>NC_140025.1:31661647-31705437 GCF_964263955.1 Coregonus lavaretus | reverse complement strand
CCTAAATATGTCTATGTACAATACAATAAATATGTGTTGATATCACAGACATGGGATGATTTTTAAAATGCTGTAACTTGAAAAAGGGAATTATGTAATATTAAAAGACTGAGAAGTTGCTGAGAACCTCAAAATAACTTTATTCGACAGAGCTGGTATTATTGCAAATACAACCAAATTCCCATGTGGTCTATATTAAAGGGCACTTCATTTAATATAATAATATACATTCAATATTAGTGCACTATTTCTACTTAAAATATTAATGGGACGCCAAAGGGACTCATTTCATGGAATGACCCAGGTAGCTTACCCCAGCCACATCTTTTGGTGTCTTGTTTGTTTGAACTGGAAAATGGATCCGAAATAATTTATAAGGCTTAGACTTTCTCCCTTGAGGCAATGTTTATTTCTGTCAGGGTAATGTCATTTAGCGCGCTTCATCATCTCCCCCCTCCCTCTCGCGCACACTCTCGAAACTGGCCACACATATTATGCGCTCCTTTCAAGACAGGAGTCCACAGCGTGCGCTTGTCTTGTTGAGCACATACCTCGTAGAAAAAAAGCTGTGGAGTTTTGCCAATATATATCACCGTTCAGTTAGTCAGCGGCTTGTTGTCTAGTTTCCTAGATATCTCTTACTACTTGATGTGCGATACAATAAAATGGCTTGATATCTAGGACATGTGGTGATAAAATAAATGCTGCAATTTCAATATAGGGAATTATTCAATGTTAACTTGAAAATACTAATAAGCTGCTGAAAACCTTTCAAAATAATGTGTTGACAAAAAGGGGTATCATCGGAAGTATAACGAATGCGTCTGTTGCAGATCAAGGTGAGTGGGTTATTCTATAGCAGTTATTTGCCGGTGGGAAAATATGCTGATAATTTGTTTAGTTAAGTATTTATCAAATGTATAGCCTATTTAATCCTAGATTTCTTTTGTAGGCTACAACTGTAATCTTGATATTACATCTACAGCATCCCCAAGATGTAATATAAAATACACAAACTAACATTTCTGAATACAATTTTTTTTTCTAGAATCAGTATCATGAAAGATTTCTTGCGTCATATTTTCTAACCTTCTATAGGTTGTAGAGGAATGCAATTGAATTAGGGACGCCATAAAATGTCTATGATGTGAGAAATACATTTCTGATAATCATTTGAAGAAAAATGGTATAGAATGCACTAAGATAATGTGAATGATTTCCAAAGTAGGCTTATTCTATTTCTTGGTGTATCATACAGGATGCCAGTATATCAACTCTTATTATACACGATGCCAGTATATCAACTCTTATCATGACTCTTCATTCTGATTCAGTTGTCACAGGAAGCAATAGGACTTTTTGGTATGAGTTCCAAGTCATTTGTTATCATGAATTGCCATGGGAATGGGCACAAGTGACAATTAAGTTAGTCAGCCAAGAAATATTAATGCAGGACTGTTTGAAATCCCAAGTTCACTCCTAAAAATCCTGCCAGTTAGAATAGCAGCTAGACATCTACAGCTTGAGAGCAAAATGAAATTGATTGATTGATTTTCATTGAACCTTTATTTTAACAGTCAGGTCAGCAGATCCTAAGGATAGGTCATAAGATCAAATTCTTATTTACATTTACGTCATTTAGCAGACGCTCTTATCCAGAGCGACTTACAGTTAGTGAGTGCATACATTATTCATTTTTTCATACTGGCCCCCCGTGGGAAACGAACCCACAACTCTGGCGTTGCAAATGCCATGCTCTACCAACTGAGCTACATCCCTGCCAGCCATTCCCTCCCGGCCATTCCCTCCCCTACCCTGGACGACGCTGGGCCAATTGTGCGCCGCCCCATGGGTCTCCCGGTCGCGGCCGGCCACGACAGAGCCTGGATTTGAACCAGGACATGCTGCTTGCAGTGCCTTAGACCACTGCGCCACTCAGGAGACTAATTTACAGACACCAGGACATGCTGCTCCTTAATACCCCTTACACTATAGAAATTGGCCTATATGGATAGTGCAACATTTAAATGTTTCTAACAAAAGAACTATAAAAAACATATCCATGACCAAGGTAGCAATTGAAAGATAACACTTTGGAGATTATGGCGAAATTATCAGACCGAAAGGTGAGAGGTCACAACAGTTCACCTGACACAAGACTGAATCCAAACATAACACTTTTGATTTTATGTGCATTTTACATTAACTGTATTTTTCACAGCATTTGTCAATAGCAAAATCTGAAAGTACATTGGATACATTCAGTAACATAATAAGAATATTCAGTGCATTTTTGGAGTGCAAGATAAGAAAAAACTATTACAAGGGTTTGAGTGAGAGGTCTAACTGGTGTCTCCAAGTGGCCACACACCTCTCCAAACCGTGCACAGTTCCTAGTTAATTTCAATACACTTGACTCAAGGAAAGAGCCTTCAACTATAAGGTGCTTTTTTGAGCTCTCCTAGCTTTGCCACTGAGGAACTGAAGCAAGCACACTTGTAGTTGTTTGGTTTGGAACGCAGACCTGTGTCAACACCATCAGATGGGCATCATTTGAAAGCTTGTTCGTCACAATATGACAAACATAGGCTCATTCTCTTCAGGACAATCCAGGGTATAACGCATGTCATCCTTGTAACTGTGGATCAAACATAGCTATCATAAACGTTGATACTGTAAATTACATAAGTTTTCAAATATGGAAATGTAAAGTGCACATATGGACTAATGGGTGTGGTTTGCTTGTATGACTTCATGGGTATTTATTTTAATCCTCAAAGTCTCATCTTTCATAACACATCGACTCCTCTCAATTTAAAGCATTTCCCTCACTAAGACAACAACAAATGTGCAAAAGTAGCCCAATTAGCGGGAGGGACGGCGGCATCTTCTTGTCGCGCGCTGTGCTGAAGTTTATAACGGCTGTCAGTCAAAACCCATACAGTACAGTGAAGCAGAGAACCTGAGCTCTGACGTCATGTATAGCATGTTACTGTACAGCCACTGCATTCCAATTTAGGCATTTATCAATGATCAAATCTGCCATTTTCAACCCGTATAGGGCTACACTATGATTGCCACAAACAAGACGTGATCTCGGAAACAATAAGAGTGACGAATACTGGAACAGGCTACTAACACTCAGGTTTTCACTGAGACTTGTTTTATGATTTTCCATATGTTTTCCATGCAGGCTATACATAATATGATAATTCATTTACATCTACACTACATGACCTAAAGTATGTGGACACTTGCTCGTCGAACATCTCATTCCAAAATCACGGGCATCAATATGGAGTTGGTAACCCCTTTGCTGCTATAACAGCCTCCACTCTTCTGGGAAGGCTTTCCACTAGATGTTGAAACATTGCTGCGGGGACTTGCTTCCATTCAGCCACAAGAGCATTACTGAGGTTGGGCACTGATGTTGGGCGATAAGGCCTGGCTCGCAGTCTGTGTTCCAATTCATACCAAAAGTGTTCGATGTGGTTGAGGTCAGGGCTCTGTGCAGGCCAGTCAAGTTCTTCAACACCGATCTCGACAAACCATTTCTGTATGGACCTCGCTTTGTGCATGGGGGCATTGTCATGCTGAAACAGGAAAGGGCCTTCCCCAAACTGTTGCCACAAAGTTGGAAGCACAGAATAGTCTAGAATGTCATTGTATGCTGTAGCGTTAACATTTCCCTTCACTGGAACTAAGGGGCCTAGCCCGAAGCATGAAAAACAGCCCCAGACCATTATTCCTCCTCTACCAAACTTTACAGTTGGCACTATGCATTGGGGCAGGTAGTGTTCTCCTGGCATCTGCCAAAACCAGATTTGTCCGTCAGACTGCCAGATGGTGAAGCATGATTCATCACTCCAGAGAACGCGTTTCCACTGCTTCAGAGTCCAATGGCGGCGAGCTTTACACCACTCCAGTCGACGATTGGCATTGCAAACGGTGATCTTAGGCTTGTGTGCGGCTGCTCGGCCATGGAAACCCATTTCATGAAGCTCCCGACGAACAGTTCTTGTACTGACGTTGCTTCCAGAGACAGTTTGGAACTCGGTAGTGAGTGTCGCAACCAAGGACAGACGATTTTTACGCGTCACGCGCTTCAGCACTCGGCGGTCCCGTTCTGTGAGCTTGTGTCACCTACCACTTCGCGGCTGAGCTGTTGCTGGTCCAAGACGTTTCCACTTCACAATAACAGCACATACAGTTGGACCAGGGCAGCTCTAGCAGGGCAGGCATTTTTGCGAACTGACTTGTTGGAAAGGTGGCATCCTATGACGGTGCCACGTTGAAAGTCACTGAGCTCTTCAGTAAAGCCATTCTACTGCCAATGTTTGTCTATGGAGATTGCAAGGCTGTGTGCTCGATTTTATACACCTGTCAGCAACGGGTGTGGCTGAAATAGCCGAATCCACTAATTTGAAGGGGTGTCCACATATTTTTGTATATATAGTGTATTTAAACCTATAGTGGTAGGTAAGATGACCATTTGCTATTTGATCATCAAAGTGCAACAGTATGATACAGGATGAGCAATCCCCTGCAGCATTGTAGGTAATCGTATAGCTGATTTACAGCTATATCACCTACGCTCACATGACTGGGTTTTGTTGACTGTGTTAAGGCCCGTACAAAGCTGGGTAAAAAAAAGTTATACAGTTCTCATGCCCCTTCCACTTGGAACAGGCTATATAAGGACATGAAATTGCAGGAGCTCGTCTCCGAATGAGTTTAAAGCTAGGGTAAAAACTATGGTGGACAGTGAAGTGGGGTGCTATCAATGTTTTCACCCCTTGATGCACTACACCTCCCCAAAGCATCTTGCATGCTCAATGTGTAAATTCATGTTTCTAAAATGTAGTGCTTTGTGTTTGTTGTAAATGTGTCTGACATTTTGTGTACTGCTATTTTAGTCAGGTGTCTCTTGTAGAATATATATTTCATCTCAATGAGACTAACCTGGTAAAATAAAGTTAAAATAAAAACATCTATAAATATAGTATTGAGACAAACAAGGTTTGTCAGGTGATCCTTATTACAATGTGCTGTAAAACAACCTAGCGAGAACACAAGTCATATTTTATTCAGTGGCTTGGGGGTGAGAGGAAAACTAGAAAAAGGTTGTTGGCACGATAGTTAATTCTATGCTGCAAAATTCAACTACTCACCAGCTGCGAAATTGAACTAGTCTCCGGAGTCCGATGAGTCACTGTGACAGGCCCACCTCGTGTTTTTGCCCTCGATGTTACGGAAGATCTTGTATGTATATTTCACAGGTATGCCTCACACTTGAGGCTAGCAGCTTGTACAATGGTCTTTAAACCTCCCAACAATTTCATCATTCAATGCAGTCTAAAATATGAGCAGGCAAGGAGATTTTAAAATGTTTTGTAACCCAAGACTATGTTCATAGATGTAAACAAGTTAATGTCCTCTGTCAAAATGATCTCCCTCCTCTTGTTGCAGACTTTGTGAGGCCCGGAGGGAAATGATACCAATGGACACTGCAAGGCAAGTAAACATAACTCCAATGGAGGACTGGGCGAATTCTTCTAGACTTGCGGGTGAAATCTCAAACTGCTGCAACTTTCCAGACCTGGAGGACAGCACCAAGCTGATGGGAGTGCAAGTGATCCTCATCCTGGCTTACAGCACCATCATACTGTTCGGAGTCATCGGAAACTCCCTGGTGATATACGTGGTGTACAAGTTCAAAACTCTGCACACCGTTACCAATTTTTTCATTGTGAACCTGGCTGTGGCGGATCTGCTGGTGAATACTCTATGTCTGCCCTTTACTTTGATCAATACTCTCGATGGAGAGTGGAGGTTTGGCCAGGCGTTGTGCTTCATGCTGCCCTTCTCCCAAGGCATGGCCGTGCACGTTTCCACCATCACGCTCAACATCATTGCCCTGGACCGCCACCGGAGCATCGTCTACCACCTGGAGACCAAGATGTCCAAGGAAATGTGCGCCGCCGTCATCGTCATGACGTGGGCCATAAGCGCAGTCCTGGCCAGCCCGCTCGCCATCTTCCGGGAGTACGGGACGTTTGAACTTTCGCCGGAGCAGTCCATTCAGGTTTGCACGGAAAAGTGGCCAGGGAGCGGCATGGACGGGACAATCTATAGTATCTCCATGCTCCTGCTCCAGTACTGCCTACCGCTGGCCATCAACTCCTTCGCCTACATCCGCATCTGGAGTAAGCTGAAGAACCACGTGAGTCCGGCAGGCAGGAACAACCGCCATCAGCGCAAGAGGAAGACCACTAAGATGCTGGTGATGGTGGTGGTGGTGTTCGCAGTGAGCTGGCTGCCTCTCCACGCCTTCCAGCTGGCCATTGACATTGACAACAGTGTATTGGACATGAAAGACTTCAAGCTGCTTTTCACCATGTTCCACATCGTGGCCATGTGCTCGACGTTCGTCAACCCCATCCTCTATGGGTGGATGAACAACAACTACCGGACTGCGTTTCTGTCCGTGTGTAAGTGCAGCCAACCTGTCAGTTCTGGGTCGAGGAGAAAGACACTGAGGGAAAAAGACATGAGCGATACAGATTTCAAAGCGACTAAAGTCTGAATTCATAATATCAACTGAAATGTGAAATGGCTGTTCTGTGCAATCAACCGTAAGGGTGAATTATGGGTAAAACATTCCGCTTTTTTACATTAGATTAGAGTCAAAGGGTTCAGTGAAGAACCAAGTGTGTTCAAAATGTGTAAATGATCCATTTCATGCAAGTGCCAAAATGTATTGCTGAATTGTGCCATTGATATTTAAGAGCTTATCAAACTGCTGTTTAAAACTTGTTGTTTTGATATGCTTCTTACAACTGGACTATTTTGTTGACATTTAAATGCTGATCGTGGGACGAAAATGTTACATTGCCTTTGTGAATGCTACCATAGCAAATGATGTTGATCATTAATGATTCTGAGGCCTTATTTTGATAGATGTGCTTTAATCACAAGCTGAGGTGTAAAACAACACATTAGTTCAGAAGGCAGGTTGTCATTTATTGACAACTAATAGTTGCAAACTCAGCATGTAATGATATAAACTGACTAATCGATTTAATCAAGCTTTGTGTCAGTGCTGACATTTCCAAATTCCATGCATGGTAGAGTTTGGATAGATGGACCTAACTAGAGCTATGGATACTGTAGGGCATGAGTGTACAAAACATTAGGAACAGCTGCTCTTTCCATTACAGACTGACCAGGTGAAAGCTACAGTATGATCCCTCATTGATGTCACTTGTTAAATCCACTTCAAATCAGTGTAGATGAAGGGGAGAAGACAGGTTCAAGAAGGATTTTTAAGCCTTGGGACAATTGAGACATGGATTGTGTATGTGTCCCATTCAGAGGGTGAATGGGCAAGATAAAACATTTAAGTGCCTTTGATCGAGTTATGGTAGTAGGTGCCAGGCGCACCGGTTTGGTCAAGAACTGCAACGCTGCTGGGTTTTTCACACTCAACAGTTTCCCGTGTGTATCAACAATGGTCCACCACCCAAAGGACATCCAGCCAACTTGACACAACTGTGGGAAGCATTGGAGTCAACGTGGACCAGCATCCCTGTGGAACGCGTTCAACACCTGGTAGAGTCCATGCCCCGACAAATTGAAACTGTTCTGAGGGCAAAATGGGGTGCAACTCAATATTAGGAAGGTGTTCCTAATGTTTTGTACACTCAGTGTATATTGCATCTCTGGCGCAAACTATTATATGTACGCTATATTATTAGACTGTCCACGAGAGATCCGGAACCCCTCCTTCGCCTTTGGTTGCAGCAAACAGTCTAATTACCGCTAGTGTATGTCCTCACTATATTTCTGGATCATTTAAGAGGCTGCCCCTTCTTCCTGTTGCTTAGTCCATCACCATTGTTGTGTGGAGGGGATCGGTTCAATGCCTCTGTTTATAGTAACCCATTCGTGGGCCATTCAGCACGTAAGCCAATAATGGTTTATCAGGCCGTCGAAAGTTATTGACCTGCGGCTTACAGAGAGCGGACCCGGGGGAGCTGCACCCCGTTCTAAATCAAGTCTGAAGGATATGAGCAATGGGGTTTAAGACATATGTCATTTTCCCTTTGATACGGTCTGTGTTCACTACGGAATTACATTAGGACACAAGCACTGAAGTTGATGACTTACCGCTCGGTTTTCCATCCATCTAACATTTTGAAGTCAAAGCCTATGAATCCATCGACAGAATGGGAGTTATAGGCTAGTATGAGCATTTGTAAAACAGCATCAGTATTAAATGCCCATATGACATTTTCTCATGACAGATATACATTACATTATTATTCAATGACGTCACATGCTGACTGCAGCAATGAAATAACTGTATCAGTTACATCAGTGAGGTATCAGTGAGAGAATTAATGTCAAGATGTCAAAAATATGTTTCCGGGACACATCAAAGAAATATGTATTGATTCCGTCAAACGATGGGGTTCTTACTTTGTGAAATTACTAAATAGACCAAAGTTGGCACAAGTAGCTAAAGATAAGTGGCCTGAAGACGACAACGCAATACAACTGTCTTTCTGCCAGACAGATGGGTAACGGACAAGAATGAAAGCCTCAAGACATGATGAGATGTGAGTCATATAGTCCCACAATGCCCTCCACTGATTGGCATGGTATGGCTAACGGGGTATACAGAGGGACAATGTGTTCATCTGCCATCTGTGTAACCATAAGGAGTCACACTTTATTTGGATAGTCCAGATAGTCCGTCTGTAGAATCTCTGCAGATCATTTTAGTATCAACAAACTATCTGTTGATAAGCAACTGCTTGCTAGGGCTACGGTTAGGGTAAGGGTTAAGTTTAGGGTTAGGATAAGGGTTAAGGTTAGGGTTAGTTGAAATGTTACTGACAGTCTTTTTTAATTTTTTTATTTCACCTTTATTTAACCAGGTAAGCCAGTTGAGATCATGTTCTCATTTACAACTGCGACCTGGCCAAGATAAAGCAAAGCAGTGCGATAAAAACAACAACAACACAGAGTTACACATGGGATAAACAAAAC
The DNA here is from genome assembly GCF_964263955.1 of Coregonus lavaretus. Classification (NCBI taxonomy): domain Eukaryota; kingdom Metazoa; phylum Chordata; class Actinopteri; order Salmoniformes; family Salmonidae; genus Coregonus; species Coregonus lavaretus. The sequence goes on along the minus strand of NC_140025.1, from coordinate 31,696,383 downwards.
GTACAGTCAATAACACAATAGAAAATCTATATACAGTGTGTGCAAATGTAGTAAGTTATGGAGGTAAGGCAATGAATAGGCCATAGTGCAAAATAATTACAATTTAGTATTAACACTGGAGTGATAGATGTGCAGAAGATGATGTGCAAATAGAGATACTGGGGTGCAAATGAGCAAAATAAATAACAATATGTGGATGAGGTAGTTGGGTGGGCTAATTACAGATGGGCTGTGTACAGGTGCAGTGATCGGTAAGCTGCTCTGACAATTGATGCTTAAAGTTAGTGAGGGAGATCAGGGTCTCCAGCTTCAGAGATTTTTGCAGTTCGTTCCAGTCATTGGCAGCAGAGAACTGGAAGGAATGGCGGCCAAAGGAGGTGTTGGCTTTGGGGATGACCAGTGAGATATACCTGCTGGAGCGCATACTACGGATGGGTGTTGCTATGGTGACCAATGAGCTAAGATAAGGTGGTGATTTGCCTAGCAGTGATTTATAGATGACCTGGAGCCAGTGGGTTTGGTGACGAATATGTAGTGAGGGCCAGCCAACGAGAGCGTACAGGTCACAAGGGTGGGTAGTATATGGGGCTTTGGTGACAAAACGGATGGCACTGTGATAGACTACATCCAATTTGCTGAGTAGAGTGTTGGAGGCTATTTTGTAAATGACATCGCTGAAGTCAAGGATCGGTAGGATAGTCAGTTTTACGAGGGCATGTTTGGCAGCATGAGTGAAGGAGGCTTTGTTGCGAAATAGGAAGCCGATTCTAGATGTAACTTTGGATTGGAGATGCTTAATGTGAGTCTGGAAGGAGAGTTTACGGTCTAACCAAACACCTAGGTATTTGTAGTTGTCCACATATTGTAAGTCAGACCCGCCGAGAGTAGTGATTCTAGTCGGGCGGGCGGGTGCAAGCAGCGTTCGATTGAAGAGCATGCATTTAGTTTTACTAGCGTTTAAGAGCAGTTGGAGGCTACGGAAGGAGTGTTGTATGGCAATGAAGCTCGTTTGGAGGTTTGTTAACACAGTGTCCAATGAAGGGCCAGATGTATACAAAATGGTGTCGTCTGCGTATAGGTGGATCTGAGAGTCACCAGCAACAAGAGCGACATCATTGACATACACAGAGAATAGAGTCGACCCGAGAATTGAACCCTGTGGCACCCCAATAGACTGCCAGAGGTCCAGACAACAGACCCTCCGATTTGACACATTGAACTCTATCTGAGAAGTAGTTGGTGAACCAGGCGAGGCAGTCATTTGAGAAACCAAAGCTATTTAGTCTGCCAATAAGAATGCGGTGATTGACAGAGTCGAAAGCCTTGGCCAGGTCGATGAAGACTGCGGCACAGCACTGTCTTTTTTCGATCACGGTTATAATATCGTTTAGGACCTTGAGTGTGGCTGAGGTGCACCCATGACCAGCTCGGAAACCAGATTGCATAGCGGAGAAGGTACGGTGGGATTCGAAATGGTCGGTGATCAGTTTGTTAACTTAGTCTGTAAATAGTCCATCTGTAGATGCTCTACTGACTATCCAAATAAAGTGTTTACTCAAAGGGTGGGTTTCCATCTGACTTAATGGTTCTTTGGGTGCAAAATAGCAAACACTATAATGCTAGGCCTGACTATAAACAAGGGAATCTAACGTAAAACCTCACCAACTGGATTGTAATGCCCAGTGCATGACTATTACACGTGTTAGTATGAATGGTGCATACATACTACCAACATAAACTGTGATGACCCCTTAAATGTTTGGTTAAACCTTTTTGTTGTTGAGGTCCAATAGATCCTAATAGAGGTGGATCATGAATGATACAACAGCTCCCCCTGCTGTCCAAATATATCCTTACCTTCTCTAAATGAAAGTCCATGGGGCATGTGCTGCACAACAGCCACACATAGGGCCGGGATGACAAAAAACATCATAAATGATAACACTGACAAAATATTTTGAAAAGCATAATATAATCAGGGAATTCAAATCTATACAGTGCATATGGTACATGACTTTGTGAAGGGCATATTGTTGGTAAAGTGGTGCAGAGAGCTCTACGGTAGGCTATAGTATGTTTGACCCATCCTGACCCCTCTGTCACACAGGACGTGGTATGGGAGGTAGAGGTCAACATCCAGTCTGCCTGGCCCACTGATCCAGCTACAGCCTCATTCATTCTGATTGATGATGTTTTTGTACCTCTGGGCTCTCTGCTCCTCCTCCTCGAAACGCTTCCTTATCTGGTCAATTGCCTCTCCGCCTACACAGTCCAAAGAAGAGAGAAGAAGTGACAAGAAGAGAGAAGAAGAAAGAAGAAGAGAGAAGAGAGAAGAAGAGAGAAGAAGAGTCATTCAAGACTCAAGCTCCAGGACGACTAGTGGTGATGTCTCTACTTTTACCATTTTCATCTTCTAAATATATTTAATTATCTTATACAATCGATACAGTAGCTAGATGTTCAACCATTCATTTGCATTCTGAATTACCTTGAATGAAAATGAATAACCTATTCAATGAACCTGAATTAAATGACAAACTGTAAAAATGCACTCTTTTGAATCTTACCTACAGGGCCATCCAGCATTTCTCTGGTAATAGGGCTGCTGTTCAGAGGCTGCCTTGGACTCTCTTGCTGCCTGGCTGCACCATCAATACCATCAGTCACCTCATGTGACCCTGCTAATATCCTGGTACTGGCGACGGGGCTCCTCTTTCTCAGCTGCAGTGAAAGGCTGCTGCTGAGCTCGATGTACTCCTGGTGGAGCTGCCGCACCTCCAGCTGTAGCAGGTCTTTCTCCTTCTGCACCGTGAGCAGGCAGCTTTCCAATATGGCCTGCTCTTCCCTCAGCTGCTTGGCTAAGCCCTCTGCCTCCTCGCCCCTCTTGACGCTCTGTTTGAGGTTCTCTCGTAGGGTCTTGTTCTCCTCTTTGAGATGGGCCACAGCGCCCGGGATGCGTTCGGCCGGGTGTTTGCTGCCCGACGAGGCCGGAGGGCTGCCGTCCCTAGTCGTGCTCCCCTCAAGGGAGCTTCTCCCCCTGGCCCCCAGCCGATGGAGCTCGGGCCAGCTCATATCCAGCTCGTTCGTGAGGCGGCTGACCTCACTTGCCAGCGAGGCCATCCGGTCCTCCAGTTGCCCCTTCTCCTGGGTGAGCTGGGTGCAGCGAACATTGGCCCTCTCCAGTTGAACCCGCACCCTGTTGTCACCACCACCTTTGGGCTCCCGAGCCAGGCTGGGATCCCTGGATCTCTCCCCTGCCTGGCTCTCAGCCTCAAGAGCGTCGACAAGTCTGCGGTTCTCCGCGGCCATGTGCTTGTTGCGCTTATCCACGGTTTTATTCAAGGCTTTAAGGTCCTCGTACTTTGGGAGGATCCTCTTGAGCTTGCAGACGCACTCCTTGCAGTAGTCCTCCATCTTCCGCAGCTTCCTCTGCAAGTCCTGTTTCTCCTTCTCCAAGTTAACACACCGGTCCTCCAAGGATAGGCTCTCCATTTTGAGCCTCTCTCTCATCCTAGTCTCCTCTATCTTGGATGGTGTATCTTGCCTCTGACTTTCTGGGTATGTTTTGGCCATGTTGAAAGTGTCAGGGTGGGTATTGAGTTTGGAGGTGGGACTGTGAGTGTGACCACCAGCCATTTCCTGTGAATTGTTGCCACTTGTTGATCCTGAGACATTGTGATTGGTCAAAGATGGGCTGTCTTCCGCCTTGCTTTCTCTTATCTTCTTGTTGAGGCTCAGGTTGTCCTCCTCCAGTGACACCAGAGCGTTTTTCAGTCTGTCCACAGTATTCTCCAAATCGACTATCATCTCAGATTTGTAGTCTGTCCCGAGAGCTCGGTCTCCTGAGCCACTACGTCTTGGGGAGCAATCAGAGTCGAACGCCCTCTGTGAATGCCTGTAGGATGCTCTACGCGTCCCTGATTCATTTGTTTCTTTCATCACTGAAACAATGTTAAACTTTTCTGAAGATATCCCTGATTTGCTGTTACAACTATGAAGAAGAGGCTGCGTTTTCTCCATGTGCTGTGAAACTGGTGTGGTCCACTCAACCTGAAATTAGTGCACGGAATGAGTGAGAGCAGGGTTGCGTTCATTTAACCATGACCCATGGGGTCAATGTTACAATATTCTCGTGGGTTTAACACAGATTTTCACATACATATTCAGCAGCCATTCTTTATTAGCCTACTCTCCAACAAGTAGGCCTAGCATATGGAACACGTGAAGTCTTTCATCATGAAAGGCTATATTCTTTATAACTATCATCAAACAATGTCATTACATAAAAATGCCTAGTTTAAATGCAGAACATGATATGTCCTCATTATTAACATTCAACCTTGTTGCCTTCTCTTGGAGACAGAGGGGCCTCAGGTGTGCAGGAGCTTCGTCTTCTCATGTTGATGCTGTTCTCTGGGGATATAGCTAACGTTAGTTGGCAGTACATTCGGTCCCTGAACAGGAATGGGCCTAATATTACACCCACTGACAGGAACCGAAAACATTATGAGCAGGGCTTAAATGCAATTTAGTTTAGGATAGTTCAGCTAATGTTACAGCTAGACCTCTCATTTCAAGACTATCAACATTTCTGGCCTAAAAAGCCAGCTACAAGGCGACTGTAGATAGCTAACGTAGCTAAAGTTAGCTAACTAAATAACTAGCTAGCTACTGTAGCTAGCCAAAGCCAGGCGTTGCTGGCTAGCTAATTAGCTGTTACAGTAAAACATGGTCTAAATGTAAATAAATCATAACTTACCCTCTGCAGAAACTCAGTTTGCTTGTAGCTACATGACACGTTCAAAATGCTAATTAATAATCGTAGCTCATTTGTTTCAAGATTTGCTAAAATTCGTGCTCACGCCAATCAGCGCGCAATGTTACCATGGTAACCGAAATTCTGATTTCCCTCAAATTCTAGCTAAATTCTGATTGGATGTGTTCATCAATAGTTCTTTCACATAGCATTTTTACACACCTTTGAGACTGAACCTTTTGCCATTTTAACAAGTCATGTCTTATCTATAAAAATATCTGTATGCTTCAAGTGAGATCTTGTTCTATAGTAGGCTTATTAAATACCTATTTACAACGTTTCATGGACAACTGGGCTGTTGTATATACCATGTTGTAATACAGACTCTTGCCAAGGTTCCCTTTTCCTATTACAGTTATAGCCAACGGGATCAACTTACCTGTGATCTCACCCTGTCAAATGTCAATGATGTTTTGCCCCACTGAGAAAACATCTGGCATCATCTAGAAAAAGAGGGATGTGACACTTGAGCCCAGCTAAATGTGTGGAAACTGAAAAGTGACCTACAAAAGTCACACAAAATACAGTATTCAGAGAAAGAAAATGTATCAGTGTCTGATTCACTGGGCCGATGGGCTGAGTGTATTAAGCTGGGGTCTTTGGGGTGCTAATTGGAGCCAGGCCCGGTTTTATAGGCCTCTCACAACTGGTGGAGGGATATAGGCTATATCACTGTCAACTTACCTCTTAACATAACACCTCTCTGAGTTAACATTTTGAAAAGAGCACGCAAAACAAAATGTCATTGACTGTTATTGTGGCCTAATTTACACATCCAGGACCAACATGTCTTTTCAGACTACTACTTCATATCCATTCATTTATTCACCCACACAGTTGTTGGGATGGCCACTGAACACTAGGGGAAAACGTAGTCTCTTCGGGATAACGGTTCAAATAATGTAGGCGAGCAACATGAATTAGATTCACTTCACTTCAGCAAACTCCTCACAATCTCACAATGATCTGCTCATGCACATAGTAGTTGTATGACAAGCTCAACCAATAGAAGACATGTCATTTTTTTATCTCACTAGTTTTTGTCTAATCACAGCTGTCCTTCCTCACATTCATCCCTTTTAGCTGTCACCCAAACACTTGCTGACCTTACAGCTCATTCCCTGAGGCTCACCGTATGGCCGGATGCCAAATCCCAGGTCGTAAACAGACAGTAACCTTTCTGCCCACCGTGACAACCCGTGAGGAAGCACAGCTGACCCGGGGAAGGTGAAACATTCACAGCTCCTCGCCGTCCCCCCCTTGAGAGGCTCTCAGTGCCCTCTGTGACACTGTGACGTGCCAGCACTTCATCTAGTGTGTCCGCCTGCCTTTCAGTCAGCCAGCCAGCCAGCCAGCCAGTCAGCCAGCCAGCCAGCCAGCCAGCCAGTCTGTCAGTCAGTCAGTCAGTCACCCAGCCAGCCAGCCAGTCAGCCAGCCAGCCAGCCAGCCAGCCAGCCAGTCAGCCAGCCAGTCAGCTCAGGAAAGGGATGAAGAGAAAGACAATATGAATCATTTCCACAACATGGAGTCAAAACCCCCTTTATTTTAAGGAAGAGAGTAGTATACATGTAAGTGTATTCACAAACAAATGCACTCTCAGGATTTGTGCAAAACAGAGCATACAGACAATAGAACACAGGAGAACACAGATACAAACAGTTACAATCAATGGTGCCTCACTGGCAGACAGAGTTTTTAGGATGGTGCGTGTGTTTGTGTGTGTGCGTGTGAGGAGGGTCCTATGCTGAGGGGAAAGCGGTGACAAGGTCATGGCCCTCCGGGGGTCTCGTCCGGGCTCGAGCGTGGGTCTCACAGTACAGTTGGCCCTCCACGAAGAAGTAGCCCTTCTGTTTAAGGTTGACGTCACAGTCGGTGCACACGAAGCAGCCAGGGTGGCGGAACTTGTCCCTCGCCTTCACCACTGTGCCCCTATAGAAGAACAACAGAGTTAACAACAGGAGTAGGCTGAAGTTACCACTGAAGCTGATCTCGGGTCAGTTTAGCATTTTCCCCACTAATGGTTAGGGTTAGGATTGGGGGAGGGGAAGCTGGAGCAGGGTTGCCAGATTATAAAAGTACATCAATGATTTGGGAGAGTTCTGCCTCCCTGATCTAACCACTCAAAGTACACTGAGTATACCAAACATTAGGAACACCTTCCTAATATTGAGTTCCCCCCCATGGTAGAAATATCAGATTTACTGTATATTAATATTAGAAAGTACAACCTCAAATTCCAACTTCCCCTTTAAAGGACCAGTGCAGTTAAAAATTTGACTTTCCAGTGTTTTATGTATATTTCCACACTATGAGGTTGGAATCATACTGTAAAATTGTGAACATTATGTTAATGCTCTTTGTGTAAGTGTACAGTGGGGAAAAAAAGTATTTAGTCAGCCACCAATTGTGCAAGTTCTCCCACTTAAAAGATGAGAGAGGCCTGTAATGTTCATCATAGGTACACGTCAACTATGACAGACAAAATGAGAAAAAAAAATCCAGAAAATCACATTGTAGGATTTTTAATGAATTTATTTGCAAATTATGATGGAAAATAAGTATTTGGTCAATAACAAAAGTTTCTCAATACTTTGTTATATACCCTTTGTTGGCAATGACACAGGTCAAACGTTTTCTGTAAGTCTTCACAAGGTTTTCACACACTATTGCTGGTATTTTGGCCCATTCCTCCATGCAGATCTCCTCTAGAGCAGTGATGTTTTGGGGCTGTCGCTGGGCAACACGGACTTTCAACTCCCTCCAAAGATTTTCTATGGGGTTGAAATCTGGAGACTGGCTAGGCCACTCCAGGACCTTGAAATGCTTCTTACAAAGCCACTCCTTCGTTGCCCGGGCGGTGTGTTTGGGATCATTGTCATGCTGAAAGACCCAGCCACGTTTCATATTCAATGCCCTTGCTGATGGAAGGAGGTTTTCACTCAAAATCTCACGATACATGGCCCAATTCATTCTTTCCTTTACACGGATCAGTCGTCCTGGTCCCTTTGCAGAAAAACAGCCCCAAAGCATGATGTTTCCACCCCTATGCTTCACAGTAGGTATGGTGTTCTTTGGATGCAACTCAGCATTCTTTGTCCTCCAAACACGACGAGTTGAGTTTTTACCAAAAAGTTCTATTTTGGTTTCATCTGACCATATGACATTCTCCCAATCCTCTTCTGGATCATCCAAATGCACTCTAGCAAACTTCAGACGGGCCTGGACATGTACTGGCTTAAGCAGGGGGACACGTCTGGCACTGCAGGATTTGAGTCCCTGGCGGTGTAGTGTGTTACTGATGGTAGGCTTTGTTACTTTGGTCCCAGCTCTCTGCAGGTCATTCACTAGGTCCCCCCGTGTGGTTGTGGGATTTTTGCTCACCGTTCTTGTGATCATTTTGACCCCACGGGGTGAGATCTTGCGTGGTCTTGTATGTCTTCCATTTCCTAATAATTGCTCCCACAGTTGATTTCTTCAAACCAAGCTGCTTACCTATTGCAGATTCAGTCTTCCCAGCCTGGTGCAGGTCTACAATTTTGTTTCTGGTATCCTTTGACAGCTCTTTGGTCTTGGCCATAGTGGAGTTTGGAGTGTGACTGTTTGAGGTTGTGGACAGGTGTCTTTTATACTGATAACAAGTTCAAACAGGTGCCATTAATACAGGTAACGAGTGGAGGACAGAGGAGCCTCTTAAAGAAGAAGTTACAGGTCTGTTAAAGCCAGAAATCTTGCTTGTTTGTAGGTGACCAAATACTTATTTTCCACCATAATTTGCAAATAAATTCATTAAAAATCCTACAATGTGATTTTCTGGATTTTTTTTCCTCAATTTGTCTGTCATAGTTGACGTGTACCTATGATGAAAATTACAGGCCTCATCTTTTTAAGTGGGAGAACTTGCACAATTGGTGGCTGACTAAATACTTTTTTCTCCCACTGTAAGTAAGAGCTGTTTAAAAAGACTGCCTGAAATTTCAGCCTGTTTTAGTGGGATGAGTTTTGGCCTGGTTTTTGGCTGGTGACATCACCAATAACAGAGTTCCAAACCTCTCTGCCAATAACAGCTAGTGTTCAGTTTTCCCCTCCCCACTCAGACCACTCCCAGACAGTCCTAACAAAATTATTGCTTGAGAAATTGCTCTTTGCTAAGAATAGTTTATTTTGACTATTTTAATTGAAAACAATCACAGTTAGGTACTTAATTGTTACCCAGAAATGATTTGATAATGAGATAAAAATGGCTGCTTTGGACCTTAAAGGGGCGACTAGTTTTTGGCAGAACTTTTTAGGTGTAGGTGCAACTCTTCTGTCCTGGGTACCAGTTTGTTTCTGCTATCATTATACTCCTTGCCACTCCTTGTCTGACAAAACACTGATGATTAACACAACTAAGAAAACTCTCTGTAGAAGAAAGAGACAGGAGGTTGGTGGCACCTTAACTGGGGAGGACGGGCTCGTGGTAATGGCTGGAGCAGAATAAGAGGAATGGTATCAAAAACATCAAACATGTTTAATGCCATCCATTCGCTCCTTTCCCACCATTATTATGAGCCGTCCTCCCCTCAGCAGCCTCCTGTGTTTGGCAATGACACAGGGTAAAAGGAGTGGAACTTTATCTCAAAACAGGTTCTGGATTTCAGGCTATAACTCTTCTTATTATAATTAGTATTGAATGAAATGGGTGCAACTAAATACCAACTATTCTCAGAGCAGCTTTGTCTTCGAAGTACTCACACAATGCCGTTTCCACACTTGTCACACATGGGTAGTTTCTGCAGGTTTCCTGTGGATGGCGGTGGCTTTGTCATGGGCGCCCTCACTGTCCTCGTCACCATGGGGCGAGTGCCTGGACAACACATGGGACACACACTATTGGTAACCTATTCCCTATACAGTGCACTACTTCAAGCTGGTCAATACATAGGGAATGGGTTACCATTTGTGACAGAGAATGCAAGTCACAAACAAATGATAAAAATTAGGAGCATACTGTACATTAAGTATATTTAATGATTTTAATATTGAAATACAAAAAGGGAGCAGAGAGTTAGAGACATACAGTGCATTCGGAAAGTATTCAGACCCCTTGACTTTTTCCACATTTTGTTACGTTACAGCCTTATTCTAAAATGGATTAAATAAAAAAATGTCCTCATCAACCTACACACAATACCCCATAATGACAAAGCGAAAAGAGAAATACCTTATTTACATAAGTATTCAGAACCTTTGCTATGAGACTCGAAATTGAGCTCAGGTGCATCCTGTTTCCATTGATCATCCTTGAGATGTTTCTACAACTTGATTGGAGTCCACCTGTGGTAAATTCAATTGATTAGACATGATTTGGAAAGGCACCCACCTGTCTATATAAGGTCCCACAGTTGACAGTGCATGTCAGAGTGAAAACCAAGCCATGAGGTCGAAGGAATTGTCCGTAGAGCTCAGAGACAGGATTGTGTCGAGGCACAGATCTGGGGAAGGGTACCAAAACATTTCTGCAGCATTGAAGGTCCCCAAGAACACAGTGGCCTCCATCATTCTCAAATGGAAGAGGTTTGGAATCACCAAGACTCTTCCTAGAGCTGGCCGCCCGGCCAAACTGAGCAATCGGGGGAGAAGGGCCTTGGTCAGGGAGGTGACCAAGAACCCGATGGTCACTCTGACAGAGCTCCAGAGTTCCTCTGTGGAGATGGGAGAACCTTCCAGAAGGACAACCATCTCTGCAGCACTCCACCAATCAGGCCTTTATGGTAGAGTGGCCAGACGGAAGCCATTCCTCAATAAAAGGCACATGACAGCCCAATTGGAGTTAGCCAAAAAGCACCTAAAGGCTCTCAGACCATGAGAAACAAGATTCTCTGGTTTGATGAAACCAAGGTTGAACTCTTTGGCCTGAATGCCAAGCGTCACGTCTGGAGGAAACCTGGCACCATCCCTACGGTGAAGCATGGTGGTGGCAGCATCATGCTGTGGGGATGTTTTTCAGTGGCAGGGACTGGGAGACTAGTCAGGATCGAGGGAAAGATGAACGGAGCAAAGTACAGAGAGATCCTTGATGAAAACCTGCTCCAGAGCGCTCAGGACCTCAGACTGGGGCGAAGGTTCACCTTCCAACAGGACAACGACCCTAAGCACAAAGCCAAGACAACGCAGGAGTGGCTTCGGGACAAGTCTCTGAATGTCCTTGAGTGGCCCAGCCAGAGCCCGGACTTGAAACCGATCAACATCTCTGGAAATAGCTGTGTAGCGACGCTCCCCATTCAACCTGACAGAGCTTGAGAGGATCTGCAGAGAAGAATGGGAGAAACTCCCCAAATACAGGTGTGCCAAGCTTGTAGCGTCATACCCAAGAAGACAGGAGGCTGTAATCGCTTCCAAAGGTGCTTCGACAAAGTACTGAGTAAAGGGTCTGAATACTTATGTAAATGTGATATTTCAGTTTTTTATTTTTAATACATTTGCAAACATTTCTAAAAACCTGTTTTTGCTTTGTCATTATGGGCTATTGTGTGTAAATTGATGAGAATAAGCTTGTTTTACACCAATGTTCGTAAACAAAGTAAATGTAAACAAACACTACATAGCCTCAAAACATGGTTAAAACTATAGTTTTGATATCATGGATGGTCAGTCCTTGCATCCATAGCTCTGTTTATGAATTTGAAAGTGACTACATTTCTCCAGCCCAATATCCCTCAGCTTTTTACTGAAACAGGGGCAGGGAGAACGCTTTGTTATTGTTTCAACAGCTGATTTCCACTTTAAAAGGAGGGAATTCAATGTGCATTATACAAAACTAAATGAAAACAAAATTAAACTATAAGTGTATTCCAGTGGTGGCTGGTGTGCGGATAAAACGGGTTCATTCCATTCTGGACATTATGATGAGCCCGACCTCCTATATCTCAGCCCACCAGCCTCCTCTGACGTATTCAAATGAAGAGCTATTGGAAAATGTCTCAACCAAAGAACCACTTTTAGAGGTCATGGACGACACTATATCCCTTATCTTTTGCCATGTGTTCACAGGCATAACAGATGGGTTGAATGAACTCTTTGTAGCGTTTCACCAGGTGAGGTGTGGCCTTGAGGTACCGCCTCCACATGAAATAGCACATGTATGCATCATCGTTCTTGTCCAATCGGAGGAGGAAGTCATTGATATGAATAAAGGAATCCGCAGGGAGAAAGTCTTCGTAGCAGTGTTGCCAATTTAGCGACTTTGTCGCTATATTTCGCGAATATTCATACCCCTCTAGCGACACATTTTCCAAAAATAGACTAGCGACAAATCTAGCGACTTTTTCTGGTGTTATTGGAGACTTTTGGAGACTCTGACGTGAAAGCACGTATCGTTCTTACTCTTCTCAACGAGCAGCGGGTGCTGCCGTGGGCCCCACCCGGGCCCCACCCCCGTCCCAAAGCACTCACAGGCGGCCCAGTCCTCGCGCAGCAGTCCCTCCCAGCTGCAGTCAGAACAGGATATGTTCACCCCTCCGCCTCCAGACTGCAAATGAATCGCGCATGCGGGAAGCCGCCGCTGGCTGATGTAAATGTAAAATGTTCTTTGTCTAAAATAAATCACTGCACAAAAATAAATCACTGCATTTGACTCACACGGCCTCAGTCACTTACTCACCTCGTCCACTGTGTGTGTGCCTCTCTGTGACATAAGCTAAACACCTAGCTGGCTAGCTCATCATGTCTCAGTCTAAACTGTACACTCAAAAATACAGAAAGGAGTGGGAATCAAACCCTGATTTCAAAGGCTGGTTGAAGCCGTTTATTGGAGATGATACACGGGCATACTGCCTGTATTGTAAGGCTGATTTCTACGCCAAACTTAGTGATGTAAAAAAACACATGACAACTCAAAAACATACTCAAAAGGCAAAGCCTTATAACAGTTCCACACAAAACAAGCTGCCATTTCTGGTTAAAAAATTTGAGACTGCAAAAAAGGCTGAGGCCACCATGGCATTAGCTATCGCTGAACACTGTTCCATGCTGGCATGTGATCACATTGGAGAAGCATGTAGAGCTGCTTTCTCAGACTCCACTGCTGCTACCCACTTCAAAATGCACAGGACAAAGTGCACAGAAATTATTAATGGTGTTCTAGCACCATACTGAAAAAGTTGGTCACAGATGTGGGTGACTAGCGTTTCAGCTTCCTCCTCGATGAGTCCACGGATGTAAGTGTTTCTAAGTACCTGGGGGTTGTGATAAGGTACTTTAGTGACACCAAGCAGACAATTGTAACAACATTTCTGGGGCTTGTTGAGTTGGAGGGAGGAGATGCCAAATCTATAGCCCGTGCTGTTGTGGCTTTCCTCGAGAAGTGTTGTCTTAAAAAAGAGAAACTCCTGGGGATATGGACTGACAATGCCTCTGTTATTACAGGGATTAACAATGGGGTCCATAAAGTGCTGAAGGAGGAGTATGGCCTCAAAGATCTGGTTCTTATTCGCTGTGTGTGCCACTCTCTGCAGCTTGCTGTAAGTCATGCTTCCAATGACACCATCCCCCGTAGTGTGGAGTATTTGGTACGAGAGACTTATAACTGGTTTTCAGTGTCTCCAAAGCGCAGGGAGGCCTACAAGGCCATATATGAGACCATCAACTGTGGGGAGAAACCTTTACAGATAACCAAGGTGTGTGCCACACATTGGCTCTCCATTGAACCCGCGGTTTCACGCATTTTGGACCAGTGGGAGGAGCTTAGGCTGCATTTTTACAGAGTTACAGTTCATATAAGGAAATCAGTCAATTGAAATGAATTCATTAGGCCCTAATCTATGGATTTCACATGACTGGGAATACAGATATGCATCTGTTGGTCACAGATAACCCCCAGAAAATGGGCCTCACAATGGGCCTCAGGATCTCGTCACAGTATTTTTGTGCATTCAAATTGCCATCGATAAAATGCAAATGTGTTCGTTGTCCATAGCCTATGCCTGCCCATACCATAACCCCACCGCCACCATGGGGCACTCTATTCACAATGTTGACATCAGCAAACCGCTCGCCCATACAACACCATACACGTGGTCTGCGGTTGTGAGGCCGGTTGGACATACTGCCAAATTCTCTAAAACTATGTTGGCTTATGGTAGAGAAATTAACATTCAATTCTCTGGCAACAGCTCTGGTGGACATTCCTGCAGTCAGCAGAATTGGAGAGAAATAAGCTTTTTGTGCTTATGTAACTTTTCTGGGATCTTTTATTTCAGCTCATGAAACATGGGACCAACACTTTACATGTTGCGTTTATATTTTTGTTCAGTGTACACAGGCCTTATATAGCATTTTCCAAAACCCAAAGATGCTTTACAATAAGCAACAAGTAAAGATATCAAACCTGGGTCATCAGGACCACTCAAGGTGACCATGTTAGCCTGTTGAGCCAAAGCATAGACATGTAATCTCTTCACTACTAATTCATTTGTATACAGTTTACTCCTTGTATACCCACTTTTCAAGATCAGAACAATTTGTATTCTAAACGATCTCCCGTTACCTCGTCTTATAAAATGAATGCCCAACAAAATACTGATTTCAAGTGATATCTTTCATTTTGATTGTGGCTCTTTCCAATAGTTTTTTTTGGGGGGGTTAAAATACATGCGATGTTGGTAGCTAGAGGTTTTAATTAAACTATAGGTCCTGAAGTGAGGGAGTGGGAGAGAGCTAACCCATGCTGACGACGGCTTGAACACCGGCAGCTTTGTCCTCGATATGTCTCATTAAGAAATAATACATTATTATATGCAACCGTGAAGCTCTTCTTGAGTGTGGAACTGCAGCATTATAGCCTGGAATGCACAATGACTGATGACATCATTACCCACACATATAATAATGAGAGAGAAGTTACTTAGTGGAGAACTGACCATCACTGTCGACAAAGTCCTGCAGGGCCTTGAAGGAACCTGATTGCCGGGGCTCCTGGGGCTCCTCCTGGTCTTTCAGCAGCATGCGGTATACGTCAGACTCCTCGATGGAGCTCAGCGTCTTGCTACTGCAGAGGGGGAGACACACACACACAGTCTTGCGCAGCTAACCTTGTGGGGACATACAATTCAGTCCCATTCAAAATCCTATTTTTCCTCCCTAAACCTAACCCGTACACTTACCCTAACCTTAATCCAAAAACCTAACCTTAACCCTAACCCTAGCTCCTAAACCTAAACCCATCTCCTAACCCTAAACCTAATTCTAACCCTAACACTAATTCTAACCTTAACCCTAAACCCCCTAGAAATAGCATTTGACGTTGTGGGGACCAACAAAATGTCCCCAGTTGGTCAAATTTTTCTTGGTTTACTATTCTTGTGGGGACTTCTGGTCCCCACAAGTATAGTTTAACACGTCCACACAGGTGAGCATAAAACACACACACACACAAACACACATAGAGATAAGCAAAAACACGCAGAGGTGAGCATTAACAGATGCAGCACACACACACACACACTCACAAACACACACCCCACCGCCCGCACACACAAAAATATCCCACATTTTGTGGAGACGACTGCACCTGTTCTATCCAAGACCTGCAGCTACCATGGAAAGCACTGTTCATCTACCTCAGCAGACACCAGTGTAGTCATAACAACACTATCCTCCATTTCAGATTTAACATCAGAGTCATATTGAGCCCTGGGGGTCCAGACCTCCCCAGCTCCAGGTTCAGGGACGGTCTGTGAGTCATGGGGGGAAATGATGCCTGCCAGCTGGGGCACTCTCACTACAGGGCCCTGAGGCTTTTTGGTTATCGTAGGCCGCATCAGGTCAAAGGAGGCCCGCCAGACATTACAGAGACCAGATCTGGGGTCAAATACTATTTGAAATAATTTCCAAATACTTTATCAGTACTTTATTGAGCTTGCCTGGCTTAATGGACCAATAAAATAGTCCCAAAATGGCAAATCCCACCCATGTGGTACTCCAGGCAGGCTAGAGCAAGCGCTCAAAGTATTCAAAATATTTCAAATAGTATTTGAACCCAGGTCTGACAGACACACACATAACACAGGCATCAGCAGATGTCCATTAAAGGAAGTGAAGAGAGGGGAAAACAGAGAGGAAGAATGGATGGGCGGAGAATGGAGAGAATGGAGAGAGGTTAGAGATGACATGGGGTGAAGAAGCATGAGTGTGCAGACGTCTTTCGTATACACAACTCTTTTTATAGCCACCACTCATAGCCAGAACACCAAGTCATCTAATCAGAGTTTGCTGAAAGAGATCTACAGGCCTATAATACTACACATGGATTGAATATGATATATTTAAGCAATAAGGCCCGAGAAGGTGTGGTACAGTGGGGAAAAAAAGTATTTAGTCAGCCACCAATTGTGCAAGTTCTCCCACTTAAAAATATGAGAGAGGCCTGTAATTTTCATCATAGGTACACGTCAACTATGAAAGAGAAAATGAGGAAAAAAAATCCAGAAAATCACATTGTAGGATTTTTAATGAATTTATTTGCAAATTATGGTGGAAAATAAGTATTTGGTCAATAACAAAAGTTTCTCAATACTTTGTTATATACCCTTTGTTGGCAATGACACAGGTCAAACGTTTTCTGTAAGTCTTCACAAGGTTTTCACACACTGTTGCTGGTATTTTGGCCCATTCCTCCATGCAGATCTCCTCTAGAGCAGTGATGTTTTGGGGCTGTCGCTAGGCAATACGTACTTTCAACTCCCGCCAAAGATTTTCTATGGGGTTGAGATCTGGAGACTGGCTAGGCCACTCCAGGACCTTGAAATGCTTCTTACAAAGCCACTCCTTTGTTGCCCGGGCGGTGTGTTTGGGATCATTGTCATGCTGAAAGACCCAGCCACGTTTCATCTTCAATGCCCTTGCTGATGGAAGGAGGTTTTCACTCAAAATCTCATGATACATGGCCCCATTCATTCTTTCCTTTACACGGATCAGTCGTCCTGGTCCCTTTGCAGAAAAACAGCCCCAAAGCATGATGTTTCCACCCCCATGCTTCACAGTAGGTATGGTGTTCTTTGGATGCAACTCAGCATTCTTTGTCCTCCAAACACGACGAGTTGAGTTTTTACCAAAAAATTCTATTTTGGTTTCATCTGACATTCTCCCAATCCTCTTCTGGATCATCCAAATGCACTCTAGCAAACTTCAGACGGGCCTGGACATGTACTGGCTTAAGCAGGGGGACACGTCTTGTACTGCAGGATTTGAGTCCCTGGCAGCGTAGTGTGTTACTGATGGTAGGCTTTGTTACTTTGGTCCCAGCTCTCTGCAGGTCATTCACTAGGTCCCCCCGTGTGGTTCTGGGATTTTTGCTCACCGTTCTTGTGATAATTTTGACCCCACAGGGTGAGATCTTGCGTGGAGCCCCAGATCGAGGGAGATTATCAGTGGTCTTGTATGTCTTCCATTTCCTAATAATTGCTCCCACAGTTGATTTCTTCAAACCAAGCTGCTTACCTATTGCAGATTCAGTCTTCCCAGCCTGGTGCAGGTCTACAATTTTGTTTCTGGTGTCCTTTGACAGCTCTTTGGTCTTGGCCATAGTGGAGTTTGGAGTGTGACTGTTTGAGGTTGTGGACAGGTGTCTTTTATACTGATAACAAGTTCAAACAGGTGCCATTAATACAGGTAACGAGTGGAGGACAGAGGAGCCTCTTAAAGAAGAAGTTACAGGTCTGTGAGAGCCAGAAATCTTGCTTGTTTGTAGGTGACCAAATACTTATTTTCCACCATAATTTGCAAATAAATTCATTAAAAATCCTACAATGTGATTTTCTGGATTTTTTTTTCTCATTTTGTCTGTCATAGTTGACGTGTACCTATGATGAAAATTACAGGCCTCTCTCATCTTTTTAAGTGGGAGAACTTGCACAATTGGTGGCTGACTAAATACTTTTTTCCCCCACTGTATATGGCCAATATACCACGGCTAGGGCTGTTCTTATGCACAACGCAACGTGGAATGCCTGGATACAGCGCGGAGTGCCTGGATACAGCCCTTAGCCGTGGTATACTGGCCATGTACCACAAACCCCCGAGGTGCCTTCTTGCTATTATAAACTGATTACCAACGTAATTAGAGCAGTAAAAATAAATGTTGTGTCATACCATTGGTATACGGTCTGATATACTACGGCTGTCAGCCAATCAGCATTCAGGGCTCGAACCACCCAGTTTATAAATGTATATATACAATGAGTGTACAAAACATTAGGAACACCTTCCTAATATTGAGTTGCACCCCCTTTTGCCCTTAGAGCAGCCTCAATTTGTCAGGGCATGGACTCTACAAGGTGTTGAAAGAGTTCCACAGGGATGCTGGCCCATGTTGACTCCAATGAACCACTTTTAGAGTGATTGTGTGAAGTTGGCTGGAAGTCCTTTGGGTGGTGGACCATTCTTGATACACACGGGAAACTGTTGCGCTTGAAAAACCCAGCACATTTGTTTGACGTTGAAAGAACGTGGAAACAATGTTGATTCAACCAGTTTGTGCCCAGAGGACCTCACTATTACAAGCACTCAAACGTTTTTACTGAAACTTATCCTTTCTAGTTTCTACTGCATTACCTGATCAAATAGGAACAGTGCAGAGCTGCTGTACTGAACTGAACACTGTAGGCTAATGTGACCCTCGGCTAGCATGATTTATGTCTCTATCAGAAACAGCTCCTGCTTAAGCCAGGGAAAAAGTCATTCCTGCGTGCTTGGGTAATACACGCACCGTGGTGACACGCCATATATCTGCTAGCTAGGCTAATGAGATCCACATGACTTCCTGGGAACTGGATGACAGGGATACGAGACTCCCTGTATCCCCCTCTGACTTCCATACAGTCTCAATAAAGTGTCAAAAACCCAATATGTTAAAAAAAAATTTAAGTACCATGACGTAACATTTAACATATGTTTTAGAACAGCGCTAGCCTACAGTAGATAAACTCTGGCAGAAACAAATAAACAGATGGGGGTGCCACAGGGTTCAATTCTTGGGCCGACTCTTTTCTCCGTGTATATCAATGATGTCGCTCTTGCTGCTGGTGACTCTCAGATCCACCTCTACGCAGACGACACCATTTTGTATACATCTGGCCCTTCATTGGACACTGTGTTAACAAACCTCCAAACGAGCTTCAATGCCATACAACACTCCTTCTGTAGCCTCCAACTGCTCTTAAACACTAGTAAAACTAAATGCATGCTCTTCAACCGAACGCTGCTTGCACCCGCCCGCCCGACTAGAATCACTACTCTCGACGGGTCTGACCTAGAGTATGTGGACAACTACAAATACCTAGGTGTCTGGTTAGACTGTAAACTCTCCTTCCAGACTCACATTAAGAATCTCCAATCCAAAGTTAAATCTAGAATCTGCTTCCTATTTCGCAAAACAAAGCCTCCTTCACTCATGCTGCCGATCCTTGACTTCGGCGATGTCATTTACAAAATAGCCTCCAACACTCTACTCAGCAAATTGGATGTAGTCTATCACAGTGCCATCCGTTTTGTCACCAAAGCCCCATATACCACCCACCACTGTGACCTGTATGCTCTTGTTGGCTGGTCCTCACTACATATTCGTCGCCAAACCCACTGGCTCCAGGCCATCTATAAATCACTGCTAGGCAAATCCCTGCATTATCTTAGCTCATTGGTCACCATAGCAACACCCACCCGTAGTATGCGCTCCAGCAGGTATATCTCACTGGTCATCCCCAAAGCCAACACCTCCTTTGGCCGCCATTCCTTCCAGTTCTCTGCTGCCAATGACTGGAACGAATTGCAAAAATCTCTGAAGCTGGAGACTTATCTCCCTCACTAACTTTAAGCATCAGTTGTCAGAGCACCTTACCGATCACTACACCTGTACACGGCCCATCTGAAATTAGCCCACCCAACTACCTCATCCCCATATTGTTATTTATTTTGCTCATTTGCACCCCAGTATCTCTATTTGCACATCATCTCTTGCACATCTATCATTAAAGTGTTAATACTAATTGTAATTATTTCGCACTATAGCCTATTTATTGCCTTACCTCCATAACTTGCTACATTTGCACACACTGTATATATATTTTCTGTTGTATTTTTGACTTTATGTTATGTTTTACCCCATATGTAACTCTGTGTTGTTGTTTTTATCGCACTGCTTTGCTTTATCTTGGCCAGGTCGCAGTTGTAAATGAGAACTTGTTCTCAACTGGCTTACCTGGTTAAATAAAGGTGAAATAAATAAAAATAAAATAAAATAAAAAGATGCTATCAGAGAAGGTGACAGTGGAAGCTTATATAGCAATACTGATATTACCATGATGACAGAAAGCAGACAGACAGAAACCCAACCACCCACCCACCCACCTACCCAACCACCTACCCACCCAATCCATCCATCCACCACCCACCCACCAACCCACCCAGCCAGCCAACTCACCCCTCTGGCTTGTCCTGGACCAGGCCCCTCATCTGTCCGTGCATGGCGTCCTGGATGTTGCCTGAGGAGTAGAGGCCTATGGGGGTGTTGTAGGCTGTGCTCACCACCTGGCGATGGTCGTCGATGTTAGCTGCAGCTATAAAGGGCTGGGCCTTGCGGTTGTGACCCGTACCAATGGGTTTGAACTCCTGAATGGAGAGATAGAGAGGAAAAGACAAGGAGGCGCTATGTGATGTTCTCTGACTTCTTTTTCTAGTTGGTAATTACTCACATGAACACCAACAGGTGTAGACACAAATGTATGTACACACAACTAAAACAAACAAATACACACGCATAGGCAAACACTCTCTCTCTCTCCCTCACTCCCCCTCTCCCTTCCTCTCACCTGCTGCTCAGACTCCAAGTTGATTTTGAACGGGTTGGCTTTCCCGTCTTCTGTGACTTGAGGCGACCATAGCCTGGTTTCTGGTCTGAGAACAAGAAACGGGTCATGATCAAACAGAGCTCACTGTCAACTCCCTCGACAGCAGAGGAAACAATTATGACCACAGACCAAACATTGGTTTATACGGCAGTTGGGCCACAGTGCACTGAGCACTCATAAATCCAACCCAACTTCATAGACTTCCTTTGGTGTGTGAACAGTATAAAAGCATGTGTGTGTATGTGTGTGAGTATGTGTGTGTAGAAGTGTGTCTGTATTAGCGAGTGGGTGTGTGTACCTCCTTGCTTGGCGTTCTTGGGTATGAAATCAAAGAACAGGAATGCTAGAGCTCTGGAACATTCTACATGAGATGGAACATTCTACATAAGATTAAACCTTCTACGTGGTATTAAAGATATCTTGGGATTCAGGAAGTAAGTTCTGTAGCATGTCAAACATGAATGTGCGTTTGACATGCTACAGTATATATACAAAAGTATGTGGACACCCCTTCAAATTAGTGGATTCGGCTATTTCAGCCACACCCGTTGCTGACAGGTGTATAAAATCGGGCACACAGCCATGCAATCTCTATAGACAAACATTGGCAGTAGAATGGCCTTACTGAAGAGCTCAGTGACTTTCAACGTGGCACCATCATAGGATGCCACCTTTCCATCAAGTAAGTTAGTCAAATTTCTGTCCTGCTAGAGCTGCCCCGGTCAACTGTAAGTGCTGTTATTGTGAAGTGGAAACGTCTAGGAGCAACAACGGCTCAGCTGTGAAGTGGTAGGCCACACAAGCTCTCAAAACGGGACCGCTGAGTGCAGAAGCGCATAGTGCATAAAAATAGTCTGTCCTCGGCTGCAACACTCACTACCTAGTTCCAAACTTCTTCTAGAAGCAACGTCAGCACAAGAACTGATCGTCGTGAGCTTCATGAAATGGGTTTCCATGGCTGAGCAGCCGCACACAAGCCTAAGATCACCATGCGCAATGCCAAGCATCGGTTGGAGTGGTGTAAAGCTCGCCGCCATTGGACTCTGAAGCAGTGGAAAAGCGTTCTCTGGAGTGACGAATCACGCTTCACCATCTGGCAGTCCAACGGACGAATCTGGGTTTGGCGGATGCCAGGAGAACGCTACTTGCCCCAATGCGTAGTGCCAACTATAAAGTTTGGTGGAGGAATAATGGTCTGGGGCTGTTTTTCATGCTTCCGGCTAGGCCCCTTAGTTCCAGTGAAGGGAAATCTTAACGCTACAGCATACAATGACATTCTAGACAATTCTGTGCTTCCAACTTTGTGGCAACAGTGTACAAAGCGAGGTCCATACAGAAATGGTTTGTCGAGATCGGTGTGGAAGAACTTGACTGGCCTGCATAGAGCCCTCACCTCAACCCTATCGAACACCTTTGGGATGAATGAAACGCTGACTGTGAGCCAGGCCTAATCGCCCAACATCAGCGCCCGACATCACCAATGCTCTTGTGGCTGAATGGAAGCAAGTCCCCACAGCAATGTTCCAACATCTAGTGGAAAGCCTTCCCAGAAGAGTGGAGGCTGTTATAGCAGCAAAGAGGGGACCAACTCCATATTAATGCCCATGATTTTGGAAAGATGTTCGACGAGCAGGTGTCATGTAGTGTATATGTATCATAGGATACACCCAACCAGTGACAGTTTGTTTTACTTCATTGCCAGTGGTATTCACTTGTGTCACTGATGTTTGTACACATTTCTCTATTGTATGGTATGTGTGTTTATGTGAGAGGCGTGTGTGTATTCGTGTGTGTGTATGTGTTTATGTGAGAGGACTAATATGCGTGTGTGTATTACTGTGTGTGCATGTGAGTATTAGTGTGAGTGGATGTGTGTGTGTTTATGTGAGAGGTGTGTGTGTATTAGTTT
Source organism: Coregonus lavaretus (assembly GCF_964263955.1). Lineage (NCBI taxonomy): Eukaryota > Metazoa > Chordata > Actinopteri > Salmoniformes > Salmonidae > Coregonus > Coregonus lavaretus. The sequence goes on along the minus strand of NC_140025.1, from coordinate 31,673,777 downwards.
GTGTGTGTAAGTGTGTGCATGTCAGTGTGTGTATGTTAATGTGCGTGCATGCATGCGTGAGGATGTGTGTGTGTACGTATCAGGTGAGTGTGTATGCATGTCTGTATCTGTATGTGTGACCCCTGACCTCTGGACAGTGAGGATGAGCTGGTAGGTGGCGTCTTTGATCTTGTTCTGGGCCTCACAGTGCATCATGTCTTCCGCCGGGATGCCCTCGATGGCCAGGATGACATCACCAGGACACAGGTTGGCCACCGCCGCCTTACTGCCTGGAGTGATCTGCCCAGAGAGAGAGAGAGAGGGGTGACACATGAGATTGATCAATATTAATTCCATTGTCACAAATTATAATAATAATGGTTGCTGTTATTTGTGTTGTCTTCATTTACTTTGGCGAGGTAAGCAAATGTCTTCACTTTTCATACTGAGAAAGTGAACTGAGAGAGAGAGTGAGGGAGAAGGAGAGGGAGAGAGGGAGAGAGAGCGAGAGAGCTTGAAGTGAGAACCCCGGCTGCTGCCGAGGTATATTTTTACGATTCTCTCCCGTATGTAACTCGGTACGACTTATAAAACCCGATCATTCAGAGAGAGAGAGAGAGAGAGAGAGAGAGATGGAGACAGATAGAGGAGAGAGAGAGAGAGAGAGAGAGAGAGAGAGAGATGGAGACAGATAGAGGAGAGGGAGAGAGATCAGTAAGGAGCAGGTGTCTGCTGCTGTTAATAATCTACTATTAGCCAGGCAGAAATGTGTGCCATATTTGTGTGGTTTCATAGTCACACAACAACATGGGGATATCCTTCTTACCTCACTACACAAGCATGCCATCTCTCTCTCACTCCCCCTTCCTCCCTTGTTTCCTCCCTCCCTCACCTCTTTCTCTCACACTCCACCACTCTTATTCTCTGTAACACTCTCTCCATCCATCTCTCTCCTTCTCCCTCCATCTTGCACTCTTTCTTCATCATATTCAAATGGCACTTCAAAAGGGATGTACTGTCCTATGTACACATAATGAATGAACCACCTCTATATCAGTGCCTAATTGATACGTTAGGTAAACTGTAGGCCCACTTCTAGTGAGGTAGACTACCTTTAACCACTTCTGGTCTATAGAACCTCTAATACGAGCATAGATTTGCATGATTCTATTTCCTCCTAATGTCGTTGCAACAATGTTGCAAATAGATTGGGAGAAGGTTGTTAATAAAATTACCATATGGCAACATTTTGACAACCCAGTTTTGTTGATAGGGTTGCTGCATTTTGTGCATAACAACCCACAACTATATGCTATTGATGTTCATACAAATGAAAAAGCAATGCCAAAACTCCAACTCAAAAGTCAACTCAAAAGTAGATTTTGTTGCAGAAGTTGAAATATACAGTTTGCTGGGAGTTTGACGTTTGTTTCACTAGCCTGTCTACTTGAAAGTGTCCTGGCCTCCAGAGTACATGGATGAAACCTCTCTGTGTATAAAGTCAGGAGGTAAACCTCTCTCTGTGTATAAAGTCCTTTGCCATCGCTGGTATTTGAGCTCGTGCAAACCGTTTATTTCCCATCTCTCTGTGTGGACGAAGTAAACACGTGTTTCGTCCTGCCGATTGACAGTATCCAGACGGAATACGGACGCTAGTCGGGCGGCAATGATTGGGTTTTATAAGTTGTAAGGAGTTACATACGGGAGAGAATTTCAAAATATAGAGAGAGAAGTTGAAGTTAAAACCTTGGTAGTAGCCAGGGTTTTCACTTCAAACGCTCTTCCTCTTTTTTGTCTATTTCTCTCTCAATATTTATTTCTCTCATTCTCTCTCTCTCTGATGAGTTTTCCTCTCTGGTGGAAGAGAGCCAGATTGCGTTTTAGGCTCCACAGACGCAACTTGAACTTCAAACGTACTGTACGTTGTAGCTCTCACAGACGTAGACGTTACATTGAAGCTTGGGTCATAAGCCTATAAATAACTCAGGATGAGAGAGTCATGGGATGTGGGGGGAACATGAGTGATTTACACGATTTAAACTTTGGCATTTTCCTAGACAACCATCTGCATCTCCCTGCGATGTGCATCATTTGTACTACTCTCATTTTAATTCCAACAGCCAGTCACAAATCACTCCCTAACCCTTCACTTGGCCCTTTAAATGTTTGCAGATCTGTAAGGTGAAAGCAATATGGTGGAAGCTCCTCCACTACACTGGAACCTATCCAGACTCTTCAGATCTGCAAACATTGAAGGGTTAGGGCCAAAAGGAGGGTTAGGGAGTTTATTGGGACCGGCCCCAAAAGTCTCCAGCATGGATGGACCCCTGGGTTGTGTTCAGGAGGGAGAAGCATTTTGAAACTGTTTGAAACGGGGAGGTACTCCCATAACTTGTCCAATAAGAAGCCCTCATTTTCATTTTGCTATGGCCCTTCTGAACACAACCCCTAGTTTCTTACCTACTCGGCTTCTAGTCCCAGCCAAACATGCGTGACCGCAGCTAATTTAAACATCACTCGTCATTCTGGATTCCCTCGTTTGCTGGAACCGGGCAATGGACATCAATTAATCATGTTTAGTTTACACTTCCATTTGAAAACAAAATCAACCGAAGAAGGGGATGTTTTTGACCAAAAATGGCCTGGGAAGACACGGTCGAGACAAGGTCGAGGTTCAAGCTCTGCGAGCGAGAGGAATGCGCCAGTGGCTAAATCTCATTACAAGTGAACAGCCCTCGAATGAGAGCTAATAAGACCGTGTAGAGAGGGTTTAAAAAACTTCGATCAATGACTGCTTTGTGAGAGGTTGGGAGTAAAGTGATGAGAGCTTGTCTAGTGGGTGGATTATGAAGGGATACGTGCGCACACACACACACGGACAGGGTCAAGGGTATATGAGGAGATATAAATCAAATCAGGGGGAAATACTGAAAAGCGACTGAAACGGAGTCAGATTGTACTTCATTTCCCTGATGGTTAAGGTTAGGCTTGGGGATAGGGTGATCTGATCCTAGATATGTGGTTAGGGGCATCATCTACCTGCAATGCCTTTGAAAAGGTGTTTTATAATAAACACAGTTTTTGGCCCTCCCTCCCTCCCTCCCTCCCTCCCTCTCGCCGTCTCCCCCCTCCCCGCCTCCCCCCTCTCCTTCAGCAGTTTGTTCAGAGAGGTTGCAGTTCTCTGCTCACGCAACAGGTGTGTAGTGGCCCCCAGGGGCCAGTGATTCACAGATCTCCCCGGTAACTCTTTAAGCCCCCGGCCCTGGTGCCAGGCCTAAACTTAGACTCACGACAGGGATTACTGATACTCCTATGGTTACACACACACATACACATCTTGCCAACGTCAAAATACAAACTCCAACATACACACACTCACAGACAGAGACGGACACACATAAAAACAAACACACACAATGTTAACACAAACACATGATGATGATCACACACACATAACAAATACAGTTTAATGTCTTAACTTGAGCTAAATGAAGGTCATTCTCAGAATAACTCCACCTAGATGCCTACCCAGGAGACTGCACTTTGGTCACCAGCTATTAATCCATTCCCAGCAGTCTGCGTTCATTCAGCTGCTGTGTGTGTGTGTGTGTGTGTATGTGTGTGTGTGTGTGTGTGTGTGTGTATGTGTATGTGTGTGTGTATGTGTATGTGTGTGTGTGTGTGTGTGTGTGTGTGTGTGTGTGTTCGCGTGTCAGTAGATGATGCAAACAGCTATTTCAAACTAAGCTGCATATATTTACTGGAACATGTGTGTGTGTGTGTGTGTTTGAGCATGTTCCCCCAGCCACGCAGCCTTCCACCCCATGGAAAGACCCCTTGCTGTATCACGCTTTAACACATACATCCCAAAACACACATTCACAATCCAATGATCTTTCACTGTAAGTCTCTGGGCTGTTCTATGTTAGGGAATGGCTAAGGCTGTGACATCCAAATGGCCTCCTATTCCCTTTATAGTGCACTACTTTTGACCAAATTCCTATGGGCCCTAGTCACTATTTAGGGAATATGTTTTCATTTGGGACGCGGCCTTTTGGCAATATTACTGCATAGTCAGTCTGGTTTGATACACTGAGCTCTTGCATGCTGTTTCTCATCCTAGCACAGCTATTTAACTGAGACAAGAGGGTAAAGGGAAGGTGAGCCAAGTATGCTGGCAGTGAGAGAGAGAGAGAGAGAGAGAGAGAGAGAGAGAGAGAGAGAGAGAGAGAGAGAGAGAGAGAGAGAGAGAGAGAGAGAGAGAGAGAGAGAGAGAGAGAGTGAGGGAGGGGGAGAGAGAGAGTGAGGGAGGGGGAGAGAGAGAGAGAGAGAGAGCGACACATACAATAGGCTAAGAGAGCGAATCAACATAATCCTCTACACAGAACACAATGGTTGAGCGGTTGAGTATATCTGACTATTTGTGTTCACTGTAGGAAGACACACACACCCCTCCCTCCTACTGCCGCCTCCTCACCCACACAAACACCTGGCACCAGGCCCACTCAAAGATGCTGGAGCACACATCACACATACAAAACATACTGTAAACACACAATCGCCCTCCCATTGTCAGTCTTTTCAGTCTAAAAGTATCAGGTACACTCTCTTACCCTGGAGATGGTGAGGGGCTGGTTGAAGTCCTTGCCCCCGGTCAGTCGGAACCCCCACGGGGCCGGGCCATTTAGGACAACGTCCAGTGGCATGTCCCCCTCTCGGCCCCTTGTGTCTCTGTTCCTGTAGCTGGAAGTACACTGGTGTTTGTGTGTGTCCCAAACACAGCAGGGTTCTCAGAAACAGAGCAGCGGGACGACTTACTCTTGTACCCTTTTAAACTAGCGGAGGGGTGGGGGGAAACCCCACCCCCTCAGTGAAGTCATTGGCCCGACTCAGGACTAGAGTCAGCTCTCCCTCTCTCTCTCTCGCTCTTTTTCCTCTTTTGGCTGGCGACACTTTCTCCCGTTTTCCTTAACTTGTTTTGTATCTCACTGCATCTCTCTCTCTCTCACTTGTTCTATCTCTCCCCCTCTTTCCACTTCCTTCTCAGACATAGCAGCTCTTTCCCGGTTTCTGAACATGATACTGTACCTGTTGCACTTCAACTCATCCAACTCATGTAGTGTTAACCTTCTCCAGTAGTGTCTCGCTGTCTCTCTTGCTCCGTCTGTATGCCTATGAACATCCAGGGGAAGAGTGGAGGTAGGCCAGTGTCTGTGAGCGTGCAGCCCACTTGTCTCTCCTCGTCCCTGGGTTGCCTCGGAGCCCAACTGGGCCCCCCCCCCCTCCGCACTCTGGCTGATGATGCTCTTGTCCGGCTGCTCCTGCCCTTATTTGGTCTGCAGGCGCAGCTCCTCGCTCAGGCCCTGGAGGTCCCCCAGGCGCAGCAGCATTCCAGGCCCTATTGATCTAGAGCGGATCCAGAGCTAGGGCTCTCCTCTCCTCCTCTCTTTCGCCCTCTTCATTTCATTCGAGATCTCTCGTTCTTTTTCTGTTTGTGTGATCTGGACATGAACCAATTACCATTCTGTTCTGAACGTTTCACCTTCTCTATTTCTCGCTCTCACCCTCTCTCTCTACACAGTGAGTGTTTAACAGAAACGAGGTCGGAAGTGTTTGTGTTCCAATTAGTGAAGGCAATTTTTCTTCTCTCTCCCGCTCTCACGCCTAACTGAAACCGTTACAAAAATAACTAACGCAATTAACTCATCCAAGCAGTTCTTGTGTGTTCAGTGAGGGGGAAAAAGTATTTGATCCCCTGCTGATTTTGTATGTTTGCCCACTGACAAAGAAATGATCAGTCTATAACTTTAATGGTAGGTTTATTTGAACAGTGAGAGACAGAATAACAACAAAAGAATCCAGGAAAATGCATGTAAAAAATGTTATAAATTGATTTGCATTTTAATGAGGGAAATAAGTATTTGACCCCTCTGCAAAACATGACTTAGTACTTGGTGGCAAAACTCTTGTTGGCAATCACAGAGGTCAGACGTTTCTTGTAGTTGGCCACCAGGTTTGCACACATCTCAGGAGGGATTTTGTTCCACTCCTCTTTGCAGATCTTCTCCAAGTCATTAAGGTTTCGAGGCTGACGTTTGGCAACTCAAACCTTCAGCTCCGTCCACAGATTTTCTATGGGATTAAGGTCTGGAGACTGGCTAGGCCACTCCAGGACCTTAATGTGCTTCTTCTTGAGCCACTCCTTTGTTGCCTTGGCCGTGTGTTTTGGGTCATTGTCATGCTGGAATACCCATCCACGACCCATTTTCAATGCCCTGGCTGAGGGAAGGAGGTTCTCACCCAAGATTTGACGGTACATGGCCCCGTCCATCGTCCCTTTGATGCGGTGAAGTTGTCCTGTCCTCTTAGCAGAAAAACACCCCCAAAGCATAATGTTTCCACCTCCATGTTTGGCGGAGGGGATGGTGTTCTTGGGGTCATAGGCAGCATTCCTCCTCCTCCAAACATGGCGAGTTGAGTTGATGCCAAAGAGCTCCATTTTGGTCTCATCTGACAACAACACTTTCACCCAGTTCTCCTCTGAATCATTCAGATGTTCATTGGCAAACTTCAGACGGCCCTGTATATGTGCTTTCTTGAGCAGGGGGACCTTGCGGGCGCTGCAGGATTTCAGTCCTTCACGGCGTAGTGTGTTACCAATTGTTTTCTTGGTGACTATGGTCCCAGCTGCCTTGAGATCATTGACAAGATCCTCCCGTGTAGTTCTGGGCTGATTCCTCACCGTTCTCATGGTCATTGCAACTCCACGAGGTGAGATCTTGCATGGAGCCCCAGGCCGAGGGAGATTGACAGGTCTTTTGTGTTTCTTCCATTTGCGAATAATCGCACCAACTGTTGTCACCTTCTCACCAAGCTGCTTGGCGATGGTCTTGTAGCCCATTCCAGCCTTGTGTAGGTCTACAATCTTGTCCCTGACATCCTTGGAGAGCTCTTTGGTCTTGGCCATGGTGGAGAGTTTGGAATCTGATTGATTGATTGCTTCTGTGGACAGGTGTCTTTTATACAGGTAACATGCTGAGATTAGGAGCACTCCCTTTAAGAGTGTGCTCCTAATCTCAGCTCGTTACCTGTATAAGACACCTGGGAGCCAGAAATCTTTCTGATTGAGAGGGGGTCAAATACTTATTTCCCTCATTAAAATGCAAATCCATTTCTAACATTTTTGACACGCGTTTTTCTGGATTTCTTTGTTGTTATTCTGTCTCTCACTGTTCAAATAAACCTACCATTCAAATTATAGACTGATCATTTCTTTGTCAGTGGGCAAACGTGAAAAATCAGCAGGGGATCAAATACTTTTTCCCTCACTGTATATATGCATGACAACAATGTTAACGTACAGTAAGCATTGAAGCAAGACAAGCTAATCTATTAAACAGATGTCAGCCCTCTCTCTGTGCATAAAATCAGTTTCCATAATGTCTATGGGTAGAAAGAAAGACTGTTTTAAAGGAGCCCAATTATGATGACATCAAAGTCTTTCATTCTCCCTTCAGTGTCGATCTCCTGAAATGGCTAACATACCTCCTTCAAGACTATCAATCTGGGTTTGTTTGTACAGTTGCCATGGGGGCAGGTTTAGCGAGGAGCTGACTCCTACACAAATAAAGGACGTCTGTGATGGTGTGTGTCTGTAGAAGGAACGTACACACACACACACACACACACACACACGTCTCCAAATACGTACCTACTTCACATAGAACACTTGAAATCGTCTTGGTCCAACAATACAGTCTAATACATAGTGGAGCAGAGACTGAACTTTAACCTTTCCTGGAATATACATACAGTTTACCAATAGAAAAAACCCAAACGCGCTACAGCCCAGCTTAAACAAAAGGCTCTGATGAAGGCGATTTCTGCAGAAACATAACCCTTTTGTTTGTTTGTCCCGTCAATAAATCTATCAGATCTACCCGGCAACAGAGTGCTCCTTTTTCTTTATTCTCCCAGATAGTCACCAGTTGAAGTTTCCTGGAGTAAGGAATGTTTTTTTTGGATACATACAGTTTAATTGCATACAGTATCAAACGTACAGTAATTCCTATGTGGACCACAGCAGAACTTACCTACTGTATAACCATGTTTTTGTCACACCAGTGAGAAAAGGAGTCCGCCTGTTATCACAGACTATGCAAAGAGAGAGAAAAATATAGAAATTATCAGGCAGAATTTATTAGGAATATAGTCCCCAAAAATCGTAAATTAAAGCAGAAAGACTTGTAGAAAGACTTGTAATAAGAATGTCATTGCAATGCATCCACTTGAGTTCACATTTGGACAAAGCTAAGAATCTGCACTTGTAGGACCCCTTTCACATTCAATATAAACAACTCCAATGTGAGCCGGGGATCCTCCAAAAGTCCATGTCTTCAGTCCAAAAGCTTTAAAGTCCCCGAAAGTGGTAGCAAAGGCAGACTAGAAATATTTAAAACGTTACAGTCTATCCTTATTAAGTTGTGGTTAAAGTACATTCCCTCACACTCCATTTTGTTCTCCAGAGAGGGTATCCCTGGTAACACTACAAGGTACCACTTTACATTAAGGCACCCTTTATAAAGAGCACCTTAAAGTAGTGTAACCCACTACAAATGTTTTCTTTCTGTCTTTCTTTTTTTTCCTTTTTGTTTTGCACCATAGGGATATGGCGGTATGACTGTTTGGGGAGAATGAGGTGGATGTAGAAAGAGGTGATGTGAAAAATTGACAAGAGGAAAGAAAGGCAACCCAAACGGATGGTGGGTGAGAAAAGAAGAGTTTATAAAGCAGTGGATCATGTCATCGATTTACAGCTCCATACAAAAGACGTACAAAAAAACGCCGCCGACAGACACGCAGTGCTCTCACATGCCGGGGTCGCGTTCATTAGGGATAGCAACGGGAAATGTTTGCAACAGAACGCGAAAATGTGCATTTCTTATTGGACATGTTCAGGTAGTCCCTCCCTGTTTTCAGTCCATTTTATTCCGTTTGGTGCCTAATGAACACGACCCAGGGTAGGGTGAATGAAAAGGGGATGGTGTGAAAAATACATGAGAACAAAACCGACCAAAGACAGAAACAAAAAATTAAGTAATTACATATTAAGGTGCTTAAACGATTGTTCTGCGGTCAGTGTCCTTCCTATATGAATACATACTCATTTACACACGAAAAAGGCAAAATAACTTCAGAAATCATATTCATTGAACACAAAAAGCCAAGTATGCCTAACAAATGTTATTCAAATACATTGTTATAAGCTATTGCAGTGACACTCTAATCGTTTCATTCATTCCCAACAGTAAAAAAGGTCGCCATCAGAATGATCTATAGAGGAAAAACAACTCCAGGAACATAACTGTATAATTCAATAAAATTAATTTACGCCGCTTATCTGATTATATTAATTTAGAGTGAAGTACAACATCGCATTTGGACAAAGGCAATGAATGCGGCGACAACATTAGCTATTTCATTCCTAATACAGTATTCAACAGCAATCTTTAAAAGAAAACCTCTTCATAGAATAAAATAACTTTGTTTCAAAAAGGAGGGTTGTGTTATTGTTGAGACCTGACAGTTTGCTGTAAATTGACAAGAGTAAATGTCAGACTTGACTGCAAACAAGTTTAGGCTATTGTCTCGTTATCTTAAACATGACAAGGGGATTTGCGGTGGTTGAAATTACTTCACCTTAGGCCACTTCAACTAGAAGAGAGTACAGAAAGTAAGCTGAGAAACTTATGTTGCTCCATCCATTCCATGAGTTATATCTATGGACGGAGACATCTAAATGATGCCTTATCAATATTCAATACTTTTCCCATTATAAATATCTTTCCATACAAAAAGTGGGAAAACGGGTTGCTTTTGCATATGTTTTTCCAACGGTATCAAACCCCTAAAGCCCTATCGACAACCCAATCTAGCGCTCACTTGTAAAATCCGTAGTGTACTCAGAAATGTCACGTAACTAAAATGATAAAACGCCAAGTCCACCAATCTTGATTATAAAACAAAACAAAAACGAATAAAATCCCAAATCTATAAATATTATTTTCCATCAAAAGTACAAATGTACTGTCCTTGTTCAATGAGAGGGGTTAAAAATAAAATATCAACGATTGCCACTTCCACATTTGCAATAACTCGCCCATATAGAAGGAGTTTGCAAACACTATAATAAGAAACCGGAATTGACTGTAGGCCCATAACAGGCAGATATCCAGAGCCTTCCAGTGTGAATAGAAGGCTCTGCGTACAATATCTATGCATTTGCCTCCAAACAATTCTTACCCTATTCCATGGTATCCAGCAACACTTTTGGGTATCACGCATTACAAAGCATAATCATTTTCACTGGGGAAATAGGTGAGTGTTCCTGTGTTGGTGTAAAGTAAATATGAAATGTTAGCAGCATCTTATGAAGAAGATTTTTTACTAATGATGCTGTGGTTGTTTCATGGTGCTTATTGAAAGTTGCTGTGGATAAGAGCATTTGCCAAATGACTAAACATTGAAATGTGTTGCAATGTCCTATGACAATACTGCTCTGAAAATACCAACCTGCCCCTCCTATTACATTTAATACACTTAGGGGGGGTCTCTGTATTGATTTAACACTGAGGAAAAAGGGAACAGAAACATGTACAAAACCAAGATGGCTGACATGATTATGTCTAGGCAATCCTGAGTGGCAGTTTACATTGCATCTTTAATCCATCTTTACCATATCTTTACCATATTTGACCTTACTGAATGTTACACAATCAACTTATCAATGCAACTTATTGCATTACTGGGTTAAAATATATCTAATAAATAAAAGAAAAGCAGATGTCAACACTAAAAAGGTGGCCATCTTGTTTGGCTACCCTTCCTTCAGTATTTGAGGTGACAGGAATACAAACAGTATGGATCTACTTCTACCTCTTCTTAATCATTTAGAAAATAATTGTTTAGTTAGTGGAATAGTCTCCTGTAGAGTTGGCTAGTTAGAGCTAAAACTAAATATTTGTTGCGACGTTGTCGCACACACTTGGGCAAGGCTTCTTGGATGACCAGACGTAGTGGGGTCGTGTCGCTCCGGGGTGAAGTTTCCCCTAGGGGCAGATCTAGGATCAGCTCCCCCTCCCCAAATCCTAACCTTAACCATTAGTGGGGAAAGTGCAAAACTGACCCAAGATCAGTATCTAGGGGCAACTTCACCTTACTCCACGTTGGTTGTGTCCAATTTGGGTTATGCTAGAGATGGAAGGGTCCAAGGAAGGAGGGGGCGGGGTGGACCGGATTCATCATTATAGTTTCTTGACATAGTTTCCTGGGAAGGTTCCAAACTTCTTGCTCCGTCGAGAGGTCCCTTTGCAAAAACACAAAAACAGAGATGCCATTATTCCACTGTACGTGGACACCCACGGTGACACAATGAAACGTCATTGTAGGACGTGACTGTAAAAGAGAAGGTGTTGGAATGTGTCTGTTTACCTAGCCCACTAGAAGTGATTTATTCTAGAATTTCAGTGGTTATTATATGCAGAGGGCACTATCAGTATTAAATCATGTATTCAAATATCGCAAAAAAAACACTAATGATTCCCTGCACCTTTAAAATAAACCAAAGAACATCCAAACCAAAGTTTAGTTTTTCAGCTGTGTCTGTCTAGTTAGCAGCATTCCTACAACACTGCAATGTAAATCAACATCCAGATCAGGAAGTTAAAGGTCTCGTCCAGCTAAATCCCATTGCAACGTGGCTGGATTTTGAGGAAGGAAGGAAATACAAGGACCTAGAACTGAGGGGGCAAATGCATTCTCAGTGCAACCAATCTTTAGTGGATAATATTGCCTTTTGGTATTCAGCTGAGTGGTAGAAATGGATTAAGTAGACATTTCAGAGTGGGAAAGGGGAAGTCCTGAAAAAACACCTAGCCCCTTCTCCCTAGGCACTTCCCCTAGCCCCTACTCCCTAGGTACTTCCCCTAGCCCCTACTCCCTAGGTACTTCCCCTAGCCCCTACTCCCTAGGCACTTCCCCTAGCCCCTACTCCCTAGGCACTTCCCCTAGCCCCTACTCCCTAGGTACTTCCCCTAGCCCCTACTCCCTAGGCACTTCCCCTAGCCCCTACTCCCTAGGCACTTCCCCTAGC
>NC_140025.1:31026647-31034147 GCF_964263955.1 Coregonus lavaretus | reverse complement strand
ATACCTGACTTGACATCATTCCCAAATATTGTATATACAGTGGGGAGAACAAGTATTTGATACACTGCTGATTTTGCAGGTTTTCCTACTTACAAAGCATGTAGAGGTCTGTGATTCTTATCATAGGTACACTTCAACTGTGAGAGACGGAATCTAAAACAAAAATCCATGTCAGTGGGTGCTGTAGGTGGGTGTGGTGCAGGAATCAGATGCAGGACGCAGAAAGATAAGTCCAATAGACTTTAGTGAACAGCACACTCAAATTCACGAGTCAAACGCCCGGAGGCGAGAAAGTCCGCACACAGGCGAAAACCAAAAGGCGCACAAAACAGTGCGTAAATAACCTCCTAACATAGAGGAGGAAAAACGAAATGCACAAGGCAAACAGTAGCGCACAAAACACGACAGCGAAACAATAACACACAAACACAGACACACACAGCGAGAACTAAATAGAACACTAACGAGGACTAACTAGACACAGGTGTACAACATCAAGACCAAACCAAACGAACATGAAACATAGATCGGTGGCAGCTAGTACTCCGGAGACGACGACCGCCGAAGCCTGCCCGAACCAGGAGGAGGAGCAGCCTCGGCCGAAACCGTGACAGTACCCCCCCCTTGACGCGCGGCTCCAGCCGTGCGCCGACCCCGGCCTCGGGGACGACCAGGAGGACGCGGAGCAGGGCGCGCGGGATGGTCCCGGTGGAACTCCGACAGGAGAGATGGGTCTAGGATGTCCCTCCGCGGCACCCAGCACCGCTCCTCCGGGCCGTACCCCTCCCACTCCACGAGATACTGGAGACCCCCCATCCGGCGTCTGGAGTCCAAGATGGACCGAACGGTGTACGCCGGAGCCCCCTCGATGTCCAATGGGGGCGGAGGAGTCTCTCCTATCTCATTGTCCTGGAGTGGACCAGCTACCACCGGCCTGAGAAGAGACACATGGAACGAGGGGTTAATATTCTTATATTCAACAGGTAGATGTAACCTATAACACACCTCGTTCAATCTTCTCAGGACTTTAAAGGGCCCCACAAACCGCCGACCCAGCTTCCGGCAGGGCAGGCGGAGGGGTAGGTTTCTGGTAGAGAGCCAGACTCGATCTCCGGGTGCGTACACCGGCCCCTCACTGCGGTGGAGATCGGCGCTCGCCTTGTGACGAAGGACGGCCCGCTGCAGGTGGACGTGGGCAGCGTTCCACGTCTCTTCCGAGCGCCTCATCCAATCATCCACCGCAGGGGCCTCGATCTGGCTCTGCTGCCACGGTGCCAGAACCGGCTGGTAACCTAATACACATTGAAAAGGGGTTAGGTTAGTAGAGGAGTGGCGGAGAGAGTTCTGGGCCATCTCGGCCCAGGGAATGTAACGCGCCCACTCCTCAGGCCGGTCCTGGCAATACGACCTCAGAAACCTACCCACATCCTGGTTGACACGTTCCACCTGCCCGTTACTCTCCGGGTGGTACCCCGAGGTAAGGCTAACCGAGACCCCCAAACGCTCCATAAACGCTCTCCACACACGGGAGGTAAACTGGGGGCCTCGATCAGACACTATATCCTCGGGGACCCCGTAATGCCGGAAGACGTGGGTAAATAGGGCCTCAGCGGTCTGTAGGGCAGTAGGAAGACCCGACATAGGAAGAAGACGACAGGCCTTAGAGAACCGGTCCACAACGACCAGGATGGTGGTATTCCCCTGAGAGAGGGGAAGGTCTGTTACAAAATCCACCGAGAGGTGGGACCATGGTCGTTGTGGAACGGGTAGGGGCTGTAACTTACCCCTGGGCAGATGTCGGGGCGCCTTACACTGGGCGCACACCGAGCAGGAGGAGACGTAAACCCTCACATCCCTAGCCAAAGTAGGCCACCAGTATTTAGTGCTAAGGCAATGCACTGTCCGGCCAATACCCGGATGTCCTGAGGAGGGTGACGTGTGAGCCCAGTAGATGAGTCGATCCCGAATCTCGAGCGGAACTTCGGCCCTCAGGACATTGTGGAGGGCTGGGGTCGGTACGCAACGCTCGCTCGATCTCGGCATCGACCTCCCACACCACCGGTGCCACAAGGCAAGACTCCGGTAGTATGGGAGTAGGCTCAACGGACCTCTCCTCCGTGTCATACCGCCGGGACAGTGCATCTGCCTTGCCATTCTGGGACCCAGGGATGTACGTGATTTTAAATACGAACCTGGTGAGAAACATACTCCATCGAGCCTGGCGAGGGTTCAGTCTCCTCGCTGCCCGGATGTACTCCAGGTTCCGATGGTCAGTCAAAATGAGGAAAGGGTGTTGAGCCCCCTCAAGCCAATGCCTCCACACCGTAAGGGCCTGAACTACAGCTAACAGCTCCCTGTCCCCAACGTCATAGTTACGCTCCGCCGGGCTGAGCTTTTTGGAGTAAAAAGCACAGGGGCGGAGTTTAGGTGGCGAGCCGGACCGTTGAGAGAGCACGGCCCCTATACCAGCCTCAGACGCGTCCACCTCAACCTGAAAGGGAATTGTGGGATCCGGATGCGCCAGCACCGGAGCCGACGTAAACAGGTCCTTCAGTCTCCCAAAGGCCCTGTCCGCATCAGCTGACCACTGCAGGCGCACCGGACCCCCTTTCAGAAGGGACGTGATGGGAGCTGCCACCTGTCCAAAACCCCGGATAAACCTCCGGTAGTAATTCGCAAAGCCCAAGAACTGCTGCACCTCTTTTACAGTGGTTGGAGTTTGCCAATTACGCACAGCGGACACACGATCCACCTCCATACTCACCCCTGACGCGGACAACCGATAACCCAAAAAGGATACAGATTCCTGGAAAAACAGACATTTCTCTGCTTTGACATATAGGTCGTGCTCCAACAGCCTCCTCAATACACGTCGCACCAGGGTTACATGCTCGGCTCGGGTAGATGAGTACACCAGAATATCATCAATGTACACGACCACCCCTTGTCCCTGCATATCCCGGAAAATGTCATCTACGAAGGATTGAAAGACTGATGGAGCATTCATCAACCCATATGGCATGACAAGATATTCGAAATGACCTGACGTGGTACTAAACGCTGTTTTCCATTCATTGCCCTCCCTAATGCGCACCAAGTTATACGCGCTCCTGAGATCCAATTTTGTGAAAAACCGCGCCCCATGCAATGACTCCGTCATGGTCGCAATCAGAGGGAGTGGATAACTGTATTTCACAGTAATCTGATTGAGACCACGGTAATCAATGCACGGGCGCAACCCTCCATCTTTCTTTTTCACAAAAAAGAAACTCGAAGAGGCGGGGGAAGTGGAAGGCCGAATGTATCCCTGTCTCAAAGATTCGGCTATGTAGGTCTCCATAGCTTTTCTCTCCTCTTGAGACAAAGGATACACATGGCTCCGTGGGAGCGCTGCTCCTGCCTGGAGATCAATCGCACAATCCCCCTGTCTATGGGGAGGCAACTGCGTCGCCCTAGTTTTGCTAAACACAAGAGCTAAATCCCCATATTCAGGCGGAATGTGCAATGCGGGCACTTGGTTTGGACAATCCACCGATGTCGCCCCCACGGAAACACCCAGACATCGCCCCTCACACTGAGCAGACAACCCATCGAGAGCCCTCTGTTGCCACGAAATAGCAGGGTTATGGGTGCTTAACCAGGGAATCCCCAGCACCACTGGGTACGCAGGAGAGTCGATCAGATACAGCTGTATAGTCTCTTCATGACCCCCCTGCGCACACATCCTAAGTGCCGCTGTTACTTCCCTGATCAACCCCGACCCCAACGGACGGCTATCTAAGGCATGAACGGGAAAAGGTTTGTCAACGGGTAGGAGAGGGATCCCTAACTCTAAACAAAACTTTCGATCAACAAAATTCCCAGCTGCGCCTGAATCTACTAGCGCCTTATGCTGGGAATGAGGTGCAACCTGTGGAAAACCAACAGGTATACAAAAGTGCGCAACAGAAAGCTCTGGGTAGGTGGGGCGTCTACTCACCTGGGAGGCCCCCCAGTGCGTGGCCTGTTGTCTTCTCCCCCGGAGAACCCTCCCCAGCACCTGGCCGCAGTGTGCCCTCCACGACCGCACTTGGTGCAGGAGACAGGCCCCCTCGGGCTCCTCCTACTCCGTTCTCTAGCGCCGGCACCCCCGAGCTCCATAGGGCTCGGCTCGGAGGTGCCGGAGGGCGGAATGGACGGACCCCCCTCGGGACGTCCACGGGTGGCCAGCAGGGTGTCTAAACGGATGGACATATCAACCAACTGGTCGAAAGTCAGATGGGTATCCCTGCAGGCCAACTCTCGTTGAACGTCCTCCCGGAGGCTACACCGAAAATGGTCAATGAGAGCCCGTTCATTCCACCCTGCATCCGCCGCTAGAGTCCGGTACTCTAAGGCAAACGCCTGTGCGCTCTTCCTCCCCTGTCTCAAGTGGACTAGCCGCTCCCCCGCCGCTTTGCCCTCAGGTGGATGGTCAAACACGGCCTTGAAGCGGCGGGAGAACTCGGCGTAGGAGATGGTGTTGGCGTCCATCTTCCTCCACTCAGCGTTAGCCCACTCCAACGCCTTTCCCGAGAGACAGGAGATGAGGGCGGAAACGCTCTCGTGTCCCGAGGGCACCGGGTGTACAGTGGCCAGGTAGAGCTCCACCTGCAGGAGGAACCCCTGACACCCGGCAGCTGTTCCGTCATACGCCCTCGGGAGCGAGAGCCGAATCCTCCTGGGTTCCGGACCTGGGGCTGGTGGACCGGCCGATGGGGTGGACAGGGTAGGTGGAGGTGTGGGTACCCTGCTGGCTTCCCATCGGTGCAGGGTGTTGATCACGTCCTGTAGAGCGGTCTCCAGTTGTCTTATCTGGCCCTCCTGCCAATGGATATGCTCCTCGAGCGACACAGGTGTCACAGCCGATCCTGCTGATTCCATAATGGTGTGTTATTCTGTCAGTGGGTGCTGTAGGTGGGTGTGGTGCAGGAATCAGATGCAGGACGCAGAAAGATAAGTCCAATAGACTTTAGTGAACAGCACACTCAAATTCACGAGTCAAACGCCCGGAGGCGAGAAAGTCCGCACACAGGCGAAAACCAAAAGGCGCACAAAACAGTGCGTAAATAACCTCCTAACATAGAGGAGGAAAAACGAAATGCACAAGGCAAACAGTAGCGCACAAAACACGACAGCGAAACATAGATCGGTGGCAGCTAGTACTCCGGAGACGACGACCGCCGAAGCCTGCCCGAACCAGGAGGAGGAGCAGCCTCGGCCGAAACCGTGACAATCCAGAAAGTCACATTGTATGATTTTTATGTAATTAATTTGCATTTTATTGCATGACATAAGTATTTGATCACCTACCAACCAGTAAGAATTCCGGCTCTCACAGACCTGTTAGTTTTACTTTAAGAAGCCCTCCTGTTCTCCACTCATTACCTGTATTAACTGCACCTGTTTGAACTCGTTACCTGTATAAAAGACACCTGTCCACACACTCAATCAAACAGACTCCAACCTCTCCACAATGGCCAAGACCAGAGAGCTGTGTAAGGACATCAGGGATACAATTGTAGACCTGCACAAGGCTGGGATGGGCTACAGGACAATAGGCAAGCAGCTTGGTGAGAAGGCAACAACTGTTGCCGCAATTATTAGAAAATGGAAGAAGTTCAAGATGACGGTCAATCACCCTCGGTCTGGGGCTCCATGCAAGATCTCACCTCGTGGGGCATCAATGATCATGAGGAAGGTGAGGGATCAGCCCAGAACTGCACGGCAGGACCTGGTCAATGACCTGAAGAGAGCTGGGACCACAGTCTCAAAGAAAACCATTAGTAACACACTATGCCGTCATGGATTAAAATCCTGCAGCGCACTCAAGGTCCCCCTGCTCAAGCCAGCGCATGTCCAGGCCCGTCTGAAGTTTGCCAATGACCATCTGGATGATCCAGAGGAGGAATGGGAGAAGGTCATGTGGTCTGATGAGACAAAAATATAGCTTTTTGGTCTAAACTCCACTCGCCGTGTTTGTAGGAAGAAGAAGGATGAGTACAACCCCAAGAACACCATCCCAACCGTGAAGCATGGAGGTGGAAACATCATTCTTTGGGGATGCTTTTCTGCAAAGGGGACAGGACGACTGCACCGTATTGAGGGGAGGATGGATGGGGCCATGTATCGCGAGATCTTGGAAGATGGGTCGTGGCTGGGTCTTCCAGCATGACAACAACCCGAAACACACAGCCAGGGCAACTAAGGAGTGGCTCCGTAAGAAGCATCTCAAGGTCCTGGAGTGGCCTATCCAGTCTCCAGACCTGAACCCAATAGAAAATCTTTGGAGGGAGCTGAAAGTCCGTATTGCCCAGCGACAGCCCCGAAACCTGAAGGATCTGGAGAAGGTCTGTATGGAGGAGTGGGCCAAAATCCCTGCTGCAGTGTGTGCAAACCTGGTCAAGACCTACAGGAAACGTATGATCTCTGTAATTGCAAACAAAGGTTTCTGTACCAAATATTAAGTTCTGCTTTTCTGATGTATCAAATACTTATGTCATGCAATAAAATGCAAATTAAGTACTTAAAAATCATACAGTGTGATTTTCTGGATTTTTGTTTTAGATTCCGTCTCTCACAGTTGAAGTGTACCTATGATAAAAATTACAGACCTCTACATGCTTTGTAAGTAGGAAAACCTGCAAAATCGGCAGTGTATCAAATACTTGTTCTCCCCACTGTATATACTGAACAAAAATATCAACGCAACATGAAACAATTTCAACGATTTTACTGAGTTACAGTTCATATAAGTATGACAAAAATAATAATAATGTATGCACTCACTAACTGTAAGTCGCTCTGGATAAGAGCATCTGCTAAATGACTAAAAATTTAAATGTAAACATAAGGAAATCAGTCAATTGAAAAAAAGTCATTACATCTGTGGTATTGTGTTGTGTGACAACACTGCACATTTTAGAGTGGCCTTTTATTGTCTCCAGCACAAGGTGCACCTGTGTAATGTTCATGCTATTTAATCAGCTTCTTGATATGCCACACCGGTCAGGTGGATGGATTATAACCAATTTGTGCACAACATTTGAGAGAAATATGCTTTTTGTGCATATATGGAAAACATCTTGATCTTTTATTTCAGCTCATGAATCATGGCACCAACACTTTACAATATTTTTGTTCTGTATACGTGCTCGCTTGTCACATTTTTCTTTTTTAAATTGTCATATTCTTCCCGAGGTTGTATATAGTATAAACATATTTTAATTAGATTTCATGGTGCTAAAATGCTGTCAGTTCCCCTTTACAGTTTTTTCCAATTGCTAGCACACTAAAATGACATGCACAGCACAATTATTTAAACTGACACACAGAGAGCAAAACCTCTTCTCAAGTCTCCAAAAGTCTAAACACATTTTCTGCTTTACACACATTTTGCAATTCAAAATGGCACTTTTTAAATGCACTGCACACGGTTCTCTGCATAAGACACAACAATCTGACATAAAGTCACATGTTTGC
>NC_140025.1:30941647-31021647 GCF_964263955.1 Coregonus lavaretus | reverse complement strand
CACACACAGCCAATACAAAACAAAAACACATCCCACACACCCTGGAGAAGTGCTTATTGCAGCTTGCAATCAGTTTATATGCGTCACATTTGAATGTTTTTGCATTCTGTATTCTCTACATTCTGTATTCTCTACATTCTGTATTCTCTGTATTCTCTACATTCTGTATTCTCTACATTCTGTATTCTCTACATTCTGTATTCTCTGTATTCTCTACATTCTGTATTCTCTACATTCTGTATTCTCTGTATTCTCTACATTCTGTATTCTCTACGTTCTGTATTCTCTACATTCTGTATTCTCTACATTCTGTATTATCTGTATTCTCTACATTCTGTATTCTCTACATTCTGTATTCTCTGTATTCTCTACATTCTGTATTCTCTGTATTCTCTACATTCTGTATTCTCTACATTCTGTATTCTCTGTATTCTCTACATTCTGTATTCTCTACATTCTGTATTCTCTACATTCTGTATTCTCTACATTCTGTATTCTATGTATTCTCTACATTCTGTATTCTCTACATTCTGTATTCTCTACATTCTGTATTCTCTACATTCTGTATTCTCTGTATTATCTACATTCTGTATTCTCTACGTTCTGTATTCTCTACATTCTGTATTCTCTGTATTCTCTACATTCTGTATTCTCTACATTCTGTATTCTCTACATTCTGTATTCTCTGTATTCTCTACATTCTGTATTCTCTACATTCTGTATTCTCTGTATTCTCTACATTTTGTATTCTCTACATTCTGTATTCTCTACATTCTGTATTCTCTACATTCCGTATTCTCTACATTCTGTATTCTCTACATTCTGTATTCTCTGTATTCTCTACATTCTGTATTCTCTACATTCTGTATTCTCTGTATTCTCTACATTCTGTATTCTCTACATTCTGTATTCTCTATATTCTGTATTCTCTGTATTCTCTACATTCTGTATTCTCTACATTCTTTATTTGTCACGATCGTCTAATGAGGAGGACCAATGCGCAGCGTTGAAGGTGAACATGACTTTATTCAATTAAAGCCTAAACACGAAAACCACAAAACAAATGACGATACGTGAAGTCCACAGTGACAATGACTGTACAGGAACAAAAACCCACAAACACAAGGTGAAAACACACAGTTTAAATATGGCTCCCAATCAGAGATAACGAGCCGACAGCTGACACTCGTTACCACTGATTGGGAGTCACACGACCAAACAAGGAAACAACCACATAGACAACCCAACCAAACAGAACACAACGAAACGAACACACCCTGGCTCAACATACAAAGTCCCGGAGCCAGAGCGTGACAGTACCCCCCCCTAAAGGCGCGGACTGCGACCGCGCCTCAAAGAACCCAAATAGGGGAGGGCTGGGTGGGTGTTGCTCCTCGGAGGCGGCTCCGGCTCTGGCTCCGGGCTTGACCACCATCCTACATCCATCCCCCCGTAATGGCCCCGGTCCGATCCAACCCAGCTGGCTGGATCCGGACTGATGACGCGCACCCCTAACTTGGCACGTGAGGCAGGGACGGACCGGACCTGGCTGACGATACGCATCCTCGGCTTGGTGCGTGGAGCCGGAACGGACCTCCTCAGGCTGACGACTCGCCTCCCTGGCTTGGTGCGCGTAGCAGGCATAGGCTGAACCATGTTGACGACTCGCCCCCATGGTTTGGTGCGAGTAGCCGGAACGAGCTGACCCAGGTTGACGACTCGCACCCTTAGCCTGGTGCGAGTGGCAGGAACAGTCCGGGTTGGGCCGGCGACGCACACCGTAGTTTTGATGCGTGGAGCAGGAACCGGCCGGGCTGGGCTGGCGACGCACCCCTTTGGCTTGGTGCGTAGAGCAGGGACAGGCCGGGCTGGGCTGGCGACGCACCCCTTTGGCTTGGTGCGTAGAGCAGGAACGGGCAGAGCCGGGCTGACGAGACGCACCACAGGCTTGATGCGGAGAGCAGGCACGGGCCGTGCCGGACTGACGACGCACACCACTGGCTTGGTGCGGGAAGCTTGGATGGACCGGACTGTACTAGGGACACACACCACTGGCCCTACACCGGGATCTGGAACGGGCCGGACCGGACTGGCAACACACGCCAGTACCTCTCGCCGTGCCTCTACTTCCTCCATCCCCTCTTCGACCAGTGGCCCCCGTAACCCGGCGGCCTTCTCCAGCAACCCACTGGGCCGCTCTATCGCGGCCTCCTGCTGGTCCGACGTCGTGAGCCCCCCCCTAAAAATTTTCGGGGCGTCTCTCCTACCCGTGGACCAGGTCTCCATATCCCTCGCCAGCCTCTCGCCCTTCTGCCATAGTGTCAAGCCCTTCTCCTCCTCACTCGGCTTGACCCAGTCCAGGAGGCGAAGGAGATCTGTGAGGGATCTCCCTGGCGACGGCTCCTGGACACGCTGCTTGGTCCCATCTTGGTGGGTTTTTCTGTCACGATCGTCTAATGAGGAGGACCAATGCGCAGCGTTGAAGGTGAACATGACTTTATTCAATTAAAGCCTAAACACGAAAACCACAAAACAAATGACGATACGTGAAGTCCACAGTGACAATGACTGTACAGGAACAAAAACCCACAAACACAAGGTGAAAACACACAGTTTAAATATGGCTCCCAATCAGAGATAACGAGCCGACAGCTGACACTCGTTACCACTGATTGGGAGTCACACGACCAAACAAGGAAACAACCACATAGACAACCCAACCAAACAGAACACAACGAAACGAACACACCCTGGCTCAACATACAAAGTCCCGGAGCCAGAGCGTGACATTATTCTCTACGTTCTGTATTCCCTGTATTCTCTACATTCTGTATTCTCTACATTCTGCATTCTCTGTATTCTCTGTATTCTCTACATTATGTATTCTCTACATTCTGTATTCTCTGTATTCTCTACATTCTGTATTCTCTACATTCTGTATTCTCTACATTCTGTATTCTCTGTATTCTCTACATTCTGTATTCTCTACATTCTGTATTCTCTGTATTCTCTACATTCTGTATTCTCTACATTCTGTATTCTCTACATTCTGTATTCTCTACATTCTGTATTCTCTACATTCTGTATTCTCTGTATTCTCTACATTCTGTATTCTCTACATTCTGTATTCTCTGTATTCTCTACATTCTGTATTCTCTACATTCTGTATTCTCTACATTCTGTATTCTCTACATTCTGTATTCTCTGTATTCTCTACATTCTGTATTTTCTACATTCTGTTTTCTCTACATTCTGTATTCTCTACATTCTGTATTCTCTACATTCTGTATTCTCTGTATTCTCTACATTCTGTATTCTCTACATTCTGTATTCTCTACATTCTGCATTCTCTGTATTATCTACATTCTGTATTCTCTACATTCTGTATTCTCTACATTCTGTATTCTCTGTATTCTCTACATTCTGTATTCTCTACATTCTGTATTCTCTACATTCTGTATTCTCTACATTCTGTATTCTCTGTATTCTCTACATTCTGTATTTTCTACATTCTGTTTTCTCTACATTCTGTATTCTCTACATTCTGTATTCTCTACATTCTGTATTCTCTACATTCTCTATTCTCTGTATTCTCTACATTCTGTATTCTCTACATTCTATATTCTCTACATTCTGTATTCTCTACATTCTGTATTTTCTGTATTATCTACATTCTGTATTCTCTACATTCTGTATTCTCTACATTCTGTATTCTCTACATTCTGTATTCTCTATATTCCGTTTTCTCTACATTCCGTATTCTCTATATTTCGTTTCCTCTACATTCCGTATTCTCTCAATTCCGTATTCTCTACATTCCATATTCTCTCAATTCCGTATTCTCTACATTCTGTATTCTCTACATTCTGTATTCTCTACATTCTGTATTCTCTACATTCTGTATTCTCTACATTCTGTATTCTCTGTATTATCTACATTCTGTATTCTCTACGTTCTGTATTCTCTACATTCTGTATTCTCTGTATTCTCTACATTCTGTATTCTCTACATTCTGTATTCTCTACATTCTGTATTCTCTGTATTCTCTACATTCTGTATTCTCTACATTCTGTATTCTCTGTATTCTCTACATTCTGTATTCTCTACATTCTGTATTCTCTACATTCTGTATTCTCTACATTCCGTATTCTCTACATTCTGTATTCTCTACATTCTGTATTCTCTACATTCTGTATTCTCTACATTCTGTATTCTCTACATTCTGTATTCTCTGTATTCTCTACATTCTGTATTCTCTACATTCTGTATTCTCTATATTCTGTATTCTCTGTATTCTCTACATTCTGTATTCTCTACATTCTTTATTCTCTACGTTCTGTATTCCCTGTATTCTCTACATTCTGTATTCTCTACATTCTGCATTCTCTGTATACTCTGTATTCTCTACATTATGTATTCTCTACATTCTGTATTCTCTGTATTCTCTACATTCTGTATTCTCTACATTCTGTATTCTCTACATTCTGTATTCTCTGTATTCTCTACATTCTGTATTCTCTACATTCTGTATTCTCTGTATTCTCTACATTCTGTATTCTCTACATTCTGTATTCTCTACATTCTGTATTCTCTACATTCTGTATTCTCTGTATTCTCTACATTCTGTATTTTCTACATTCTGTTTTCTCTACATCCTGTATTCTCTACATTCTGTATTCTCTACATTCTGTATTCTCTGCATTCTCTATTCTCTGTATTCTCTACATTCTGTATTCTCTACATTCTGTATTCTCTACATTCTGCATTCTCTGTATTCTCTACATTCTGTATTCTCTACATTCTGTATTCTCTACATTCTGTATTCTCTGTATTCTCTACATTCTGTATTCTCTACATTCTGTATTCTCTACATTCTGTATTCTCTACATTCTGTATTCTCTGTATTCTCTACATTCTGTATTTTCTACATTCTGTTTTCTCTACATTCTGTATTCTCTACATTCTGTATTCTCTACATTCTGTATTCTCTACATTCTCTATTCTCTGTATTCTCTACATTCTGTATTCTCTACATTCTATATTCTCTACATTCTGTATTCTCTACATTCTGTATTTTCTGTATTCTCTACATTCTGTATTCTCTACATTCTGTATTCTCTACATTCTGTATTCTCTACATTCTGTATTCTCTATATTCCGTTTTCTCTACATTCCGTATTCTCTATATTTCGTTTCCTCTACATTCCGTATTCTCTCAATTCCGTATTCTCTACATTCCATATTCTCTCAATTCCGTATTCTCTACATTCTGTATTCTCTACATCCCATATTCTCTTCATTCTGTATTTCTACATTCTGTATTTCTACATTCTGTATTCTCTACATTCTGTATTCTCTACATTCCGTATTCTCTACATTCTGTATTCTCTACATTCTGTATTCTCTACATTCCGTATTCTCTACATTCTGTATTCTCTACATTCTGTATTCTCTACATTCCATATTCTCTACATTCTGTATTCTCTATGTTCAATATTCTCTACATTCTGTATTTCTACATTCTGTATTCTCTACATTCTGTATTCTCTACATTCTGTATTCTCTACATTCTGTATTCTCTACATTCTGTATTCTCTACATTCCGTATTCTCTACATTCCGTATTCTCTACATTCTGTATTCTCTACATTCTGTATTCTCTACATTCTGTATTCTCAAACACTTTCTCTGTCAGACCAAAGTGCCTCAGGGGTTGTCTGTGTGACGCCACTTAGGAAAACACCCGTGAGACCTCACAAGACAAACCCCGCAAAACCGCCACCCCTTGCCAAAAGATGTTGGACAAGTGGTTGACCCAGTTATTCCCACAGTCACGCTCGAGGAACTGTGTCTGTATCCGAAATGCCCTGTATAGTGCACTACTTTTGACCAGAGCCCATAAGGAATAGTCAACAGTCAATGGTCAAAAGTAGTCCACTGTAGAAGGAATAGGGTGCCATTTAAGACATACGCTGTGTGTAGCCTCACCAGCCCTCACAAACATCCCCTCCCAAAAAAACTCTGTTTCCGAGACAGCTAATTTTGGCTCTGAAGGGAGCAATGGAGGCCAGGCAAGTCATTGAAGGAAATTATTTTGTGTGTTGGCTTCTCGCTGACACCCTCCCGGTTGTGCTTCAGGACCGCCTCAGATCGGTCACGAGACACTGGTGCATGATGAGCACCGATGTTTACGTCTTTCCTGAGCTATACAAATAAGGCCCCCTTGATGACATCAATAGGCGCACCGACCCTTAATTCATTAATTATAATCCACATTTCCACACATAATTCACATTTCCTATTGCTCCAGGAGTTGATGGGCAGTCGGAAAAGCAAATTAAATGGTAGTCCAGGACATCCACATCCTCTTTCTTCAACTGCAGGATCGTCTGAGACCAGCCACCCAGACAGCTGATGAAACTGGGGAGTATTTCTGTTTTTAATAAAGCCCTTTTGTGCAGAAAAACTCATTCTGATTGGTTGGGCCTGGCTCCCCAGTGGGCCAGTCATGTGGAATCCATAGATTAGGGCCTAATTAATTCATTTAAATTGACTGATGTCCTTATATCAACTGTAACCCAGCAAAATCGTTGAAATTGTTCCGTAATGCGTTTATATTTTTGTTCAGTATATTTCCATCTACATACTTAGCAATTACAAAAAAATACTATATCCCATTAGGCTACTAAAACCTGCCAAACCCTACTGTGTCTATATCACAGAGTTTGAGTAAGCGCAAAAAAATAAAAACATTCTCTTAGAAATCGTTTGCAGTAATCGTTGGCAGCAATCGTTACCAAGCAACGATTGACCACTTCAGGAAAAATTGTCTTGTCATGACTTCTCTTCCCATAAAGTGGGTTAATTGAATTTCAACATGCAATGTTGAACCCATTCTAAGGTAATGGATAATCAATGTCTGAAAATGAAAATCAACTTGTTACAGTCTATCACAACTAAGAGAGAAGGGATGGGAAGATTTCAGATATCTGATGAAAAAATAAGTGCATTACCACTGTGTAAATATTTACGTAAGAATAATCACAATTCTTACTGTACTTATGATACTTAGGCTAAAGTTAACACTAGTAGGGCACTTAGGGTAAATGTAATGCTGTCCTGAGGGTAAAGTTTATTGCTGCACAGTATTAGTGTACAGTTTACATATTGTTCTATGAAAAATAATAACAACGATACTTGTTACACTGAATATTTAATTAAAAGACTGTTTCAAATGTTTTCAGCAAGCATTTCAAGCCCAGCATCAGCTATCCAGCTTGAACGTCTATGTAATGAATACTCGGACAGAGTGGTAAGATCCAATCGCAGAATTGCGATGCTTTATTAGAGTACAGACAAGGGAATAGCTTAATCGTGGTCGGGCGGGCTGTGGTCAAAACCGGGCCAGGCATAGACAGGCAGAGGTACCAAGGGAGCGGGCTTAGTCGTAGTCGAGGGCACAGGCACAGGATCAGAGGACGGTAATCACTGGGGTAGACAAGCAGAGGATTAAGCAATTCGGGGAGTCAAACAACAAGGCACAGGTCGGATACACGGGTAATCAAAAACAACAAACTCTCTCTCTCTCTCGGAACAAAACGCTTAGCAAGTCACAAAGGAACAATACCTCGCACCGACTAAACTTCTGAGCACACCTATATCCTGCCCTAATTACGGACAGGTGTGCTCAGAACTCAGGTGAACCAGATCGAGTCTGATGACTCCCCCTCTCTGTAGATCGGGGAAGTGTCAGACTGTCTAGACCCAGCCAACCCCCGATCCCTTACAGTATCCCCCTCCCCAGGGCCGGCTCCTGACGGCCTTCTACCTCTACCGGGTGGTCTTCCTCTGGGTCGGGGTCCGGGATGATCTGGGTGTTCAGCGTGGAAAGTGGCCTTGAGAGCGGGGTCTAGTATGTCCTTAGCAGGGACCCAGGACCGTTCCTCAGGTCCATATCCCTCCCAGTCCACGAGATATTCGATGCCCCCTCGTCTCCGTCTTGACTCCAGTATCTCGTGGACTGTATAGGTGGTGTCCTGTTCATCTTCCAAAGGTGGTGTAGTAGGTTGTTGAGCGATTGGTGGGTACATCGGGCTATAATGGACAGGTTTCAACAGGGAGACGTGGAACGTAGGGTTTATCCTGTAGTGTCGAGGGAGTAACAGACGGTAGGTGACAGGGTTAATACGTCTCTGTACCTTGAAAGGACCAATGTACCTGTTGATAAGTGGGAGTAGGTCTCCGGCGTCGGTCGGCGTAGGTCTTTTGCTGTTGTGAGGCTTGACTGAGATGTTGATGGGCCGTCTCCCAGACCTGCGCACTCCGACGGAACCACTCGTCCACCGCCGGTACCATCCCTGATGCGGTATCCCACGGGAACAGGGGTGGTTGATACCCTAGAACACACTGGAAGGGCGTTAGGCGTAGGGAGGTGTGAATGAGTGAGTTCTGAGCATACTCTACCCAAGGAAGGAATCGGCTCTACTCTTGCGGCTGCCGCGAACATTGTTGCCGTAGATATTTCCCAATTTCCTGGTTGAGCCGTTCTGTCTGCCCATTGGCCTGGGGATGATATCCGGAGGTTAGGCTAACCGAGATGCCCAAGCGTTCGCAGAAGGCCTTCCATACCCGGGATACAAACTGGGGTCCCCGGTCGGAAACAATATCCTCCGGGACACCAAACTGCCGGAACACCTGGGTAAACATAGTCTCAGCCATCTGAGTGGCGTTAGGCAAACGGGTCATGGGTACTAACCGGCACATCTTGGAGAAACGATCGATGACCACGAGAATTACAGTATGGCCCTCTGATTCTGGTAGGTCGGTAACAAAGTCCATTGCAATGTGCGACCAGGGTCGTTGAGGAGTTGGCAATGGCATCAGCTTACCCTCCGGTAGTGCACGGGGTACCTTGGACTGAGCACAAACTGGACAGGATAAGACATAGTCTCTGACGTCATCTGTGAGGGAATCCCACCAGTATTTTCGGCTGATGAGTCGTGCAGTTCGAGTGATTCCGGGATGACCAGATCCCAGCGACGTGTGGCACCATTCCATCAGTTGAGGTCGAAGCGGAGCTGGTACAAACACCTTTGACTCCGGGGTTTCTGGAGGGGCTGGTGCGGATTGTAGGCTCTCCTGAATAGTGTCATCGATAGCCCACCTCACAGGACCAGCACGGCAACTCCTGGGGAGGATAGGTTCTGGTTCAACGGGTCTTTCCGCGCGCTCGAACCGTCGGGAAAGCGCGTCCGCCTTACCATTCTTGGACCCGGGGATATAAGAGACAGTGAATCGGAAACGGTTGAAGAATAAAGACCACCTTGCCTGTCGGGAGTTCAGTCGTTTAGCACTGTGAAGATACTCCAGGTTGCGGTGGTCCGTGAGCACTTGGAACGGATGCTCTGCTCCCTCCAACCAATGTCTCCACTCCTCCAGTGCTAACTTCACTGCCAGTAGTTCACGATTACCCACGTCGTAGTTCTGCTCGGCCGAATTCAGTTTCTTTGAAAAGAAAGCACAGGGTCGTGATTTAGGCGGCTCACCTTGGCGTTGGGATAACACGGCTCCCACTCCAACCTCCGAGGCGTCCACTTCCACGATAAACGGCAAGGTAGGGTCCGGCTGACATAAAATAGGAGCGGTGGTAAAGCGTTGCTTCAACGTTTCAAACGCACGCACTGCCCCCTCCGTCCAGGTCAGACCGCGACCCTTGTAGCTGGTCATCGCCGACAGGGGAGCTGCGGTGGTGCTGAAATTACGCACGAACCGTCTATAGTAATTGGCAAACCCCAAGAATCTCTGGAGCTCTTTCACCGTCTGGGGTTGAGGCCAATCTTGTACCGCTTGTTCCTTGGATGCATCCAGTTTAACCCCGTCGGGAGTGAGTATGGCCCCAAGGAAGGAAATCGTGGTGACATGGAATTCACTCTTTTCTGCCTTCACGAACAGAGAGTGGTGTAGGAGCCGATCCAGAACCTGTCGTACATGGGACACATGTTCACTCAGAGAGTTAGAATAGATTAGGATGTCATCAATGTACACTATCACAAAGCGATCAATCATGTCCCTGAAAATGTCATTCATGAACGCCTGGAATACTGAGGGTGCGTTGGTAAGTCCATAGGGCATGACACAATATTCATAGTGTCCTCGATGTGTGATGAAGGCGGTCTTCCATTCATCCCCTTCTCTAATGCGCACCAGATTGTACGCACTCCTGAGGTCCAGTTTACTGTAGAAAGAGGCCTGCCCCACCTGCTCGAGGGCTGCTGGGATCAAAGGAAGAGGGTAACGATTTTTTATGGTAATATCGTTCAAACCTCGATAGTCTATACAAGGACGCAGTCCGCCATCCTTTTTCTTCACGAAGAAAAAACTGGATGCGGCGGGAGACGTAGATGGGCGAATGGCCCCTTGCTGTAGCGCCTCATCCACATACTTGCTCATCGATTCTCGTTCCGGCTGTGACAACGGGTAGATTCTTCCACGAGGAGGTGTAGCCCCGGATAGCAGATCAATCGCACAGTCGCAGGCCCGATGAGGTGGTAATACGGTAGCCCTCTCCTTGGAGAACACGTGCGCGTAATCCTGGTATTCTGTTGGCACAACAGTAGACACCACACCCTGCGCATCCTCCACAGTAGACGTTTTGCAAGGTAACTTGAGGCACCCGGCCCTACATACCTCACTCCAAGCTGTGATATCGCCAGATTTCCAGGAGATGACCGGATCATGGGTGACGAGCCAGGGGTGGCCGAGAACTAGCGGCTCCCGTGGAGCGGAGATGACGAACAAAATGATGTCCTCATGGTGTATGGAGCCCACTTGTAACTTGATTACCTCCGTACGGTGCGTAATGAACCCCGTGCCCATGGGCTCACCGTCTAGCGCGTTGACTCGCAGGGGAGGTTGAATTGGGATAAGTTGAACTCCCAATTCCTCAGCGAGACCCATATCCAGAAAACTGGCAGCCGCTCCGGAATCAATAAGACCCTCCAACCTGCGCACTTTCTCTCCGACCGATAAGGTAACTGGCACATACATTTGTTTAGATGTAATGTTGAACACTTGAGTCTCACTCACCGGTTTGGTAGTTCCGAGGCGATATCCTGGGTTACGGTTTGGGCGTACCGGACATTGACGAACGAAATGACCCGACTGACCACAATACAGGTATAGTCCGTCTTGCCGACGTTGTTGTCTCACCGAATCTTGTAGGGGTGACCGTCCCAGTTGCATAGGTTCCTCCTCAGATTCTCTCATCCGCTCTGTCGATTGCGTAGGACCAGTGACCGAGGGCTCCCGGACTGTGGATACCTTATGTTGCACTATCAGATTATCAATAGAGATGGCTATTTTGATAAACTCATGTAGCACAGTGATATCTCCTCGACAAGCCAACTCAGTCTGTACGTCTTTGCGCAGCCCTCTTCGGAAAACGGTGAGCAAAGCAGTCTCGCTCCATCCGCTACCGGCTGCTATAGTACGGAACTCCAAAACGTAGTCGGCTACTGTGCGACGGCCCTGCTGAAGTTCGCATAGTTGGTCTCCCACACTACGCCCAGATACTGGGTGGTCGAACACCTCTTGGAACAGTCTTTTGAACTGAACTTCCGCATTCAACTCGGGGACCTCAGCTGCCCAAAGCGCAGTAGCCCAATCCAGTGCTCTTCCCGTTAGCAGAGAAATTATGAAATCCACCCTGCTACGGTCATCGGGAAACATAGTACGATTATACGACATATACAGGGACGTCTGGAGTAGAAACCCCTGACATTTGCCAGGTTCCCCGTCGTACCTTGTCGGTAGAGAAATCGGAGGTGCATGACGAGGACTGACCGTGCTTGGGGTGGTGCCTTCAGCCGCACCAGCGTTGAGTAGTTGCAGGAGTTCATCCATCCGTTTCTCCTGTATCTCCCATCGCCTCTGTAATTCCGCTGGATCCATGGTATAGGCGAGGTATTCTGTAATGAATACTCGGACAGAGTGGTAAGATCCAATCGCAGAATTGCGATGCTTTATTCGAGTACAGACAAGGGAATAGCTTAATCGTGGTCGGGCGGGCTGTGGTCAAAACCGGGCCAGGCATAGACAGGCAGAGGTACCAAGGGAGCGGGCTTAGTCGTAGTCGAGGGCACAGGCACAGGATCAGAGGACGGTAATCACTGGGGTAGACAAGCAGAGGATTAAGCAATTCGGGGAGTCAAACAACAAGGCACAGGTCGGATACACGGGTAATCAAAAACAACAAAAAATTGCTTTTACATAACACGTTAGGTAACAAGTAAATTCACCGCAAGTTATTTCCAACATAATGAGCCTTTTCAAAGACATTTCAAAGGCAAATCATGTGGCCGCTGTTATCAAAACGCATTAATTTTCACCCCCGAAGTGTACTTACTGTGAGGTAGAATTAGACGCCTGATGATCTCTTGTCTAACACATTGACAACAGCCCTGTCATCCTTATGAAATATTGCTGTGGTTTGGTGGGATACGTAACAGTGACAGGCTAGGCTAGGAGGCTATGGGTGGGGTTAAGCTGGGGTGTCATGCACCCCCAAATTCTAAAGGGGCACAAAGTACGTGAGGATGGTTGGGGGGTGGTCCTTAGGGAGGCAAGTCCATAAGTTGGAGAAATTAAAACATTTTAAACACTTGAAACAGCTTTTTCCTGCCATCTAGAGCCATAACCAATAAGCTTAATTCTATGTAAAAAAAAAAAAAATGTCTATTTTTCTGCATATCTATGCATACCTCTTGAGCTGTCTGAATCCTCCTGACTGATGGTTCTTTTTTTAAAGAAACAAAATATGCTTCTCTGCATCTCTGCTAAAATCTGGGCAAAAGATTGAAAGGACTGTAAGTCTTATTCAGTACATTTAGTTATTGCTTGCTTATCTAAAGTCTACCAACCTTGTCAGCAGGCAGGCCAGCTAAGATAGTTAGACAAGCTAGCTACTCTAACTTGATTGGAAGCCTGAAATGGCATCTTGGTAGCTAGTTATGAGGTTGACAGATTGGGAACCTATCTTGGCTAGCTAAAGCCAACTTCATAAAATTGGCAAGTGGCTAGCAGTATTACAAAGAAAAAATAATAATGTATATGTTTTTATATATTTTTTTAAACAGGACAAATCTATGATGCCTCTTACCTACGGGCATGACGCCTCTGGGATTAAGTAGGGTGAAGTTGCCCGTAGACGCTGATTCAAAAGTCAGGATTGCCTTCTTCCCCCTGATGGTTAGCTATAGGTTTTGTGGGAGGGTAAGCTGATCCTAGATCTGTGCCTGAGGGCTACGCTTATGGTTAGCACTGATAGCCTGGATTAGCATCTCAGCACTGGAACCCAGTAGGGAGCAGATGGGTTGAGCTAATGGAAAGGAAAGGAAAAGGGGATACCTAGTCAGTTGCACAACTGAATGCATTCACCCGAAATGTGTCTTCCGCATTTAACCCAACCCCTCTGGATCAGAGAGGTGCGGAGGGCTGCCTTAATCGTCTTCCACGCCATCGGCGCCCGGGAAGCAGTTGTTGGAGGTTAACTGCCTTGCTCAAGGTCAGAACGGCAGATTTTTCCACCATGCCGGTTTGCTAACATCTATGAGTTGGCCCACTGCTTAGGCATTGGTGTGTGTGTGCGTGTGTATCGTTGCTCCCTGTGTTGGGCTAATGGTCTTTGAGGGGGGTAGCCTAAGCGCACGGCACGCTAAATGGTGTTGGTTTAGGTTTTAGATGTTAGTGATGAGTGTTGGTCTGGGTCCTCTCTGTGACATGTGTCTGATGATGGGCCTTGGCAGACATATAGACGCCCATTACCACAAACATCATAACCTGACTAACATTCTCCAACCTATGGCCATATCTCAGTTTAAGTGAGAACACACTGTTTCAAATGTTTTCAGCAGGCATTTCAAGCCCAGAATCAGCTTTCCATGTTGAACATCCACTACACTTCTGCCGCTAGCCCTGATTGCCATGCAGCGTCTGTTGTCCATCTCTCTCACACACAAACACCCACACACACACACAAACACACACACACACACACAAACACACCTACACAAACACACACACCTACACATTCATCTGCTAGTTTGTTAGATTTTTTGTTTGTTTGTTCCTTCCTTCCTTCCTTCCTTCCTTCCTTCCTTCCTTCCTTCCTTCCTTCCTTCCTTCCTTCCTTCCTTCCTATAAATACAGGACTAGGCAAACAGTCAAGAAGGTGTAAGCAGGGATTGTACTGCATAACATAGGTTACAACAGTGATGTCAGAACCATTATTACAAGAAGGAGGGCAAAAAGGGGTGAAACAATATTAGGAAGGTGTTCCTAATGTTTTGTTCACTGGGGTTGCTTACCAAGATGACAGTGAATGTTCCTAAGTGGCCTAGTTACAGTTTGGACTTAAATCAGCTTGAAATCTATTGCAAGACTTGAAAATGGCTGTCTAGCAATGATCAACAACCAGAATGAATAAAAATATATATTTGCAAATATTGTACAATCCAGGTGTGCAAAGCTCTTAGAGACTTACCCAGAAAAACTGTCATATGTGATTCTAACATGCATTGACTCGGGGTTAAATACTTATGTAATCAAGATATATTAGTGTTTTAGTTTTCATATACAGTGAGGGAAAAAAGTATTTGATCCCCTGCTGATTTTGTACGTTTGCCTACTGACAAAGACATGATCAGTCTATAATTTTAGTTTTTTAGTTTTCATATAATGTCTTTGTACAAATGTTAGAATTTATCTTCCACTTTGACTTTACAGAGTATTTTGTGTAGATTGTTGAGAATAAAAGGACAATTAAATCCATTTTAATCACACCTTACAACACATGAAAATGTGGAAAAAGTCAAGGTGTGTGAATGCAGTGGCTGCATTGCAAATGGCACCCTATTCCCTACATAATGCACTACTTTTGACCAGAGCTATATGAGCCGCCCTTGTCAAAAGTAGGGCACTATGTAGAGAATAGTGTGCCATTTGGGGCATTTCCAATATGATTAGAGGCAGACTATTCATGCCTCCAGTGGCTCGTGCAAATGTGATTACGGCATCGCAGCCAAAGATGAGTCCTAGGTTTATGCCGTCGTGACAACTGTAGATAATTGTGTTTTCTGCTTGCGGATGGGAATTGTGACAAGCCGTGGAAAAAACATTTGTGTTTGTGTTTGGTGAAGATACCGTCTTCGGAGGATGAGCAACATGTTTTGTCTCCCCTACTTTTGTTCTCGTTCCAGGATGACGTCAAAGCCTAAACTTTTTTCTCAAAAGTCTGAATTAGCTTCCTAATGTCATCTCCTTCAGTTGCTTCACTGATTTGAAAACACTGGACAGGGGAAAGCTATGTGATAGATTATTTGCTTCCATGGCCCTTTGTGAATAATTTGAAAATGTATTGTTCCTTCCTTCCTTCCTTCCTTCCTTCCTTCCTTCCTTCCTTCCTACACACACCTAACCTCAACCCCACCTTTATGTATGGCTTGATTGACATCGCCCAGAGGCACAACTCAAGGAACACGAGACCTCTGCCAGGTGAGCTCCAACTGTGTAATGAAGAAATTGGAATTCGTTAACCAGCTACGAGTCTTCCTGGGGATGGTTGCCAGCCCTCATCCCTCCACGAGCCCCGAACACATACAGTGAGGGAAAAAAGTATTTGATCCCCTGCTGATTTTGTAAGTTTGCCCACTGACAAAGACATGATCAGTCTATAATTTTAATGGTAGGTTTATTTGAACAGTGAGAGACAGAATAACGACAAAAAAATCCAGAAAAACGCATGTCAAAAATGTTATAAATTGATTTGCATTTTAATGAGGGAAATAAGTATTTGACCCCTCTGCAAAACATGACTTAGTACTTGGTGGCAAAAGCCTTGTTGGCAATCACAGAGGTCAGACGTTTCTTGTAGTTGGCCACCAGATTTGCACACATCTCAGGAGGGATTTTGTTCTTTGCAGATGTTCTCCAAGTCATTAAGGTTTCGAGGCTGACGTTTGGCAACTCGAACCTTCAGCTCCCTCCACAGATTTTCTATGGGATTAAGGTCTGGAGACTGGCTAGGCCACTCCAGGACCTTAATGTGCTTCTTCTTGAGCCACTCCTTTGTTGCCTTGGCCGTGTGTTTTGGGTCATTGTCATGCTGGAATACCCATCCACACTCCATTTTCAATGCCCTGGCTGAGGGAAGGAGGTTCTCACCCAAGATTTGACGGTACATGGCCCTGTCCATCATCCCTTTGATGCAGTGAAGTTGTCCTGTCCCCTTAGCAGAAAAACACCCCCAAAGCATAAAGTTTCCACCTCCATGTTTGACAGTGGGGATGGTGTTCTTGGGGTCATAGGCAGCATTCCTCCTCCTCCAAACACAGCGAGTTGAGTTGATGCCAAAGAGCTCGATTTTGGTCTCATCTGACCACAACACTTTCACCCAGTTCTCCTCTGAATCATTCAGACGTTCATTGGCAAACTTCAGACGGCCCTGTATATGTGCTTTCTTGAGCAGGGGGACCTTGCGGGTGCTGCAGGATTTCAGTCCTTCACGGCGTAGTGTGTTACCAATTGTTTTCTTGGTGACTATGGTCCCAGCTGCCTTGAGATCATTAACAAGATCCTCCCGTGTAGTTCTGGGCTGATTCCTCACCGTTCTCATGATCATTGCAACTCCACGAGGTGAGATCTTGCATGGAGACCCAGGCCGAGGGAGATTGACAGGTCTTTTGTGTTTCTTCCATTTGCGAATAATCGCACCAACTGTTGTCACCTTCTCACCAAGCTGCTTGGCGATGGTCTTGTAGCCATTCCAGCCTTGTGTAGGTCTACAATCTTGTCCCTGACATCCTTGGAGAGCTCTTTGGTCTTGGCCATGGTGGAGAGTTTGGAATCTGATTGATTGATTGCTTCTGTGGACAGGTGTCTTTTATACAGGTAACAAGCTGAGATTAGGAGCACTCCCTTTAAGAGTGTGCTCCTAATCTCAGCTCGTTACCTGTATAAAAGACACCTGGGAGCCAGAAATCTTTCCGATTGAGAGGGGGTCAAATACTTATTTCCCTCATTAAAATGCAAATCAATTTCTAACATTTTTGACATGGGTTTTTCTGGATTTTTTGGTTGTTATTCTGTCTCTCAATGTTCAAATATACCTACCATTAAAATTCTAGACTGATAATTTTTTTGTCAGTGGGCAAACGTACAAAATCAGCAGGGGATCAAATACTTTTTTCCCTCACTGTATATACCAATCTAACTCGCCACTGCTCTCTTAATTGTTACCAATACCCCCAACTACTCCCAGTCTCATTCTCTACCATGCTGTGGCCAGAGCAGTGCCCATAGATGTCCCCCGTCTCTCCAAGCCACGTCAATTAACCCACAATATGTGATGTGATGCAGCCTGTCAGATTGATAAAAGGGTTGTGTGGCGTTGTCTTGCCCCTGGTTTTGTGAAACCTTGGTCACCCCCCCCCCCCCCCCCCCCTCTCTCTCTTAATTCAATTCAACAGACTTTATTGACATGGCAAGTTAAATTACTTACAATGTCAAAGTATACATATAATAGTAGTAGTGGAAATGGGATTACCATTAACAGCAACTACAACAACAATATTAATGAGAATAACAATACATTAAAGCAATAGTAGTAGACCAGTCTCAACCTGACTGAGAAGCCACATGACATGGTATGGCCAAAACAAAACTAAATGGGAAATATTATTGACATTACATTGCACTTTTCACTGGCTGTCCCTCAGGTTGTGGCAGCAGGACACATTTTGGCTTTTCACCCAAGAAATATATTTTTTCTTCATCTTTTAAAGTTTCAAATTCTTTGTACTGAATGATAATTTGGGGAAAGAAAGATTATCTTAGGTCTGAGTATTTGTCACAGTGTAATAGTTCTCTCTCTCTCCCGCCCATTCTTTCAGCCGGACAGTTGGAGAGACAGTCACACATGCAATCCGACTGTCACTCATTCACTCTCTGTCAGCTTCTCCACCTCCTCTCCTCTCTTCCACTCACTGTCCCTGTTTACGTCCCCTTTCTATCTCTCCCCCTACCTCTCTCTTTCTCTCTCTGTCACTATCCACCTACCTCTCTTTCTCTCTCTGTCACTCTCCACCTACCTCTCCTTCTCTCTGTCACTCTCCCCCTACCTCTCTCGTTCTCTCTCTGTCCCTCTCCCCCTACCTCAATCTTTCTGTCTCTGTCTACCCTCTACTCTCTCCTCTTGATTTCTCTCTCTCTCTCTCTCTCTCTCTCTCTCTCTCTCTCTCTCTCTCTCTCTCTCTCTCTCTCTCTCTCTCTCTCTCTCTCTCTCTCTCTCTCTCTCTCTCTCTCTCTCTCTCTCTCTCTCTCTCCTCTTTGAGATACTGTATATGTATCTGTACTGGCAGACAGTCTTGTAGAGTTGACAGTCCAATGTTAGTGATGGGGCAGTGTTTGCCCTATAGCCCTCTCTGTGTGCCATTCATAGGTGTCTTCACTGTCACACAACCACACACACACACACACCTGTCTCATGCTGATGATCTCATCGTTAATCCATCAAATTCTCTTTCACATTTCATATACAGTAATCCATCAGTCACACACACACTGTATGAACCTGTAAAGGTATTATGAACACACAGAAAAACGACTAGTGACTACACACAGTATTTTCCTCTATATTTCCTCCCTCTCCCTTACCACAGCTGTCTCATCCCGATGACCTTAACTTTATCCATCTCATTTTCTTTCACATTCATTCACATTTCATTTACATGAAACCATCACTTACATGAAACCATCACTTATAACAGAAGGTTATTTTTCTCTCTTTTTGTTTGTTGATTTTTCTCTCATGCCCATGACATAAAGTGTGTGTGCAAACGTGTAGGTGTGTGTTCTCAGGTCACATTGACCTGGATTATGTTCCCTCTCTCAATTTAATGAGCTTTCTAAGTCACTAAAGATTTGTTGTCTCATTTGGTCACACACACACACACACACACACACACACACACACACACACACACACACACACACACACACACACACAGGAAGGTGCACAGGAAGGTGCACATACACACACAAGCAGGCAGGTAGGCACACTCACACACACACACACAGGCATGTGCACACACACACACAAACAGGCAGGTAGGCACGCTCACACACACACACACACACACACACACACTCACACTTACCACAAACACCGCCCCCCTCCCCCCATACACCTCACCCACACAGACATCCTACCTCGCTAAGGCTGTCTCACTGGGATTAGGGATTGAAAGGCAGAGGCGTGGGAACTACTTCCTCTCGTACCCTGTTCACCCCCAAAACAAGGTGTCCTGTGAGGGGTGATGTCAGCACTGGTGAGAGAGGTAGATTACTGGAGACTGGAGTGACAAAAGGGTGAGAAGTGTAGGGAGCGTAGGGATCCACTCCATGTTCTCCTCTAAGCCACTTCAGGCAGGGGGTAAGGGTGCTCTGTTGATAGGAAGGGAGCCAGCCAACTCAAAGAGCCTTATTCATAGCAGTCTGGAAGAGGTGTGTGTGTGTGTGTGTTTTAGCAATGTGTGTATCTTTTCAGAATGTCTGTGCGTGTTTGTGTGCATGACTGAGTGTGAGTGTCTGCGTGTTCATGTGTTAGTTTGCTTCCCTTCTCCTGAGTGTGTTGTCTCATGTTGTTAGTTCCCCCTTATGCACGTTTAAAAACTTCTGATGCACATGCAACTTTGCCCATCTTTTCAGAAATTAATCTAAAGAAGGGATCCTTAAAGTCTTGTCTATTGTCCTAATTCTCATCCCAGAGTTCAGCTCAGTAGTCATTCGACTCTCATTAATGCTTTTCAATCCTTAACAACGGTAATCAATGTTATATTATTTACCTGTTGTTATGCTCCGTGTACTGATACTACATTCCAAAAATGAAACCCTGGCCCAATTGAATGCAGTTGTGGAGGTGTTGTGAAGTTCTAGTCCTCACACTAGTAATGGTATGATATAGTTTCATAGCTATGCAGATCAAAATAACTTGCTGCACCTGCACTCCCATTGCAGGTGCACCCCTGACTGTGAGGAAGTATCCATAGCCTATACATTTACCTTTGCACTCTAAGATCGTATATGCGATCATATTGTAAGCGGGTACTATTTGTATGGACATTTTGTATGGATGTTTTGTAAAGATCTCTCTGTTCTCTTTTTATTGTCATTTTTAATCACACATTTCCATTTACAGTACAAGATGTTCAAACGTTTCACTGTGTTTCATCTTGTTATTTTTTCATCCTATTCCGTCGGCATATGCAGTTACACTGTCTTTCAATGGTTCACTCTGAATCTGGTTGAACTTCGAGAAGCTATTTCATTTGAGAGAAGAAGAAAGAACAAACTGGGACAGGAGAGAGAGAGAGAGAGAGAGAGAGAGAGAGAGAGAGAGAGAGAGAGAGAGAGAGAGACAGACAGAGACAG
The DNA here is from genome assembly GCF_964263955.1 of Coregonus lavaretus. Taxonomy (NCBI): domain Eukaryota; kingdom Metazoa; phylum Chordata; class Actinopteri; order Salmoniformes; family Salmonidae; genus Coregonus; species Coregonus lavaretus. Next base: position 31,001,164 of record NC_140025.1, on the reverse strand, counting down.
AGAGACAGAGAGAGAGACAGAGAGAGAGGGGGGGGGGAGAGAGAAGAGAGAAAACAACATTCATTACATAATCATGCTGTTTGTGTACTGCCCTGAGCCCTTTCTGTCAATATTAGACAGTAGGGAACACGTTTCCAGGATTGTGTGGGACAGTCAATGCATGATTAAGCAATCCTAGGCCCGAGGCTTTGTTTATAGCCCCCCCTCCCCCCTTCCTCAACCACAACCTGAAAAACATATCCTGAAAATCTCCCCAGTCGTTAACTATTATAAGCATACCCATAACATAATGCAGCCACCCCTATGCTTGAAAATATGGAGAGTGGTACTCAGTATTGTGTTGTATTATTGGATTTGCCCCAAACAAAACACTTTGTCTTCAGGACAAGAAGTGAATTGCTTTGCCACCTTTTTTGCACTATTTCTTTAGTGCCTTGTTGCAAACAGGATGCATGTTTTGTCATATTTTTATTCTGAACAGGCTTCCTTCTTTTCACTTTGTCAATTGGGTTAGTATTGTGGAGTAACTACAATGTTGTTGATCCATCCTCAGTTTTTTTTCTATCACAGCCATTAAACTCTGTAACTGTTTTAATGTCACCATTGGCCTCATGGTGAAATCCCTGACCAGTTTCCTTCCTCTCCAGCAACTGAATTAAGAACAATGCCTGTATCTTTGTAGTGACTGAGTGTATTGATACAACATTCAAAGTGTAATTAATAACTTCACCATGCTAAGAGGGATATTCATTGTCTGCCTTTTTTTATTTTTACTCATCTACAAATAGGTTCCCTTCTTTGTGAGGCATTGGAAAACCTCCCTGGTCTTTGTGGTTGAAATTCACTGCTCGACTGAGGGACATTACAGATAATTGTATGTGTGGGGTACAGAGAGGAGGTGGTCATTCAAGAATCATGATGAACACTACTATTGCAAAAAGAGTGAGTCCATGCAACTTATTATGTGACTTGTTAAGCAAATTTTTACTCCTGAACTTATTTAGGCTTGCCATAAGAAAGGGGTTGAATACTTATTGACAAAATACATTTCAGCTTTTCATTTTCAATTAATCTGTAATTTTTTTTGAAAAACATCAATCCACTTTGACATTATGAGGCATTGTGTGTAAGCCAGTGACTAAAAATCTAAATTGTATACATTTTTAATTCAGGCTGCAACACAACAAAATGTGGAAAATAATTTTATTCGGCTACAGTAAGGTACTAAATAAAATGTCCAGTGGCACACTGACTCACCTAATGATGAAGGCTACTCACGGTGATGGCCGATACGCTCGTCGTCGTGGCAATAGCCTATCTCAAGATGAGCTACTTTGAAAAACATTTCTGCTGTTCGCAAACAATTGGGAGTTGTTGAGAAAGAAAAGTTATATTGGTTCTACAGACAGATGAGTCTTCTATTTTCAGTAGTAGGCCTTTGCTTTCCAAACTGTTTTTGCTGCGATTGTATTTTGAAATCTGCAAAAGACAAATCTATAGCCGCAACCTACCACAGAAATATAATCCAGATGGCAGCTCCCATTCAAGTCAGGACTGGCAGCCTTTGCTAGTTTACCCATGAGTTTAACAGTCAAACTGCCAGGGTAAGAGGTTCCAAAACCCTTCTATGGATTATATGTCTATATCCATGCTTCCCAAACTGTGGCCTTCTCGACCGACTGTAGGTATATCGGTAACTGTCACAATAACGGAAACCCTTGAGTAAATGAGGGATACAAAGTATATGGTGTGGGGTGCATTTTCCTGGCATGGTTTAGGTCCGCTTGTAGAATCTATGCCAAGGCGCATTGAAGCTGTTCTGGCAGCTCGCGGTGGCCTAATACCCTTTAAAGGCACCTTTTGTTGGCGTTTCCTTTATTTTGGCAGTTACCTGTATGTGCTTGTGATTAAACTTAACCCGCTGCTATTTTTAAAAGCTATTGATCCTCTGTGGCTAAATTACGCTCTCCGGTGTACTTTGAGCATTGAGAGTGGGCTCCTGTGGTAAAAAACAACAACAACAAAAAGGTTATTATTTATTTATTTAGCCTCTTGGGCCACCTGCAGGCTTGGGCCCAGCCCCTGACTCACACAATTGACCAGTCACATTTAATTACTATGCATCTTTTACATACATTTTTTATTAATCAGTTACCCAATCAAAGCAGTTACCCATGTGGGCACACTACCTCCTCTGCTCCCCCCATCTGACGATTAGCAGAGCGGCAGTAGGTAGCAGCAGGCTGTCTACAATCATTGAGAGCGGGCTCCTGAGTCCACCTGTGTTTGGCGGTTGAAGTAAAAAAATGTCCTAATTATACACTACATAAACAATATATACTGTACATACATGTAGTGAATACAGTGCATTCGGAAAGTATTCAGACCCCTTGACTTATTCCAAAATACGTTACGTTACAGCCTTATTCTAACATTTATTTTTTTACTCATCAATATACACACTATACCCCATAATTACAATTTTTGCAAATGTATAAAAAATGTAAAACAGGAAGACCTTATTTACCTAAGTATTCAGACACTTTGCTATGAGACTCGAAATTGAGCTCAGGTGCATCCTTTTTCCATTGATCATCCTTGAGATGTTTCTACAAATTGATTGGAGTCCACCTGGGGTAAATTCAATCGATTGGACACCTGTCTATATAAGGTCCCACAGTTGATAGTGCATGTTAGAGGAAAACACCAAGCCATGAGGTCGAAGGAATTGTCCGTAGAGCTCAGAGACAGGATTGTGTCAAGGCACAGATCTGGGGAAGGGTACCAAAAATGTTTCGCAGCATTGAAGGTCCCCAAGAACACAGTGGCCTCCATCATTCTTAAATGGAAGAAATGTGTAATCACCAAGACTCTTTCTAAAGCTGGACGCCCAGTCAAACTGAGCAATCGGGGGAGAAGGGCCTTGGTAAGGAAGGTGACAAGAACCCGATGGTCACTCTGACAGAGCTCCAGAGTTCTTCTGTGGAGATGGGAGAACCTTCCAGAAGGACAACCATCTCTGCAGCACTCCACCAATCAGGCCTTTATGGTAGATTCTCTGGTCTGATGAAACCAAGATTGAACTCTTTGGCCTGAATGCCAAGCATCACGTCTGGAGGAAACCTGGCACCATCCCTACGGTGAAGCATGGTGGTGGCAGCATCATGCTGTGGGGATGTTTTTCAGCATCAGGGACTGGGAGACTAGTCAGGATCGAGGAAAATATTAACAGAGTAAAGTACAGCAAGATCCTTGATGAAAACCTGCTCCAGAGCGCTCAGGACCTCAGACTGGGGCAATGGTTCACCTTCCAATAGGACAACAATCCTAAGCATACAGCCAAGACAATGGAGGAGTGGCTTCGGGACAAGTCTCTGAATGTCCTTGAGTGGCCCAGCCAGAGCCAAGACTAGAAACCTATCGAACATCTCTGGAGAGTCCTGAAAATAGCTGTGCAACCACGCTCCTCATCCAACCTGACAGAGCTTGAGAGAATCTGCAGAGAAGAATGGGAGAAACTCCCCAAATACAGGTGTGCCAAGCTTGTAGCGTCATACCCAAGAAGACTTGAGGCTGTAATTACTGAGTAAAGGGTCTGAATACTTATGTAAATGTGATAAATATATATATTTTTTTGTTTTGTCATTATGGGGTATTGTGTGTGGATTGATGATAAAAAAATAAATATTGAATCCATTTTAGAATAAGGCTGCAAAATGTGGAAAAAGTAAGTGGTCTGAATACTTTCCGAATGGACTGTATTTCCTTATTACTTCCCCTTATTATTATTTTATTTGTTTGCTGCCTCTTGGGCCCCCCACGGGCCTGGGCCCAGGGGCTTCAGCTCCGGTAAGCCTTTTGGCCCTTTGTCCCATATCCCTCAACCAAACAGTCATGTCCCACATTTTATCAACAAATTCAAACGCAACACATTTACAAAAAAGGTTGATTAGTCCCATATTTCAGTCAGACATTCCAACCTGTCTCTTTTGCAGCAGAGAGGAAGAGGCGAAGCGAGAGGTTTCACTCACCAAAATATGTCCAAAATAATCCCAATGCGTTTCTATAGGCTTATTTTGGACCTGGCTGGTTGCCTGCCTTCCTGCCTTTGGGACAATGACTCCCATTGTTAGAGCGGAGACATGAGCTTCTTGTCTTTATACAGTATACAGATCTCTGTTTGCAGTCACGTTGCGCTTTTGACAAGATATATATCATAAGGATGTGGTACTGGTGATGTTAAACACTTCTCCAATCGTGAGCCCTGTGTAGCTCAGTTGGTAGAGCATGGCGCTTGCAACGCCAGGGTTGTGGGTTCGTTTCCCATGGGGGGCCTGTATGAAAAATGTATGCACTCACTAACTGTAAGTCGCTCTGAATAAGAGCGTCTGCTAAATGACTAAAATGTAAATGTTGTTGAGATCTGATATTCTGCACAGCGCAAGGCGAGATGTAGCCAATGTCATATCGTCAACCAATCATATTTGTCAAATCCTTTCAGTCTAAATAAATTCCAGCTAAACTTTGAGAGGTAAGGTTCCTACTTACAAAGAGTGTGCGTCTGACGAATAGCTACAAAAGTAAGTAAATAGCTGTATTAGACTGAAAATATATAAGGTGATTAGACTGAAAACATATAAGGTGATTTCGTCACCATGCTCATTAGTTGTTCCAACATATTTTCTGCTACTTCACTCAAACCTGTTTTAAAAGTCTCCCTTCCTAACTGTTTTACACTCCCTGAGACCAACCAGAAATGTTTCCTTGGCCAAGTATTCCCAGATTTTCATAAAACAACTACACATTTGGTCTTGTTTCTGCATGACCAAATTTTGCGCCACGCAAAGGATTAGCCTATAGACCCGCTTCAATTCGTTCCGTGCAGCGGAAGGGGGATTTTGTGTGTGTGTGTGTGGGGGGGGGGGGGGGGGGGGGTATTTGGGGGGGGGATGGTGCTGCCCACAAAAATTATTCACATTCCGCAAAATCTTTTTTTTTTTACATGTGCTCACCCTATTAGCCAGTGAACCAACAGCACTAAATGAGCCAACCGGACCTGTTGTATGCGTGACATTTTTTATTTATTTTTATTTCACCTTTATTTAACCAGTTAAGCCAGTTGAGAACAAGTTCTCATTTACAACTGCGACCTGGCCAAGATAAAGCAAAGCAGTGCGATAAAAACAACAACACAGAGTTACATATGGGGTAACAAAACATAAAGTCAAAAATACAAACAGAAAATATATATACAGTGTGTGCGAATGTAGTAAGTTATGGAGGTAAGGCAATAAATAGGCAATAGTGCAAAATAGTTACAAATTCGTATTAACACTGGAATGATAGATGTGCAAAAGATGATGTGCAAATAGAGATACTGGGGTGCAAATTAGCAAAATAAATAACAATATGGGGATGAGGTAGTTGGGTGGGCTAATTTCAGAATGGCTATGTACAGGTGCAGTGATCGGTAAGCTGCTCTGACAACTGACGCTTAAAGTTAGTGAGGGAGATAAGAGTCTCCAGCTTCAGAGATTTTTGCAGTTCGTTCCAGTCATTGGCAGCAGAGAACTGGAAAGAATGGCGGCCAAAGGAGGTGTTGGCTTTGGGGATGACCAGTGAGATATACCTGCTGGAGCGCAGACTACGGGTGGGTGTTGCTATGGTGACCAGTGAGCTAAGGTAAGACAGGGATTTGCCTAGCAGTGATTTATAGATGACCTGGAGCCAGTGGGTTTGGCGACGAATATGTAGTGAGGGCCAGCCAACAAGAGCGTACAGGTCACAATGGTGGGTAGTATATGGGGCTTTGGTGACAAAACGGATGGCACTTTGATAGACTACATCCAATTTGCTGAGTAGAGTGTTGGAGGCTATTTTGTAAATGACATCGCCGAAGTCAAGGATCGGTAGGATAGTCAGTTTTACGAGGGCATGTTTGGCAGCATGAGTGAAGGAGGCTTTGTTGCGAAATAGGAAGCCAATTCTAGATCTAACTTTTGATTGGAGATGCTTAATGTGAGTCTGGAAGGAGAGTTTACAGTCTAACCAGACACCTAGGTATTTGTAGTTGTCCACATACTCTAGGTCAGACCCGCCGAGAGTAGTGATTCTAGTCGGGTGGGTGGGTGCAAGCAGCGTTCGGTTGAAGAGCATGCATTTAGTTTTACTAGTGTTTAAGAGCAGTTGGAGGCTACTGAAGGAGTGTTGTATGGCGTTGAAGCTCGTTTGGAGTTTTGTTAACACAGTGTCCAATGAAGGGCCAGATGTATACAAAATGGTGTCGTCCGCATAGAGGTGGATCCGAGCTTCACCAGCAGCAAGAGCAACATCATTGATATACACAGAGAATAGAGTCGGCCCGAGAATTGAACCCTGTGGCACCCCCATAGAGACGTCCAGAGGTCCAGACAACAGGCCCTCTGATTTGACACATTGAACTCTATCTGAGAAGTAGTTGGTGAACCAGGTGAGGCAGTCATTAGAGAAACCAAGGCTATTTAGTCTGCCAATAAGAATGCGGTGGTTGACAGAGTCGAAAGCCTTGGCCAGGTTGATGAAGACGGCTGCGCAGTACTGTGTTTTATCGATCACGGTTATAATATCGTTTAGGACCTTGAGCGTGGCTGAGGTGCACCCCATGACCAGCTCAGAAACCGGATTGCATAGCGGAGAAGGTACGGTGGGATTCGAAATGGTCGGTGATCTGTTTGTTAACTTTGAGAAAGAAAGGGTCTAGATTGTCTAGCCCAGCTGATTTGTAGGGGCCCAGGACGGGGGGGGGGGGGGGGGGGCATGGGCAAGTTGCAGCGGAGGGTGCAGAGCTGGTGGCCCGGGTAGTAGTAGGCAGGTGGAAAGCATGGCCAGCCGTAGCAAAATGCTTGTTGAAATTCTCGATTATTGTAGATTTATCGGTGGTGACAGTGTTTCCTAGCCTCAGTGCAGTGAGCAGTTGGGAGGAGGTGCTCTTATTTTCCATGGACTTTACAGTGTCCCAAAACTTTTTGGAGTTAGTGCTATAGGATGCAAATTTCTGTTTGAAAAAGCTAGCCTTTGCTTTCCTAACTGATTGTGTATATTGGTTCCTGACTTCCCTGAAAAGTTGCATATCGCGGGGGCTGTTCGATGCTAATGCAGTACGCCACAGGATGTTTTTGTGCTGGTCAAGGGCAGTCAAGTCTGAGGAGAACCAGGGGCTATATCTGTTCTTAGTTCTGAATTTTTTGAATGGGCATGCTTATTTAAGATTGAGAGGAAAGCACTTTTAAAGAACAACCAGGCATCCTCTACTGACGGAATGAGGTCAATATCCATCCAGGATACCCGGGCCAGGTCAATTAGAAAGGCCTGCTCGCTAAAGTGTTTTAGGGAGCGTTTGACAGTGATGAGGGGTGGTCGTTTGACCGCGGACCCATTACGGATGCAGGCAATAAGGCAGTGATCGCTGAGATCCTGGTTGAAGACAGCGGAGGTGTATTTAGAGGGTACATTTGTCAGGATGATATCTATGAGGGTGCCCATGTTTACAGATTTAGGGTTGTACCTGGTAGGTTCGTTGATCATTTGTGTGAGATTGAGGGCATCTAGTTTAGATTGTAGGTTGGCCGGGGTGTTAAGCATATCCCAGTTTAGGTCACCAAGCATTTCGAACTCTGAGGATAGATGGGGGGCAATCAGTTCACATATGTTGTCCAGGGCACAGCGCTGGGCTGAAGGGGGTCTGTAGCAAGCGGCAACAGTGAGAGATTTATTTCTGGAAAGGTGGATTTTTAGAAGTAGTAGCTCAAATTGTTTGGGCACAGACCTGGATAGTACGATAGAGCTCTGCAGGCTGGCTATCTCTACAGTAGATTGCAACCCCACCCCCTTTGGCAGTTCTATTGAGACGGAAAATGTTGTAGTTGGGGATGGATATTTCTGAATTTTTGGTGGCCTTCCTAAGCCAGGATTCAGACACTGCTAGAACATCAGGGTTGGCGGTATATTTTGTAGAAGGATGAAAAGTGTGATAGGGAAATATGTACGAAAAATACAAAAAACAGGCTATTTACACAGACACACAACAAAAAACACGACCGCACTTCTATGCCATCTTGGATTTGTCATATCCAACAAACTCCACGGTATGTCCCCGGGTTAATCTTAGGCAGCCAGTTGAGTCGGGGCGAGAGAAATGAACAAGATGAGAGAGAGAAAAAGAGAAAAGAGAGAGGGAATCAGAAAATAAAGAGGGAGAGAGATTTGCGGAAAGCAGACTATGAGTGGGGGGCTGCTATGGAGAAGGCGACACGGGGAGGAGGCACAGGTTTTGCAATTACCGCTGTAACCAGCCAGCGCAGGTCCAGAGGTCCGTGGCATGTTCCGATGCGTTTTGGAGTGTTCTAATGTTCTAATGTCTTATTCTAATGCCTCTTAAGGGGAAAGCAATCCAAAAGTAACTGAACGTAATCCGATTACGTTACTGAGTTTGGGTAATCTAAAATGTACATTATGATTACAATTCTGGACAGGTAACTAGTAACTGTAATGGATTACATTTAGAAAGTAACCTACCCAACCCTGTTGGTCAGTGACCGGTGGCGGCAAGCTGGCGGATATTTTTAGAATGCAATATATATTTTATATTAAATTAAATAAATTCTAGATATTTCCCCTGGTGGCTCTGCTCACCTGATGCCAGCCTTGCTGGTAATGATATTTGCTGCCCCTTACTGTGTGTGTTTGTGTGTGTGTGTGTGTGTGAGTGTGTGTGTGTGTGTGTGTGTGTGTGTGTGTACATGTAGGGAGTTTTCCATGATTACCACTATGCGTCTGCTAGCTCTTAGGGAGGCTAGGTTGTTGTAAATCACTTTGTGACAACTACTGATGTAAACAGTCCTAAAACATCAACAAGGTCTAAGTTATAGGTCCAGTTTAATTTGAGGTAATCATGAACGGGGTTGGTAGTTGCCCTGGGGAAAGTCATTAAAATAGCTAATGATATTGTGACACAAAATCACAACCTGTGTTATGGCTCGATTACAGACTCTGTACAATCACAGCCTCTCCTGTGCTTTATAGCCAGGAATGTTGTCTTTTTGTAGAGCAGGGAATCCCCTCAAGTTAACCCCAGAACATATCACTATTAATTAACACTATTTAATTAACTGTGGAATGTAAGAGGGTTAAAGGGGTTGAACAACTCTTCTATTCTATCCTACGTGACGAAGTGACCAAATTAAAGGGGAAATGGAGAAGAAGTCACAGGGGTAACGGTATGGATGCGTCCCAAATGGCACCCTATTCCCAAAGTGCACTACTTTTGACCAGAGCCCTATGGGCCCAGTGGGTATCTCCCACTGCTCCTTACCAGCATCAAGGCTAATGTTGGACACTTTGTCATGAGCCCTGGTCAAATGTAGTGCACTACATAAGGAATAGGGTGCTATTTGGGACACAAACTATGTCTCAGAGATACAGTTTCTCCTGCTGCTCCTAACCGGTGTCAAGGCTAATATTGGTCACATTGTCATGAGGTAATATTTGCCTGCGGGCTCCGAGGACAGTTCTTTAACCTTTCTGTCTAACAAAGATGGACGTAAAAGACAGTAGGATCCACGTGGTAGCGTGACCTTCGAAATGCCAAATGGAGTACCGCTCTGTTCGAATACGATGCCTGGTGATAGTACAAAGATCCATGATAAACTGGTTGGGATTGCGTGTGGGAGTGTGTATTTATGTGTGTTTGTCCTTGCATGGGTTTGTGTGTCTGTACACGTGCGCTACCAATGTACCTTGGTGCTTTTACTGTATCAGTCCATTTGTCATAGTGAAACAGAAAAGGATGACAACACACTGTGTTTTATCACATTTAATTATCAATTAACAACAAATAATGCTCCCTCACCACATTGAGCCTGTGAAATGTATGGCCACACACACACACACACACAGAGAATAATGTAATGCTCCATGTGGACTGCCAAGAGTAAGCAGGGTTATCTCCAGGCTCTCAGATAACAGTACCCTGGTGTGGTGTGGTGTTACACACACACACACACGCACACACACCATATAACAAGACCCACAGAATTGTATAACAGATATCCCACTGGGCACAGACTTCATTTCAACTAGGGGTGTGCTAACATGGCCATACTCATATTCGTAATCATATCCGTAAATTGACAGTTGATAGTTGGATCGGATGATACTCGTGATCGGGAAAAAACAGAAGTGTTTTAATATGCCTAAGTAGATGTTGGCAAAATACCTCCCTACACGTTCTCACTTCAAAAAATCTGCAGATTAGGAGCAGCGCACGGAGGGGTGTGTGTCTGTGTCTCCCCTCAACTTGCAGCAGGCAGCCAAGTATGCTGTCACTCAGTCAGAATGCGCATCAGAGTTTCATATTTTTTCTCTACCCTTTCCCTGCTTGTTAGATATCATACACATTGATAGCTTGATAGAAAACATCCCTGCCATGTGATTTATCATAGTAGCAGGCAGAAGCAATCTAAATGATCAGCCTGACAACATGTGAGGAAATGTGATCTGGTGAAATTATGAAGTGAGTGGATGGAGAAATAGGCTACAGCTTCACTCTATCTAATCAGAGCAGCAGGGTCAACGTACAGCCCCCCTTCTCTTTACAGACAGGCAAACTAGCCAGTTGAGTTATTTAAACCGCATTGAACGTCGCACATGACTGACTGACATGAGAAAGATGGGCGCTGGCACATTTTTGTTTTCATGATGACGGAAAATTGCCCTTATCCGTTACAATACTCGTTTTGTCCGACAACTCGGCACACCCCTAATTTCATTGTATAGTTTCGATTTACATTTGGTTGAGCTATCAACTTATGTGAATTCAACATAAAATCAACAAAAAATGTCACCATGTCATTGGATTTAGGTTAAAAGTTGAGTGCAAAATTCCCTTACGTTGATGACTTATTTCAAATCCAATCAGCTTTCCACGTTGATTCGACGTCATCACATTGCATTTTCTGGTTGAATTGACGTGGTAACAAACGTTGATTCCACCAGTTCAACACCTAGCCCCGTTCCACTGTAACTATTGCCCTATCGCCACGCAAACGGCTGCTGTCAAAACACACTTTGACAATGTACAATGCAGAGGGGATATTTGCCAACATGGCAACACATCCCGCATCAGTCATTGTCAAAGTTTGTTTTGACAGCAGCCGTTGCCATGTTTGTGTGGCGATAGGGCAATGGAGTTACAGTGGAATACATAGTAGGTCATTGGGCCATCAGGTTATGCAGTGATCTGTTGGGGTTTGTTAGGTGGGGAGTTACTTAACCTTGGTGTTTGTTGGAGATAGTGGTTGGAGATAGTGATTGGTCCAGAAACAACACCTAGCCCCTAAACCAATGCACTTGTGTAGATCTGTAAGATTTGATTGGTTTGGCAAATAGTACACCTCTATTAGACAGCAAGATGGAGCTACTACCATACTGCATTGAAATACTTAGTTTGGGTCCATAAAGAAAGATGGCGAGATGGAGAGATGGAGAGCTCAAAAGACCCACACACACTTCTTTACCAGTTGCCCGGTAGTCCTGCGAGCGATTGTTGCTGTCAGGTCATTTAATTAGACATCTGTCAAGATGTCGTTGATTCAGGTTCATTTCATTCAAAGTGTCGGTGTGGCGAACAGAACAGAACGAGTATCATTAGGTTGAGAAAGGGAACATAATTCAGGTCACGGTGACCTGAGAACACCCACTGTGTGTGTGTGCGTGCATGCATGCACGAGTGCGTGTTTGGGGGGTTGGGAGTTGAAAAACCTAGAGGAGAGAAGCCCTGTGTAATCTTGGCCAGGAGAGTCTACTCCAGTTGGTTCTGAGAGAGGTTGGTTTGCCCGTTAGGATTTCTCATGGCTGGTGGCTGAAGTGGGATTATTTCACTGGAGAGTGGTCCTGAGGGCCTGGCTCTCATCTTTAGTGCTGTTGTCTGGGTCAGACCACACACACACATACACACATACACACACACACACACACACACACACACACAAGTATACACACACCCACAGAGACATACAGATGCATGTTACACGCACGCACAAACACATAGATGCGCACGCATACACTAAACTTTTATAGAACTCAAATTGCTCAAACATGACTCCCAAAATGTCATGCTACAAATGAAATGTTTTCTCAATTTCCGCACTTTGACATTCAGGAGGCAATTTCATTACTCTGTGACGAGAGACTCAATTATCGGTTCCGTGTCTCCAGCAAGAAGATTGTTCGGGTAAACATTATTATTAAACGCATATACATACAGCTTCATTGTCACTTTGGGATTATTTCTTTTTATTGCTAATTTTGTGTTCACCGTTTTCATATTATTGGGTAAAAATAATACGGTTTGTTTTGATGAATGTGAAATCTATGGTTGACTAAATAAAGAACATCAAAACATTACAATACTATAAACAGTATATCACCATATACATTTAGGCCTTTCAAATGATCATGAACATATTGTATTGATTGCCATAAGAAAAGCCCTATTGGCTGATTTAGTGGACCATATGTCCATATAGATATCATCCACAGTATTGAACAGGACCTCCATCGTTATTTTAGGCATGATCTCCCATGCATCAAAACATATAGGCCCTTAGATCCACAGATGTGCTCAACCTCCCCAAGATATGTGACTGTCATGCCAATACCAAAGATGGATGAGTTTCGGATGAGGATGATGATAGATCATGTAAAGCACCTTCCCAAGTGCTCAAAGCACTTTATAGACCTACTTTAAGCGGGTGACCTCATGCTAATGTTGAGCATTGGATGCTACGGTAGCCATTTTATGCTATAATACTCACCACCCATCAGCTGTAACGGTGGAGGTGTAAGGAACCCTTTTGAAGGATACCCCCCACTTTCGCTCCAACCATATACACTGAGTATACCAAACATTAGGAACACCCCCACTCATTTTGCCCTCAGAACAGCCTCAATTTGTCGAGGCATGGACTCTACAATGTGTCAAAAGCGTTCCACAGGGATGCTGGCCCATGTTGACTCCGATGCTTCCCACAGTTGTGTCAAGTTGGCTGGATGTCGTTTGGGTGGTGGACCATTCTTGATGCTCACGGGAAACTGTTGAGCGTGAAAAACCCAACAGCGTTGCAGTTCTTGACACACTCAGACCGGTGCGCATGGCACCTACTACCATACCCCGTTCAAAGGCACTTACATTTTGTGTCTTGCCCATTCACCCTCTGAATGGCACACATACACAATCCATGTCTCAATGTCAGTCTCTGTCACGGAAAGATTAATGTTTTATATACTCAGTGTATATTATTTTTGCATCACTGTGCCAGTATTCAAAGTCAAAGTGAAATTGAGAAACTGGGGGAGCTGTCGAGTTGGCAGCAAGGAGAGAGAGAGAGAAAAAAATCCAATCTCCCTTTTTTTTATTGGATTAATTTAGCTGACGTGTTCCTTACCTGCTGGCTGGCAGTCAGAAAGTTTTCGGCCACCTCGAGACCTTAGAGAGATACGCTTTTTTTGCGTGTTTCCGCCCCAATTTATATGCTAAATTAATCAATGATTCTGAAACTCATCTAAACCAGCACGTGAGTAATATGCTGTAGCTCGTGTGTGACTCTATTGGTTAATACTGTCTGGATAAGTCAGAGAGAATAAAAAGGACTGAACATTATACAACAGTGTTGAATGGTGTGTCTAGTCAAATTAATTGTGAGCAGATATGTTGGAGGAAACTGTCGGCATGATTGATCTTGGACTCAAAATGGCCGCCAGAGTGTTTTGGTCATGGTTTCTGGGGCCCTGTTCAGAAACTACCTTGTAACCTTATGCACTCACTCCCACGTGTACTTCCTGGACTCTTTGATCATTTTTTTTATGTAATTCTAGCCAGGTTCAAATGTAGTTCTTGCTACTATAGGGCATACCTGGGTTCAAATAAAATCTGAAATAATTTCATAATTTCAAATACTTTATCAGTGATTGATTTAGTCTGCCTGATGCAATGGGATCAATAGAATAGTCACAAAAGTGCAAACCCCGCCTACCTGGCACTCCAGGCCGGCTAAAGTGACCGCTCAAAGTATTTAAAAATAATAATTCAAATAGTATTTGAACCCAGGGGTGTCTGTGTGGGACTTACAGGTTTTTTTCTGACACTTGTGAAATAAGGATGGGCTCAATAAGCACTGAATGAGGACTTCAAGGGGGGGGGGGGGGGGGGGGGCTCTAAATCAATGGACACCTCTGTTCGTATTTCACTCAGGGATCAATACAGAAAAGGCCTTGCCGAACCCTCTCAAGTCATCCGTCAAAATATTCTGGCGCCAAAGTTAGCGAGCAGTACCTTGAGAAGTTACTATATCAATCGTCCTGTTTATTTTGGGATGGAAAGGATAAAAGAATGGAAAGGAGGGTAAAATAAGAGGGGGAGGGGGAGGGGGAGAGGATGGTTGAGAGTGATATGGGAGGCGATTGATCTCTCTCACTCTGTGCCTTGCGGGCCCCGGAGGGTCTTGCGGAGAGGGCAGTAGAGGAGCGTTTGATGAAGTTCTCGCTCTTTGAGTTGTACCACTTAAGACCTCTCTGCATTAACGGGGCATTAAACATTAAAACAGAGACCTCTCTGCATTAAACAGAGACCTCAAGACTCTGAATGACCATCCATACTCCTACAGTACAATAGATTCAATCCTTTCGTGCTTATTGTTTATCCACCATTTAAAGGTCATTTCCGCTTGAGTTGACATATGCAGTGTTTACTGTGAATGTGGTCTCCGCCAATGTGGGAACATTGCCTTTAAAAAGTGCATACCCGACAAAGCGTGATGATTCAATGCAAGTCGCGGTGCAGGCGCGTTGTACTGTAGCTCAGTGCTCTATACAGCCAACAATGCGCCTTTTAAAGACATTTTCACAGACGTTCGCAGAGATCTAATTCAGGGTAAACACTGGGCATGTTGGCTCAAGCGTAAATGACCTTTAAACGTGTGTTATAGTGCACAGTGCTTTAACGTGCCTTGCATTGAATCTCTGTCTTAGGGAGAGTGATCGCAATGACACACAACACAGTATTTTTCAGTTCTCATTGTTTTTATTAGTAATCAGTGTGACATCACCATTTGGCAGATTTCAGCATCTCAAAGGTGTAAAATGTTCCCTCTCCTATATCATCACTGCTCTGAAACCACAAGATAGGTCAACGCAATATAGTGGACATGTACCGGCCATTTGCTTTCACCAGTCCAGTTCTTAAGTATCAGCACAGATGGAGGAAAGGAGACGAGGACAGGAAGCCCCTTCAGAGTATTGAGATGCAGCCTTCCAGTCGCCCTCACATGGGGAAGAGCAGGAAGCCACTGAAGATACCGTGGTTGTCTACACTATCGTGTAGTATGTAGCCTTCTGGGAGATTTATGTGCACCACATCTCCCTCCTCCAGCTCTACAGTAAGACCATTTGCTAAATAGCTATGACCTAGATGATCATTCCATTCAATGTTAAACATTATAAACTGGGTGGTTTGAGCCCTGAATTCTGATTGGCTGACAGCCGTGGTATATCAGACCATATATCACAGGTATGACAAAACATTTATTTTTACTGCTCTAATTATGTTGGTAACCAGTTTATAATAGCAATAAGGCACCTTGGGGGTTTGTGGTATGTACTACGGCTAAGGGCTGTATCCAGGCACTCCGTGTTGCGTCGTATATTGGCCATATACCACACCCCCTCTTGCCTTATTGCTTAATTGCCATTCTTTAGCAGGCGTGCTCCATAGTAAACATTGTCACTGTCATCCTTGACAGTGAATCTGAAGTAGTAGACGCCTCGCACTGGTGCTGTGAACGCACCTGCACAGGAGAAACAGTAAGAGATATCAATGTTGTCTTTCTTCCGAGTAACCAAGGGATATGTGACATCCTGTCTAGACCACAGGGTTGGGGTAAATTCCATTTCAATTCAGTAAATTCAGGAAGTAAACTGAATTGGAATTTCTATTTACTTTCCAAATTGACTAAATTGAATTGGAACGGACTCCCGACCCTGGTAGACTGGATACCAAGACAGCTGTAACTAGAACTGTGCCTGCAAAAGGGTTGTAAGCCTTGCCGATATTGATGAGGACTCTGCTGAACTTCAATGGGAATTCGCCATTGTAGGGTCCAACGTCTCCTGAACCCAAACCAGCAGAGAACACCAACTTAGCTGTGAACAAGGGAGCAAATGGGAGAAGTTGCCTTGATAATGAATGACATTATCATTACATGCATCACAATAAAATACAGTCAGCGCTGCCATACACCAGTGTCTGGGAATGCAATGGTTCTGTGTTGATTATGTTGAATGATCATGATGCTGTAAATGAAGAATACATTACATTATAGTGAAGGATTATGTAGAGACCACATTTGTATTACCTGCTGCATTCTGTCTTCGGCTCCTCCACCTGGCTCTCACTGACGCTCAGTCTGACCTCCAAAGCTACAAAAATATGAAGAAAAATGTACATAAGCATTGATGACATAGCTCATATATACAGAATTGTAGGAGATATTTATTAGTACTATCACTTAGTGACCTGAAATCTCACCCTCACTGGCTGTCAGTCTGGCATCCAAGGCTGAAATGAGACACGATCATTCTTAAAAGCTCCTTGGACGTTTTCTCTTGCCTGAAAATGTTTTGCCCTAGGCTCGTTTTCATCTGGAGGTTGACATCAAACAGGAGTTGAGGAGAAAACAGTGTGAAAACTAACATCAGCAAGCTGTCAATGCACATTAAAACCTGCTTCATACCTGCGTTCTTTCTTTCCAGTTCCACTAGCAGAGCCATCATCTCTTCTTTCTGCTGGTCAACCTTTCCCTCACCGTCTGTCTCTCTGGTCTCAAACGCTACAAAAGAGAAGTAAAAAACATTAACAATTATCACCGCTGAGTTAAACAATAATTGATTCAGCATATTGTCATGGCAGTCTCCCTCCCTCCCTCCAAGCCTGCCACTTTGTTCTTGGTCAGAATCAGCTCCACTCTCCGCTCGTCTACCTTGTCCTCGCTGTCCCTCAGTCTGGCCTCCGCGTTCCTCAGCTCCACTCTTTGCTCCACCATCATGTCTCTCAGCGCTCTCAGCTCAGCCATCAGGGGATGTGGTCTGCTCAGGTGTCAGTACCTTCCACAGCTCGGCTCTCAAGCTGAATAATGATGATAATATAATTGAGGAAATATTTTATTCATGACTTTTACCTTTGAGGTCAGAAGACCTCTATTACGGAGGATACCTGACCAATATTTTTATAATAATCTCATAATAATCAGACTAAATAACAGCCAGTTTGAGTCAATAACCCCTCCATTCTCTCCCCGAGCCCATGCCCCAGATAGACAGAACAGCACAAGTGGCAGAACTATAGCAGTCTTCATTCTGAAATGATGCTCCTTCAGAAATGGTGTAGTGTTCTATGAGGTTCAGTGCTCACTTTCTCTTATCATAAACACCTGTTATAACAAATATCATGAGAAATCATGTGTTCTGGTTAAAAATAGTTTTTTAAATATAAAACATCTAGGCTGTTTACTCTTTAGACACACTCTCCTCATAGTGGTCCTCTGTAGCTTAATTGGTAGAGCATTGCGCTTGTAACGGCAGGGTAGTGGGTTCGATCCCTGGGACCACCCATACGTAAAAATGTATGCGCACATGACTGTAAGTCGCTTTGGATAAAAGCGTCTGCTAAATGGCATATTATTATTATAACTATTGTAGACAATAAAGACAGAAAACTCCTAGTTCAAGAATTAACATCACTTGATTTGAGGGCTTATTCTCAGTCAGACAAACGAGGCCTTGATACAGAGTAGGTAGAAGTTGTCCCTAACCACTGACCTAAGATCAGATATTTTGTCAACCCCATAATGGTTACGGTCAGGACTGGAGGTTACCTAATCTGATCCCAAATCTGTGGTAAGGGGGCAACGTCGACCGTAAGCACTAAAAATAACCTCTGATTTAAAACCCAGCTCATCGGCCAAGCGAAGAGTTACCCTTTTTCCCCCTTTCACCAAGCTGTGTGGGGCAGAATGTAGCCTCAAGGTAGAGCATTGGGCCAGTAACTGAAAGGTCGCTGGTTCAAAAACCAGAGCTGACAAGGTGAAAAATCTGTCGCTGTGCCCTTAAGCAAGGCACTTAACCCTAATTGCTCCAGGGTCGCTGTACAATGGTGACCCTGGCTGTGACCCCACTCCCTGCGAGTGTCTCAGAGGGAGTTGGGATATGCCCCCCAAAAAATTATCCATTACACAATTGTGTATAAAAATACAAATATGAGCACCCCCCAAATCATGGTTGTGTGATTACCCATGATCCTTCACATCACTGTGCCACATTCAGTGGGGAAAAAAAGTATTTAGTCAGCCACCAATTGTGCAAGTTCTCCCACTTAAAAAGATGAGAGAGGCCTGTAATTTTCATCATAGGTATACGTCAACTATGACAGACAAAATGAGAAAAACATTTCCAGAAAATCACATTGTAGGATTTTTAATGAATTTATTTGCAAATTATGGTGGAAAATAAGTATTTGGTCAAAAACAAAAGTTTCTCAATACTTTGTTATATACCCTTTGTTGGCAATGACACAGGTCAAACGTTTTCTGTAAGTCTTCACAAGGTTTCCACACACTGTTGCTGGTATTTTGGCCCATTCCTCCATGCAGATCTCCTCTAGAGCAGTGATGTTTTGGGGCTGTCGCTGGGCAACACGGACTTTCAACTCCCTCCAAAGATTTTCTATGGGGTTGAGATCTGGAGACTGGCTAGGCCACTCCAGGACCTTGAAATGCTTCTTACGAAGCCACTCCTTCGTTGCCCGGGCGGTGTGTTTGGGATCATTGTCATGCTGAAAGACCCAGCCACGTTTCATCTTCAATGCCCTTGCTAATGGAAGGAGGTTTTCACTCAAAATCTCACGATACATGGCCCCTGGACATGTACTGGCTTAAGCAGGGGGACACGTCTGGCACTGCAGGATTTGAGACCCTGGCGGCGTAGTGTGTTACTGATGGTTTATTACTTTGGTCCCAGCTCTCTGCAGGTCATTCACTAGGTCCCCCCGTGTGGTTCTGGGATTTTTGCTTGTGATCATTTTGACCCCACGGGGTGAGATCTTGCGTGGAGCCCCAGATCGAGGGAGATTATCAGTGGTCTTGTATGTCTTCCATTTCCTAATAATTGCTCCCACAGTTGATTTCTTCAAACCAAGCTGCTTACCTATTGCAGATTCAGTCTTCCCAGCCTGGTGCAGGTCTACAATTTTGTTTCTGGTGTCCTTTGACAGCTCTTTGGTCTTGGCCATAGTGGAGTTTGGAGTGTGACTGTTTGAGGTTGTGGACAGGTATCTTTTATACTGATAACAAGTTCAAACAGGTGCCATTAATACAGGGAACGAGTGGAGGACAGAGGAGCCTCTTAAAGAAGAAGTTACAGGTCTGTGAGAGCCAGAAATCTTGCTTGTTTGTAGGTGACCAAATACTTATTTTCCACCATAATTTGCAAATAAATTCATTAAAAATCCTACAATGTGATTTTCTGGAAAAAAAAATCTCAATTTGTCTGTCATAGTTGACGTGTACCTATGATGAAAATTACAGGCCTCTCTCATCTTTTTAAGTGGGAGAACTTGCACAATTGGTGGCTGACTAAATACTTTTTTCCCCCACTGTAGGTGTGCGAACGCTTGGCGAGTTTCCATCAGTAGCCTCGACAAATTGTTTTGACACCGCCGACCGCCTACTTTTTGCCATTAACGTCGCCATTGTGAATAAAGGGAATAGCGAATGGCACTGGATTGATTAGGAGCGCACTCACTCTGGAGTGATGAGGAGAAAACGGCTGGAATTTCCAAGCGCTCGTGGGCAGTTACCAAGTGTTACGCGCTTAAATTGGGGCCTTGGCCTGCATTTCTGACAATTTAGCTGTGAGATTAAGTTTGGGCCAACTTCAAAGGTGGTCGGGCATGCATAGCGCCCCTGCCTTAAGCCAGGTTTTCCCAAACTCGGTCCTGGGGTCTCCCCTGGGTGCACGTTTTGGTTTTTGCCCTAGCACTACACAGCTGATTCAAATAATCAAAGCTTGATGATGAGTTGGTTATTTGAATCAGCTGTGTAGTGCTAGGGCAAAAAATGTAACGTGCACCCAGGGGAGACCCCAGGACCGAATTTGGGAAAACCTAGTTAAGCCACATATGGGACATGTGCGCTGTGAGTAGCGGTTGAGCTTGCGTTCAAAATGCATTGGGTGTTCACTGGGGGGCTAACTGGCTTTCCTTCATGAGACCTAGACAGAAGGACAGATTTCCACTCAATTTCACAAATGTTTAGTTTTCTTGCTGCCACTGGTAGCAAGCTCTAGTAGGTGAGAATATACAACAGATGTGATTTTTCTCTCTCTCTCTCTCTCTCTCTCTCTCTCTCTCTCTCTCTCTCTCTCTCTCTCTCTCTCTCTCTCTCTCTCTCTCTCTCTCTCTCTCTCTCTCTCTCTCTCTCTCTCTCTCTCTCTCTCTCTCTCTCTCTCTCTCTCTCTCTCTCTCTCTCTCTCTCTCTCTCTCTCTCTCTCTCTCTCTCTCTCTCTCTCTCTCTCTCTCTCTCTCTCTCTCTCTCTCTCTCTCTCTCTCTCTCTCTCTCTCTCTCTCTCTCTCTCTCTCTCTCTCTCTCTCTCTCTCTCTCTCTCTCTCTCTCTCTCTCTCTCTCTCTCTCTCTCTCTGTTCCACTAATTAGGCCTTACCTTGGGGAGGTGTATGACAGATGAAGATAAGACATGATCAGTGTGGCCCAGGGAACTCATTGCACACCAGGGAGCACAGAGAGAGAGGCAGAGACAGACCAAGCAACAGAGAATGAGAGGGATGGATGTTGAATATGAAGCATCTCAGTGCATCGGACACTATACCTGGGCTGTGTTTAGACAGGCAGCCCAATTCTGATCTTTTCACATCAGATCTTTTTCAGAGCTGATCTGATTGGTCAAAACACCAATTAGTGCAAAAAAGATCAGAATTGGGCTGCCTGTCTAAACACAGCCCAGGTGGCACACAACAACTAGAGTCAGATAGAGACAGATTGATCCAGGGATGCTGTCACTTTGCATCCCCCAGCTCTGCACACTAAAGGTCAGCATGCCTCCCTCCAACAGCGGGTGAATGAAAATCCACATGCCATAAGAAATGCTTTATATCCACTAGCATTAGTCTATAGCAGCTGCAGATTCAAGTAATTTCTCTGTCACATCATATAGATGCGTTTATCTGATAGTGGGTGTTATTGTCAGGGCAATCCATGTGGTGTCGATGTTAGCGGATCAGGGAATATGGGCAACCAGAGGCGTCTTGCATGAACACTTTTTGAATGGACACTGATGACTATATTCTATATCTTTGCATTCATTTGGTGTTATTCAATCGCAATCGCCTGCAATGTTGGTTGTAATATCGAACACGCTTATTATTTACGTGTGAAGTTCACACAGTGCAGGCAGTTCATAAAACTGGGTGATAACATGAAATAAGACCCATAAACACTCAAAATGCCCACAAGGCCTAGCTGTGTGGGGGCATAGCTATCCAATTAAACAGACTAAATTAAGATGTAAGAGCCACACAGCCAACGATGGCCATGCAGCAAACATAGAGAAGCTAACTTGCTATTTATCAAACCTTTCTATTTCTGCATTTCTGTGCCTCATGTTAGTTGTTGGCAAACCAAGATCTGTTATATTTCAGTTTTTATCTGAAGTTCTGGTAAGGGCTCGATTAAATCCGTATCGTGGAAGTTCAGCACTATAGCACAATTTAAATTTAAAGGTAACGTTCTCACGTTTGCGAAGACTGCATTCATGAACTTCCGCGGTACGAATTGAATTGAGCCCTAAGTGTTTGTTCATGGATGGTACATGGCAGGACTCAACTCTGGATACAGCACAGATAGTTAGCTGCTTCATCTGACTGCAAAGTATGTGGCATTCCATTTCACATAGACCAGGAGGTCTTGTATAGTTCTCCTGGAGAAAGGTGGTCGTGTGGCACAATCAGGAGAGTAAACCTCAAAATGGCAGCCACCTACAGTGCACTCCCCAGAAGGTGTTGCTGGCAGGACCAACCTGCAAGTGATTTTCCTGATTTGATTTATTGGCAGTGTAGCTCTCAAACTGAACATAGTCAATAAAGATTTGGGACCCAGGACACTAGTCTCCAAACAGCCAAGATAGAAATGAGGCTAGAACAGATCAATTTTGTTTAGACGGTGACCATAGTTGGTCACCACCTTTCAAAGTGTGTTGCATTACGGGGATCACCTGCATTGTGGTAAGCCATCACCTGCATAAGTGGTTTTTGGTTGACCCCAAAGACGTGACTGAAGCAGGAACAAACTTTCCCACGATTCTGAAGCTGCAAATGAAAGTGATATTTGAGACCTCTCTCTAACCAATTAATTGTACACACGTTTTGTTTTCAGTTTGTGAGTGTGTGATATCGGGGTATAGAAAAGTTTATTTCTTTTATAAAGAAAAACTTTGCTGTTGAAAAATCACTACAGTGTCTGACTTTCGACTGTCGCAGATGCACCGCCCTCGGCAACTTTTGTCTACAGTCGGCTTCGTTAGCCTTACTGCTCGAACACACCCAGTGTAATGGACGCATTCCCCTGCTCAGACGTTGCATGCATCAACCAATGGTTGAATGCCACGTCATCGACTGTGCAGTCGGGCACCAGATTACTATAACATACGATGTGGTTAGCTGATACGTAAAATACCTATCCAGGCGTTGTAAGATATGGCATGTGTCAGCAACATCTGAGCAGGGGAACACGGCCTACATCTCGGCTTTATGTAAGTATTTGGCTGATCAACTTAATATTAAAGTCTTAGTTTGTCTCTGTGTTCATGGTCCATGTTTAGGCCCAAACCATGTTTTTTTATTGGCACACTAGTTTTAAAGATCTAGATTTAATAGCAACCCATTTGGGAAGACATTTGAATAATGATGAATGGTAATAATGATCATTAGAAAAAGCTCTTTGTGATAGCTTTAGCTGTTGTATCACTATTAAAAGGGACAGTTCACACAAATTACAAAATTACATTGGTGTCCTTACCCTGTAAGCAGTCTATGGACAAGGTATAACAGCAATCCTTGCTTTGGTTTAGTTTCCCTAGCACTGTTTCCAAAATGTTAAAGTTTTAGCATTTATGGCATAAATCCTATTCATCTCATGGTACCGATATTAGCATTTTTCGTGCATCATGTCTTGTTTAGGGGCGGAGCTCTTTTGTATATTAGCCAGTGTGCAGATTAATACCCAAATATACAAATGAGGATATTGCATATTTTAACCTTTGTGTACCTATTCAGGATATGGTTTTTATTCTTACTTTAATTTGTTTGTACTATTTTCTATTATGAACTATATTATTATCACTGCATTGTGAGAAAGAGATCTCAAGGTCAGAATTTCACTGTACTGTTTTACACCTGTTGTAAACTTTGAAACTTAAAACTCACCATGAAGAGTGACATTCATATCCATAATTATGCATTTCTATATAGTACAGATCAGGGACCCATGATGTAATTCCGTTACCATAATTCTGTTACCAGGTGTAAATCCACTTCACTTACTGTCGTTCAATAACCAAAAGAGATTTCTTCAAAGTCAAGTCATGTCATAGCTGACACCCCATTCTTTCTGCAGACATATTTCAATCTTAATAAGGAGCTTATATTTAAGAGTTTTTTGAAAACATGGTTACATTAAGAACCGAGGGAGATTTGACCAATATTCTGTTACCAAACTTTGCATCTGCACAGTTCTTCCAGTAATGTATTTTAGTAAAATGTTCAGTTTAAATTGTTAAAAGTAGTCCTTGTATGGTTTGTTAAACTTTAAAAACAATGCATACATTTTGAAGTGAAACATCTGAGTCTCAGTGTAATTCAGTTATTGTGGAATTGCCCAGATACAAACCACAGTAGATCCTGTGGTTTGCCCAGATACAACCCAAACCACAAGAGAGTACCAGTACTTGGTAATATTCTAGACTAGTCTCTAGTATATAAACTGGGTCAGAGTGTACAACTTTCCTAGAAAATATCCCCAAAACTGTTAAGGAGTGTAAGGTGGACAACACCCATTATCCCCTAAATAACTTGTCATTTGAAACAGGCTTGACGTGGCTAATAAATACCAGTGTTTAGTAGCATCAAATGCAGAAAACTTGCCTACGAATTGGCACATTGAAACAACATCCCTGTCCCAGACAACTGTTCAAGAAATGGAATGGTAAGTGATATTGAACAGAGATCTATATGAGTGTAGGCATACATTTACGATATCCAATATACAACAACCCCATTCCATGAATTAAACTTTGACCTACCAACACCATCACCCACTTACCCCAAGGCGGCTCAACTTACGCTGTCCCAATGCTCAATTTACCCCATACCCGGGGTAAGTTGTGCCAAACAAAACACCACTTTCTTTGGAGAAGCTATGTTTTCTAAGCTGTTATGTTTACACTAATTCTGATTATTTCCAGGAATACACAACATCCTGAAATATATGTAGACATACAGTACCAGACAAAAGTTTGGACACACCTACTCATTCCAGGGATTTTCTTTATTTGTACTACTTTCTACATTGTAGAATAATAGTGAAGACATACTAAAACTACGAAATAACACATATGGAATCATGTAGTAACCAAAAAACTGTTAAACAAATCAAAATATATTTTATATTTGAGATTCTTCAAAGTAGCCACCCTTTGCCTTGATGACAGCTTTGCACACTCTTGGCATTCTCTCAACCAGCTGCACCTGGAATGCTTTTCCAACAGTCTTGAAGGAGTTCCCTCATATGCTGAGCACTTGTTGGCTGCTTTTCCTTCACTCTGCGGTCCAACTCATCCCAAACCATCTCAATTGGTTTGAGGTCGGATGATTGTGGAGTCCAGGTCATCTGATGCAGCACTCCATCACTCACCTTCTTGGTAAAATAACCCTTACACAGCCTGGAGGTGTGTTGGGTCATTGTCCTGTTGAAAAACAAATGATAGTCCCACTAAGCGCAAACCAGATGGGATGGCGTATCGATGTGGTAGCCATGCTGGTTAAGTGTGCCTTGAATTCTAAATAAATCACAGACAGTGTCACCAGCAGTGATGCCAACTTAGCAATTGTGTTGCTATATTTAGCAACTTTTCAGACTACCCTGGCATTTTTTTTTCAACCTGCACCTAGCAACAAATGTAGCTACTTTTAGCAACTTTTGAAAAGTGACTCAAACGCTAAAATGCACACATTTTCCCTCTAAATGACACAAAAAATGATTTTCTCTGTCACACACTCAGTCACAACACACGTGCCTGCAGTAGTAGTATGCGTTCAACGAGACAAACCCAATGAATATAGTTGGTCACGAATGTTTGATCTTGAACAGAACATACAACATCAATCAACATGTCTCAATCAAAATTGTACAGCCAGACGTACAGAAAAGAGTGGGAGTCTGTACCTGAATTTAAAGGGTGGCTGAAGCCAGTAATTGGGGATGATTGTCGGGCATACTGTGCGTACTGTAAATCAGATATGCTTGCAAAAATGTATGACATCAAAAAACATTGTGATGCCAGATCAATAGCAAAGGCGGTAGTTGAGAGAAGTGTAACCTTTAAAAAATTGAATCTTCAGGGTATTGGCACTGATAATGCGTCCGTGATGACTGGGGGCACAACGGGGTGCACAAGATTTTAAAGGAAGAATGTGCATTGCCCAATTTGGTACTCATCCGCTGTGTGTGCCATTCTTTACAATTGCTGTCAGTGCAGCATCCAAAGAAACCATCCCTAGGAGTGTTGAGTACTTAATCAGGGAAACCTACAACTGGTTTTCGATTTCCCCAAAACGGCGCGAGGCGTACAAAGCAGTGTATGCCACCATTAATTGTAGCCAGAAAACCCTGCAGATCACCAAAGTGTGTGCCAGTGGGAAGAACTGAAACTCCACTTTGAGTTGACCAAGGCCAGTGAGCATTGCTACATGGCCACGCCATGTACAAGACCAACTATGTCTACCTGACATTCTTGAAATCAATCCTGTCCGACGTACAAGTTGCAGTGAAGTCATTTGAGGGAGAGCAAACAGATCCTGTCAAGCTTTTGGACAATCTGGTACACCTCTTAACATCAATTTGCAGCAGAGTAGTCAACCCTATTGCAAAAATGGATGTCCTGAAGGATGCCATTGATGGACATCTCAGTCCATCACCATACCTTGGGTACCTTTTCGAGAGCACGGTGTACCAACTCAATAATTCAATGTGCTGTGTTTAAAAATAAAAATATCTGATCATATAAAATGTGTTGTGTTTATTTACTTTTACAAATAAAAATATGTGAAAATAAACTAACAAATCTAAACTAACAAATGTCAAATCATATTTTTCGCCGAGATGGCCAGTCAATTTGAATAACGTTATTGTGTAATCTACGTAATGACGCAGTTTTACGTTATTGCGTGATGACGTCATTACGTAACAACGTAAAACTGCGTCATCACAAAGTCATTTAGCAACAAATCGACCTGCCTCTAGCAACTTCCCCTGAAAGTTAGTTGGCAACACTGGTCACCAGCAAAGCACCCCAGAGCATAACACCAGAGCACCACAGCAGAGCATAACACCTCCATGCTTCACGGTGGGAACCACACATGCGGAGATCATCCGTTCACCTACTCTGCGTCTCACAAAGACACAGCGGTTGGAACCAAAAATCTCAAATTTGGACTCATCAGACCAAAGGACCGATTTCCACCGATCTATTGTCCATTGCTCATGTTTCTTGGCCCAAGCAAGTCTCTTCTTCTTATTGGTGTCCTTTAGTAGTGATTTCTTTGCAGCAATTCGACCATGAAGGCCTGATTCATCCTCTGAACAGTTGTTGAGATGTGTCTGTTACTTGAACTCTGTGAAGCATTTATTTGGGCTGCAATCTGAGGTGCAGTTAACTCTAATTAACTTATCCTCTGCAGCAGAGGTAACTCTGGGTCTTCCTTTCCTGTGGTGGTCCTCATGAGAGCCAGTTTAATGCGCTTGATGGTTTTTGCGACTGCACTTGAAGAAACGTTCAAAGTTCTTGAAATTTTCTGGATTGACTGACCTTCATGTCTTAAAGTAACGATGGACTGTCGTTTCTCTTTGCATATTTGAGCTGTTCTTGCCATAATATGGACTTGGTCTTTTACCAAATATGGCTATCTTCTGTATACCACCCCTACCTTGTCACAACACAACTGATTGGCTCAAACGCATTAAGGAAAGAAATTCCACAAATTAACTTTTAACAAGGCACATTTGTTAATTGAAATGCATTCCAGGTGACTACCTCTTGAAGCTGGTTGAGAGAATGCCAAGAGTGTGCAAAGCTGTCATAAAGGCAAAGGGTGGCTACTTTGAAGAATCTAAAATCAAATATATTTGGATTTTTTTAACACTTTTTTGGTTACTACATGATTCCATATGTGTTATTTCATAGTTTTGATGTCTTCACTATTATTCTACAATGTAGAAAATTGTAAAAAAATTAAGAAAAACCCTCGAATGAGTAGGTGTCCAAACTTTTGACTGGTACTGTATCTTTGTTAGAAAGAATACTTTATTTCCCTTGATGTAGAGATACTGAATGTAAAAAAACGACATCTTTAACCTGCATCATTCACTGACAAAAAATGTTTTATATAGATAGTGGTCTGAAAGACTAGTGATGTTGTTAAGTCGCTCTGGATAAGAGCGTCTGCTAAATGACGTAAATGTAAATGTTGTGAAGTTTCAAATGCCAAATGAAAGTTTGTGATAACAACGGTATTCTAATGTAAACCTGTGAATGTGAGATTCCAACCTTATTGTTTTGTTTCAGCTTGGGCAGAGATTCAGGAACGTGTAGATATGACTTCTTCATCTGTAGAACATTAGTGGGCTGTTGTATCATCACTCAGTTAGCAGAGCATAACTACAAACACACATTCACCACCTGTGAGAGTGAATGTGTGATTACTGCATGCTTAGTGGTGACTGCCCTCTAGTGGAGAAAAAGCACAACACAATCTGACACTGGCACAGTCTTGAAATAATACACACTGATTCTATGTGACGCTTACATGTGGTGCTTCAAAACGGATTTATCATCAATTTAGCACGCACGCACAAACACTTACAAACACACACACAGCAGCAGACCACGCAGTAGCAGATCATCAATATTATATTTACTCAACCGAAAACATGAGCTTTGCCTGGTCTTACTTTGAGGGTTGGAAGTAAAATAAACGTATAACCTCTACTAAAGCACCCAGTTACACTCAGTGAATACTACACAGATACCTGCATACTTCATAATTTACTATATTATTTTTACCTACCTTTAGTTTAGAGGACAACTCACCCATTATATCCTATGGCCCTTTCAATATCACTTAAACAATCGAATGTATGCTGTCAATAGTATTTGTTAAAGAGCGTCATCAGGTGGGTTTTCAGTGCTACTACAACAACATAAATCTGATCCAGACTAACCACTGCACTCGAGGCAGAAACTCAGCCGATTCCAAACTTCACTCAGTAATTCCAGATCCTATAATTTGTTAAATTCCTCATTAATTATTTAAAGTCTAAAATGTTGGGGTAGGGGTTGCTAAGCTGACATATGGAATGGTTTTATGATGGTCATACTATGGATCACTTAGCTATTAGATTTTGAATTTTAGGACCCCTTTAGGTATAAAAAAATATATTTAAAAAAGGATTTGATAAAATATTGATTTTGGCCTTTACTACTAAAGCCCATAGAAACGTATTGATTAATAATAATAATAGCTTCATAAATGGCAAAAAGGACAGTAAAATAAAATGTATCATAAGAAACAAGGTTTTTAAGTGTCTGTCCTAAATCTAGGAGATATAAAATAAGGTTGTTGTTTTTTTACACAAATTATTTAACCAATTTTTGGGGGTAGGCACAAAACTACCTTCATCCTTCCATTAGTTTTTTAGAACCGGTACCGGTTACCTTCAGACGAGTCCCGTGACACTTGTGGTGGTCGTAGAGCAAAATGGAATCTGACATTTCTACAGTGCGGTCCCATTAGTTTGTCGGTCAAACCGTTCGGATACAATTTTACACTTTATTTAACTAGGCAAGTCAATTAAGAACAAATTCTTATTTACAATGACGGCCTACCAAAAGGCCTCCTGCGGGGACGGGGGCAGGGATATATATATATATATATAGTACCAAACACAAATCACATAAATAGAGACCTAAAACAACAACATAGCATGGCAGCAACACACGACAACACAGCAAGGTAGCAACCCAACATGAAAATAACATGGTAGCAGCACAAGGCATGGTACACACATTATTGGGCACAGACAACAGCACAAAGGGCGAGAAGGTAGAGACAACAATACATCACGCGAAGCAGCCACAACTGTCAGTAAGAGTGTCCATGATTGAGTCTTTGAATGAAGAGATGGAGATAAAACTGTCCAGTTTGAGTGTTTTTTGCAGCTCGTTCCAGTCGCTAGCTGCAGCGTTTTCGTGAGAAGACCGATTTTCGGGATGTCTCATGGTCTGACAAACACCGCTCAAGCTTTGCCACCTTTCACCGCAGATGACGAAACGCGACACTGGCGTTGTGATGGATGGATGAGACACATTCAATGCAAAAAAAACAGATATCTCTTGTTTAAATTGACGGATTTTGATGGGCTTTTTTTTTGTTACGTCAATCGACTCTATGGGGTTAATATTGATGACAACGTTTTAAACAATTATAGCCGTGACTTTGTTTAATAGAACGCGCCCGCATACCATTTAGGAATTAAATTGGATCTGTGGAGCATGAGATTAAGGGAAGGCATGAATGATTGTGAAATGGCGAGACTATAAGCGGTCCCCAACTACTGTCCCAGGCATAGATCCTTTTTAATCCCCCTAATGATTAAGGTTAGTAATCTGATTTTAGATCTGTAGTTAAGGGACCATCTACCTCAGCTATACACTACCAGTCAAAAGTTTGGACACACCTACTCATTCAAGTTTTTAAATTTTCACATTGTAGAATAATAGTGAAGACATCAAAAGTATGAAATAACACATATGGAATCATGTAGTAACCAAAAAGTGTTAAACAAATGAAAACATATTTTATATTTGAGATCCTTTAAATAGCCACCCTTTGCCTTGATGACAGCTTTGCACACTCTTGGTATTCTCTCAACCAGCTTCATGAGGTAGTCACCTAGAATGCATTTCAATTAACAGGTGTGCCTTCTTAAAAGTTAATTTGTGGAATTTCTTTCCTTCTTAATGCGTTTGAGCCAATCAGTTGTGTTGTGACAAGGTAGGGGTGGTATACAGAAGATAGCCATATTTAGTAAAAGACCAAGTCCATATTATGGCAAGAACAACTCAAATAAGCAAAGAGAAATGACAGTCCATCATTACTTTAAGACATGAAGGTCAGTCAATACGGAACATTTCAAGAACTTTGAAAGTTTCTTCAAGTGCAGTCACAAAAACCATCAAGCGCTATGATGAAACTGGCTCTCATGAGGACCGCCACAGGAATGGAAGACCCAGAGTTACCTCTGCTGCAGAGGATAAGTTCATTAGAGTTACCAGTCTCAGAAATTGCAGCCCAAATAAATGCTTCACAGAGTTCAAGTAACAGACACATCTAAACATCAACTGTTCAGAGGAGACTGTGTGAAACAGGCATTCATGGTCGAATTGCTGCAAAGAAACCACTACTAAAGGACACCGATAAGAAGAAGAGAATTGCTTGGGCCGAGAAACATGAGCAATGGACATTAGACCAGTGGGAATTTGTCCTTTGGTCTGGAGTCCAAATTTGAGATTTTTGGTTCCATCCGCCGTGTCTTTGTGAGACGCGGTGTGGGTGAACGGATGATCTCCGCATGTGTATTTCCCACCGTAAAGCATGGAGGAGGAGATGTTATGGTGTGGGGGTGCTTTGCTGGTGACACTGTCTGTGATTTATTTAGAATTCAAGGCACACTTAACCAGCATGGCTACCACAGCACTCTGCAGCAAAACGCCATCCCATCTGGTTTGGGCTTAGTGGGACTATCATTTGTTTTTCAACAGGACAATGACCCAACACCTCCAGGCTGTGTAAGGGCTATTTGACCAAGAAGGAGAGTGATGGAGTGCTGCATCAGATGACCTGGCCTCCACAATCCCCCGACCTCAACTCAATTGAGATGGTTAGGGATGAGTTGGACCGCAGAGTGAAGGAAAAGCAGCCAACAAGTGCTCAGCATATGAGGGAACTCCTTCAAGACTGTTGGAAAAGCATTCCAGGTGCAGCTGGTTGAGAGAATGCCAAGAGTGTGCAAAGCTGTCATCAAGGCAAAGGGTGGCTACTTTGAAGAATCTAAAATCAAATATATTTTGATTTTTTTTACACTTTTTTGGTTACTACATGATTCCATATGTGTTATTTCATAGTTTTAGTATGTCTTCACTATTATTCTACAATGTAGAAAATAGTAAAAAAATTAAGAAAAACCCTGGAAAGAGTAGGTGTGTCCAAACTTTTGACTGGTACTGTATATTCTCACCCTATGTGTCCCCGAGCAGTGCATTTTTCCTCATCATTCTTAACCAGGCTACAGTTGAGAAAGGTCAGGGTAGAGGAATGGTTCTGAATTGGTCTCAATTGAGAAAAAGGATAATCCCAAAAGACACACAAAAGGTGGTGTTGCACCATAGCTATGTAACAGCCATTCTATCATATGCTTCTTCTATTTTAAATCATGAAGAAATGTAAAACAAATAAAAAACCTAAACATATTTTAGTCAAGTTGGTCCAAATCATTGTCACAATTATTTTTATTGTGCAAAAGTGTCTATTTATTACATAACATGGAAAGCTGGTGAAGACATTTGATTAAACAGAGCACTTAGTTTCAAATATCTACAATTTCACTCACCTGAGAATAATTATAACAAAAAGTATTTATAAATACACAACTTTCATTTGCATGTGTTTGATACAGTTCCATTCATTCAATTCCAGCAGTTTCAATGAGCCGGTCCTCTCCATTTCTCCCTGTTCCAGCCTCCACTAATATATTTTGTATGAAATTGGCCAGACTGTACTCCAGAGAGTTTTAAAATTGTGTTCCTCGCACATTTCTGTTGATAAATGACGTGATTCAAACTCTAATAATTCTTTAGGATGGAGGGGCGGACATTTTAGAAGTTCTGGAGGAGTCTGCTCAAGCAGGAAATGAAGGCCCACAGGGGAACATGATGTGCAAAAAGTGAATTAAATGGGCACAACTTTTCCCAATTTATTTATTTAGTCATTTTTCAGGTACGACCATTAAAATGTCTCTGTCTGACAGGCGGTAATACACCATGTCAAAGTTTATGGATTGTTTAACAATTCTAATTCTGTCACGAGGGAAAACAAATTTTATATTGATTTTGTTGACATTATATGTGTGGACTGAGTTTGCCCCTAGAATGCCTTACTTACAAAAGAACAGGTCTGAATAGGCACCAGCCACACCACAAAGGGTTTCTGAGAAGAAAAACTATGAGTACGCTCCCAAACATTCAATTTCACACCTTGAATAAGGCCAATTCTAACTAACTGATATCATCAGGCCAATTGTAACTCTAACTCAGCATTTCCCAAACTTAGTCCTGGGGACCCCAAGGGGTGCCCGTTTTGGTTTTTGCCATAGCACTACACAGCTGATTCAAATAATCAAAGCTTGATGATTAGTTGATTATTTGAATTAGCTAGCTGTGTAGTGCTAGGGCAAAAATAAAAATACCCAGATAACTGAGTAACACCATTTCCTCATTTATAAGGGATCAATTCAATCAAACCCACTCGAGCCATAATACTTGAAATCTTTCTGAGTGTTTGATTTAGCCTACCTAGAGTACCAGGTTTGCACTTTTGGGACTTTTCTGTTGGTTCCATTGCAACAGACAAGCTCAATCAAGCACATCTAAAGTGAAATTATTTAAAATAGTATTTGAACCCAGGTCTGAACCCACAACAGTTTGATTGGACTCATTCAGGACAAAGACTGACTAGTTTGTGACCTTTGTAAAAAAAAATACGGAATATTTCAGAGC
Organism: Coregonus lavaretus; assembly: GCF_964263955.1. Taxonomy (NCBI): domain Eukaryota; kingdom Metazoa; phylum Chordata; class Actinopteri; order Salmoniformes; family Salmonidae; genus Coregonus; species Coregonus lavaretus. The sequence goes on along the minus strand of NC_140025.1, from coordinate 30,967,903 downwards.
CTCAATCAGAGGTGGAGCAGTCGGTATAAAAGAATCATGTTTTAACCATTGGGGGGCCCTCAATCGATCCACTTCAGATAAATCAGAAACATACTATTGCTTCACTCTGAATGTTTAAGCTGTATCAGAGACGTTAATTACCTGAAAGTTGTTCCTCTCACTGACATTGTCATTGAATATTGACGTCAAACCACACCTGCATAAGGCATAATCATTCTGAGTGAGCCTGCGGTGCGGTGTTCCTTTATCTGCAACTGATTGAATTGGGGCCTTGAACATTTTCAGTTGTAAAGCTTTTCTTTGATCCAAAAAGTGTTAGAAGTAAATCCTAGCACTATTTGTCCATGGCCAATATGTACAGTTCATGACAAAATGCAGTAGCTACTGGATATTTTTGCCAGAAAATAATCTATTGTATGAGCTCCTGCGAAACTTAACCAATAACTGTTATCAACAGGCAATCCCCCTTAATCAATAGACGTGACCCAATAACACTCCAGACATGAGCAGTCCACACACAGAATGACCCTCAGCATGGTATGTTTGCACAATGGGTATGAATGAATATAAATACACCAAATCTCTTAGTAGCAAGATACACTGCTAAAAGACAGAGCCTAAAGAGCAGGTAAGATGTTAATTTCTGTACTATATCCTTACTACAATACATGGTACACACAATGTTGATGTCTTTACGATATACACAAACCGTACTGTATCAGAAAAGAGGTTGAGCCTTTCTAAAAGTTATACTTCATTTTCTTTGGCAAATGACTTCAGTTGCAACAGATGTGACTTCAAGACTTGTTTTGGTAAGATTTGATGCATAATATAATTGCTGAAATAAAAGAAACATCTTTAATTTAGACATTAACTTTTTTGAGTACTGAAAGTGCTAATGTTGACATTTTGCTCTCTCTCACTCTCTCTCTCACTCTCAGGTTGATCATGACCTGGCACACCTTATTCTGCTGTTCTGTCCTGCTGCTGTTTCTGTCCACTGCCTCTTCATTTCCGACCATTGATACAATCAGTGATCTGAGAGGCATATGGTACGGCAACATCTTCCCACGACACGGTCTCCATCTGCTTTACTGGTTTGTTGACCAATCAGAGATCGACAACAACCATGACATCATCCAAACCCATTTTGATCCAGCCAGAGGTGACTATGGCTTTGGTTTCTTCAATAATAACGACAGTTTCCTCCCATCTCTGACTGATCCAAAGAGGCAAGCTTACTACGCAGTGGGGGATATCAGTAAGGCTAACTCTTGGGCTTTGCCTGAGTATATCACTCAAAGCTACTACAACTCACTGAAGTCGGGGAACAGAAACAGGGACAGGATGATTGTCAGGGTTGTCCGGGCCAATGGGTCCAATCAGTTCAGGTTGGACGAGGTCTTTGTCACTCAAATGTATCCACTCAATGACAACCAAGCGAATTCCTTCGATCCAAATCACACAAATAGCATTGGCTTCGACCTCTTACGACAAATTCAGACGCTACAGATGGTCAGAGGGAGGAACGACACATTGGCCGGTTTGGAGGCATTTCTGACGCAATCAGGATATCAAACGTGCCCGACACCCGAATTTCAAGTCTGTTCCGCAAAGTCGGTCCGATTCCAAAGGCTTCAGATGGTAGAAATCAACACAGGGGATGATTGTCACCTGCTGAAACTTGAAGTCAAACCAGCCGATAACGGCTACCTGAAAATTAGTTGGAGCAACCTACCAAAGTCCATCATGGACCGTTACATGGTGGTGGGGCTTTTCAAGGACGATGCTAGTCTGAAGAAACTAGCCGAGTCCCCTGTCGGCAATGACACGTCCGGAACCTGTGACGTTTCCGTGGCCCTGAACCCCGGTCTTCAGGTCAGGCTACTTAAACGGAAATCCCTCTGGGACATGACCGACAGGGAAGTCTGGCGTGGTGCTGAATTTGACGATGCAGATGGGTTGATTCCCATTGTCGTGAAAGGCTATGACACCAGTCTGCAGCTCTACACAAAAAATGGCTACGCCTGCGCTCGCCTGTTCGTGAAGACTTCCTTCGCTGACTGGAAGGAGGTGTTTAATTACTCGTGGGTAGGGTTCTACTCGGCAAACAGCGTCAACAACAACAAGTACCAAACCTTCCAGTGGGCAGGGTCTTTCACTAAAGAGACTTCCTCAGAGGAGATACCTGAGTATGATATCTATGTTTATGAGTCCAGTATGGCCATTTCTCCAGGTGCACAGGCCCGATTCATGCTGTCAAAATACAACGAAGTAGCACGTACGGTAGCCTGGGAAAGTCAACCCTAAAAACCAAAGCCATCTATGAAATGTAGATCATCTTTTACTTTATGTCATGATGATGTTGGGGTCTTTGAGGCAAATCTTATCATAATGTACTTAACCTTTGAATCATTGTTGTTTCTGTAACTTTATCAGACACATGACTGAATGTACTTTTTCAAGGAACCATGTATTTTAACCTATAGGAGTTTGACCACAAAATCACCTACCTTTCCTTGGCACCTTTCCCATGAATAATTCTGTTAATTCTGACTTAATTCACAAAATAAAACTTAATAGTAATCAATTGTACTAAGTAAACTCTACAACCTCTCACATTCGGTTAATTGAAAATGAAATAATCTTCAAAATATAGCTCTTTTTAAAACAAGCCATAGAAAGCTGGTTACAATTTCAGTTTCATCCACCAGAAAAGACAGAAGAAATATTGCAACAAATATTATGGTTAAACTCAAATATACTCATCAATAAAAAAACATTATTAATGGAAAACATTTTTTAAACAATATAATCTTTGTTAATAATATTATAAATAGGATTGGTGGATTATGTCACACATGCAGCTAACAAAAATATATGTAAATGTCTTCTCTATCCAAAATTACAACTTATTGCAGCATAAATAGAGAAGGCAAGTGGAAGGGGGAGGAGGCATGGAACTTGTCTGTTGACCCTTCATTAAAAACCAAAATTGGTTAAAAAAAGGTGATAAATTTAAAAAAAATCAATTTAAGGACCAACAAATTAACATCTGCACAATACAGGTTGCAAAATTGTTGTGAATAGATTTTTGATGTGCCAATTCCATGGCACATGGTTTATGAACTGATACACAAAACAACTGTTGATTCAACACATAGTTTTTCAATTTAAATTATAATACAAAATTATTTATACCAACAGAATGTTATGTATATGGGGGATACGACCTTCCCAGCTCTGAAGATTTTGCTGCGAAGAGACAGAATCATTAGATCCCATGTTCTCGTACTGTAGCTTGATTCTGGTCAGGAATGGCTGAAAAATCACAACATTTACCGAAAACGAACTCTGCAAATAGCACTGTTGGGTGACTTGGAAAGCCATAGTCAATCAATCAATAATATAACAATACTCTTAGTAAAAATATTTCCCTTACACTCATGGGAATTGGCCTATATGGATAGGTGCTAAATTGAAATGTTTCTTACAGGAGGAATATGGAAAGCATATGCATAGTCATGGTAGCAATTATAAGGGAACAGTTAGGAGATTCTGGGAAAATTATTAGACTAAAGGTGAGGACACAACAGTTCACCTGACACTACAGAATCCAAACATTACACTGTTGATTTTATGTGTATTTTACATTCACTATACTTTATGCCGCATTTGTTGATAACAACATCTGAAAATACTCTAAATACATTCAGTAACATCATAAGAATATTCTTGGAAAATGTGGGGTAGGTGCAAAAAAATCAAAAGGGTTTGAGTGAGAGGTCTAACCGGTGTTTCCAAGTGGCCACACACCTCTCCAAATTGAGCACAGTTCCTAAGTAATTTCAATGCACTTGTATGACTAAAAGAAGAGTCTTCAACTATAAGGTGCTTTTTGTTTTAGAACTAGAGCAAGCACTTGTATTTGTTTTGTTTGGAACACAGCCCTCCACATGCTTTTAAGTTATGTACCCAGTAGGTCCCTCGGGTCCTCTGGCACTGGCCCTTTAACTATCCCAAAGCCTAGGACCAAGAGGCATGGAGAAGCAGCCTTTAGTTATTTTGCCCCCAGCCTCTGGAATAGCCTGCCAGAGAACCTGAGGGGGGCTAAAACTGTGGAATAATTTAAAAGAGATCTTAAAACACATCGTCTTAGCTTTGCTTTTCCTTTTTAGTCGTTCAGTTTGTGTCATTCTTTAGTTTTTTATCTTATGTTTGTTGTGTAGTAAATATTTCAGTTTTTATTTTCATTGTTTTTTATTAGTTTTCTGCTGTAAAGCACATTGCGTTGCATTCCATTTCTGAAATGTGCTGTCTAAATAAAGCTTGATTTGATTTGATACACAATTACTGTTGTTGTTTACACAATCCAAAAAACTGTCCATTATAAATCACAATCAGAGTCAGGTGTGCATCATTCGAAGGCTTGTTCTATTGCAAACATGACTAGCTAAATTATAACATATGATCTTACAGTGTTAGGCTTTCACAAGGCAATTCAGAGAAGCAGATCGTAATTTTGGTGCGCAGAGAATGGATTGCATTCAGATGTGTGGTCCGTGACACATTTTCTTCACAATACAACAAACATAGGCTCATTCTGTTCAGGACAACCCAGGGGTATAACACCATGTCGTCTTGTAACTGTACATCAAACATAGTGATCATAAACATTGACACTGTATATTACATGACTTTTATGATATGGAAATGTGAAGTGCACATTTGGACTCACGGGTGTTTGGCTTGCTTCAACTGTATTTATTTTAATCCTCAAGGTCTCATCTTACAAAACATACTGAACAAAAATATTAACGCAACATGCAACAATTTCTAAGACTTTACTGAGTTACAGTTCATATAAGGAGATCAGTTAATTTAAATAAATTAATTAGGCCCTAATCTATGGATTTCACATGACTGGGACTACATGACTGTTGGTAACAGATACCTTACAAAAAAAGTAGGGGCGTGGATCAGAAAACCAGTCAGTATCTGATGTGACCACCATTTGCCACATGCAGCACGACACTTCTCCTTCGCATAGAGTTGATCAGGCTGTTGATTGTGGCCTGTGGAATGTTGTCCACTCCTCTTCAATGGATGTGTGAAGTTGCTGGATATTGGCGGGAACTGGAACACGCTGTCGTACACGTCAATCCAGAGCATCCCAAACATGCTCAGTGGGTGACATGTCTGGTGAGTATGCAGGCCATGGAAGAACTGGGACATTTTCAGCTTCCAGGAATTGTGACAGATCCTTGCGACATGGGGCTGTGCATTATCATGCTGAAACATGAGGTGATTGCGGAGGATGAATGGCACGGGATCTCGCCACGGTATCTCTGTGAATTCAAATTTCCATAGATAAAATGCATTTGTGTTCATTGTCCGTAGCTTTTGCTTGCCCATACCATAACTCCACCGCAACCATGGGGCACTCTGTTCACAACGTTGACATCAGCAAACCGCTCGCCCACACGACGCCATACAGACGCTGTCTGCCATCTGCCAGGTACAGTTGAAACCGGGATTCATCCGTGAATTCTTCGGTTGTGCAAACCCACCGTTTCATCAGCTGTCCGGGTGGCTGGTCTCAGAGGATCCGGCAGGTGAAGAAGCCGGATGTGGAGGTCCTGGGCTGGCGTGATTACACGAGGTCTGCAGTCTTGAGGCCAGTTGGAGGTACTGCCAAATTCTCTAAAACAACGTTGATAGATTTCTGGCAACAGCTCTGGTGGACATTCCTTCAGTCAGCATGCCAATTGCACGCTCCCTCAAAACTTGAGACATCTGTGGCATTGTGTTGTGTGACAGAATTGCACATTTTGGAGTGGCCTTTTATTGTCCCTAGCACAAGGTGCACCTTTGTAATGATAATGTTGTTTAATCAGCCTCTTGATATGCCACACCTGTCAGGTGGATGGATAATCTTGGCAAAGGAGAAATGCTCACTAACAGGCATGTAAATTAATTTGTGCATAACATTTTAGAGAAATAAGCTTTTTGTGCATATGGAAAATGTCTTAAGTCAATTAATCTGCATCAGAAGAATATGCAGCTCTGATGTTTCTTACCAGAAACAGACCACGGACCTCACACAAAGGTTTAAGGAAAGGGGATACAAAGACAATTGGGTAAAACATGCCAGTGATCGTGTTGAAGGGCTAACACAGTTGGAAAGCCTTCAACCAAATGTAAAAGAAAAAGCAGAACGTGCCCCCTCATGCTTCACCCAATACTCACCATTGGGGAAGGCATATAAGGACATTATCAGGAAGCGCTGCTACATTATTGATACTGACCCACAATTGAAACCCATCTTTAAATATCCCCCACATATAGTCTTTAAAAGACCCCCAAACGTGAGAGACATTGTGGTTAAATCTGATTATCCACCAGAGAATAGGGAAACTTTCTTGGACAAGGTTCCAGAGGGTAATTACAAATGTGGCCAATGTGTTCATTGCAGTTTCACGTATAAATGTGACTCATTTACCCACCCCCGCACAGGACAAAAATTTAAAATCAAAGGCCTGATTACCTGCATGTCCACCAATGTTGTTTACATGTTGAAATATCCCTGTGGTCTGTTTTACATAGGGAAAACCCCTAAAAGCCTTAAGACCCGGATCAGTGAGCACCACAGCAATATACGGACAGGTGAAACAAAAAACCCAGTTGCTGTTCATTTTGTACAAGCTGGACATCCTATTACTTCTGTGAGATACATTGGCATGGAAATGGTCAAGATGTCAAGCAGGGGAGGGGACATTGAGAGGAAATGTCTTCAAAGGGGATCTTTCTGGATCCACAGGCTCAACACACTGTCTCCTCTTGGCCTTAATGAGGAGTTCTTTATAGTTCCAAAATGTCCAGATTATTCTGTTTAAAAAGAAAATCCTAATTGAATAGTATGTGTGTGTGTGTGTGTATGTATATATATATATATATATAACTGTAAATATTGATCACATTCCTTGTGTATGGTCATATATTTTGATACATTGAATGTTGATATTGTGAACCTACTGTATGTTATATATTTTTACCTCCTGTTTCAGGAAGTGATGTCACTGAGTACTGCCCCTATATATAGTACCTTCCACCCCCACCTGGGATATGGATGCTTGATGAAGACCTAAGGGTAGAAACTCTGTTAGAATAAAATCACCTGGATGCATGTGTGCGGAGTTTTACTTTTTATTTTTCCTTTTTTTTTTCAGCTCATGAAACATGGGACCAACACTTTACATGTTGCATTTATATTTTTGTAAATATACAGCATTTCCCTCACTCAGACAACAAAAAATTAGGAAAAGTTGCCCAATTAGCAGGAGGGATGGGGGCAACTTCTTGTTGCGCTCTGTGCTCAATTTCAGAATGGCTGTCAGTCAAAACCCATACAGAGCTGTGAAGTGGAGACCCTGAGCTCTGACGTCATGTATAGCATGATATTGTGCAGCCACTGCGTTCCAATTTAGGCGCTTATCAGTGTCCAAATCTTCCATTTCCAACCCGTAAACGGATACAAGTGTAAAGGGCTACTTTACAATCTGATACTATGCAATTAGAAAGGTTCTGAACTTTTGTGAAACATCACAGCACAGATGAAAAATATATGGCACGTGGAAAATCATAACAGAGAAATAGAAAAAGTAAGCTCTCTCCTGATTAACACGTTTATAATGTAAAAGTTGATGAATGACTGAACATTTAAAAAATACATTGATCAGTATGCGTCATGTTGCGGTATAATGCATTCAACCTTTACAATACATTTTTTTTTAAAATTGTGATACTGGTGCATGTGGTGATTGTGAATGTCCCAGATTGTCTGTTTATGGTGCTTTATATAAAGATAAATACTCTGTCAATGTTTAAAATCCAAGACCTGAAGCAGCAATGTATTAATATTTTTGCTATAAAAATGTCCATTATGCCAAGGTGCCAAGTTCAAGCTCAACTGCAATAACATTATTAACAACTGATCTCAAACAAACTGTTTTTCCAACAGTGTGGTAAAGACGACACGTTCTTCCTCATTCCAGCAAAGTAGATTTTGGTTAAATTCAACCTTCCTGGTCATTGCAAAGGGAAATACCCAGCTAACTGATTAACCCAATTTCATCATTAATATGGGCTCAGTTAAATCAAACCCTCTCAGACCTGAAGGAAGTCCTAGAAGGAAATACAAGCACTCTTTATCATTGGCCAATATGTACAGTTCATGAGAGAAGAGGCTATTGTGCAATGAGTATGAATATATATAAATACACCAAATCTCTCAGTAACAAGATACACTGCTTCAAGAGCAGGTAAGAGACTCATTTAAAGAGCTTATGTTCTGTAATGCATTGTTTTATGATTGCTGTAGCCATGTATGAAAAATGTATATGTAGCAGAAAAGCTGTAAAAACAAAAAAAGATATGTGTCCTCCTAAGACAGGGGGGTGGTGGATGGGTTAAAAAATAAAGAAGAAAAAAACATATAATTTCTTTCTTTAATGCTTTAAGATACATTGTACACAATACTGTTGATGTCTTTTTGATATAATGATTTAGGAAAGAGGTTGCAGCCATTTCAACAGTTATACTTCATGCTTTATCATACTCTTTGGCAGGTCACTTCAGTTGTAACAGATGTGACTTCAAGATTTTATTTGATAAGGTCTGATGCGTTTGGAAAGTATTCAGACCCCTTGACCTTTTGCACATTTTGCTACGTTACAGCCTTATTCTAAAATTGATTAAATAAATATAAATCCTCATCACTCTACACATAATACCCCATAATTACAAAGTGAAAACAGGTTTTTGGAAATGTTCAAATTCAATTGATTGACATGATTTGGAAAGGCACATACCTGTCTACATAAGGTCCCACAGCTGACAGTGCATGTCAGAGCAAAAACCAAGCCATGAGGTCAAAGAAATTGTCCGTAGAGCTCCAAGACCGGATTGTGTCGAGGCACAGATCTGGGGAAGGGTACCAAAAAATGTCTGCAGCATTGAAGGTCCCTAAGAACACAGTGGCCTCCATCATTCTTAAATGGAAGAAGTTTGGAGACTCTTCCTAGAGCTGGCCGCCCGGCCAAACTGAGCAATTGGGGAAGAAGGGCCTTGGTCAGGGAGGTGACCAAGAACCTGATGGTCACTCTGACAGAGCTCTAGAGTTCCTCTGTGGAGATGTGAGAACTTTCCAGAAGGGCAACCATCTCTGCAGCACTCCACTAATTTATAAAAACCTGTTTTTGCCTTCTCATTATAGGGTATTTTGTGTAGATTGATGATGTAAAACAACTATTTAATCCATTTTAGAATAAGTCTTTAAGGTAAAAAATGTGGAAAAAGTCAAGGTCTGAATACTTTCCGAATGCACTGTAGTTGTAGAAATATACATATTCAATATCTAATGTTGTTATTTTGCGTGCTCTCTCTCAGACTCTCTCACTCATTCTCAGGTTGATCATGGGCTGGCACACCTTATTCTGCTGTTCCGTCCTGCTGCTGTTTCTGTCCACTGCTTCTTCATTTCCGACCATTGATAAAATCAGTGATCTGAGAGGCATATGGTATGGCAACATCTTCCCACGACACGGTCTCCATCTGCTTTACTGGTTTGTTGACCAATCAGAGATCGACAAGAAACATGACATCATCCAAACCCATTTCGATCCAGCCAGAGGTGACTATGGCTTTGGTTACTTCGATAATAACTACAGTTTCCTCCCAGCTCTGACCAATCCAAAGAGGCAAGCTTACTACGTAGTGGGGGATATCAGTAAGGCTAACTCATGGGCCTTGCCCGAGTATGTCACTGAAAACTACTATAACTCTCTGAAATCTGGTAACAGAAATAGGGACAGGATCGTAGTCAGGGTTGTCCAGGAGGAAGGGTCAAATAAGTCCAGGTTGGACAAGGTCTTTGTTACTCAACTTGATCCGCTCAATGACAACCAAGCAAATTCCTTCCATCCAAATCAAACGTACACCATTAGCTTCAACCTCTTACGAGAAATCCAGAAGTTACAGAGGAACGGCACATTGGCCGGTTTGGAGGCATTTCTGATGCAAGCTGGGTACCAAACGTGCCCGTCGCCCGAATTCCAGGTCTGTTATGTGAAGTCTATCCGATTCCAAAGGCTTCAGATGGTGGAAATGAAAACAGAGGACGATTGTCACCTGCTGAGGCTTGAAGTCAAACCAGCTGAGAACGGCTACCTGAAAATGAGCTGGAGCAACCTACCAAAGTCCATCATGGACTCTTACATGATGGTGGGGCTTTTCAAGGACGATGCTAGTCTGACCAAACTAGCCGAGTCCCCCGTCGGTGGCGAGACGAATGGAACCTCGGATGTTTTCATGGCCCTCAACCCCGGTCTTCAGGTCAGGCTCCTCAAATCTCTCTGGGACACGACCGAAAGGGAAGTCTGGAGAGGTGCCGAATTTGACAATGCGAACAGTTTGATTCCTGTCATCGTAAAAGACTACGACGCCAGTCTGCAGCTCTACACTAAAAACGGCTACGCCTGCGCTCGCCTGTTTGTGAAGGCATCCTTTGCTGACTGGAAGGAGGTGTTTTATTACTCGTGGGTAGGGTTCTACTCGGCAAACAGCGTCAGCAACAACGAGTACCAAACCTTCCAGTGGGCAGTGTATTTCACTAAAGAGACTTCCTTAGAGGAGATACCTGAATATGATGTCTATGTTTATGAGTCCAGTATGGCCATTGCTCCAGGTGCCCAGGCCCGATTCATGCTGTCGAACTACAATGAATTAACACGTACGGTAGCCTGGGAAAGTCAACACTAAAAACCAAAGCCCTTGATGAAGTGAGGAGCATCTTTTACTTTATGTAATGATGATGTTGGGGTCTTTGAGGCAAATCTTTATGGAAATGTTTTTCTTTAACCGTTGAATCATTGTTGTTTATTTAACTTCATCAGACACATTACTGAATGTACTTTTTTCAAGGAACCATGAATTTGAACCTTCAGGAGTCTGATCACAAATCACTTATTTTACGATCTTTCTTTGGCACCCTTGTTTCATTAATAATTCTGTTAATTCTAACGTAATTCGCAAAATAAAACATAATAGTAATCAACTGTACTAATTAAGCTATCTGTATGATTAACAAGTTCATAATGTAAAAGTTGATGAATGACTGAACATTTTAAAAAATACATTGATCAGTATGCAGTCGTGATGAATTCAACTTTTACAATACACTTGAATTTCAAATGGATCTTTGAATAAATGTAATACTTGTTAACATATTGTAGTTTCATTGTTTTTATATAGTGGTGCATGTGTTGAGTGTGAATGCCCCAGATGATCTGTTTATGAAATAAATAGTTTAGTCTGTTAACACCAATGTTTGAAGTCCATGACCTGAAGCAGCAATGTATCATTATGCCAAGTTCAAGCTAAATTGCAATAACATGATTTACGAGGGATCTCAATAACAAACATTCTGAATTTTGATAAATTAACCTAATTTGTGGGTGGTAACAAAGATATAATGTGACTCAGTTTCGATGTTAACATGGTAACAGGGAATATGCGTTACTGTATCGGCCTAACACACTGTCTGACAACACAATGCAGGCTTGACAATTTCCTGATTATGTCACTCAAGACCATTCCAGAACAAAAGGCGACACTGAGCGCAATCGAGACAGGATTGTTGTTAGAGTTGTCCGTAGAGATTTGACGAGAATTTACCATATTTTTTATTACACAGCACCTTCCATTTCAGCGCAATCAGCCAAATACAGATTACGATCAGACAAATACCTTTGAGATTCACATCGACCTTATTAGACAGATCTGAAATCTAAACTTGCTATCATTTCTGGATTAAGCAGGATACAAAAATAACACATACATGCACAGTGAAGCCAAGGAAGAGAGTCATAAGGAAACCTCAGGCTGCGAAAACCCATGAGGTTGTTGATTGCTGGTATGAAGCTTGAGGTCAATACTTTAGGGTGGGGGGAGGCCGGAATTAGATGGAGCGACCTACCGCAGAAGGTTATAGACTTGGGGGTGAAGGTGGCACTTTTCAAAGATAACAACGGTCAGACTCAGACGACATCTACCTCAGTCTCCACAGCCAATAGAGTCTATGACACTTGGGTGACCCTAAACCCCGGTCTTCAGGTCAGTCTTCCCACAAGTAAACCATGGTGGTCCAGTGATGGAAATCTGGAGGGGCTCCGAGTTTGATGATGCCAATGGAGAGATGCCAGTTCAGATTTGAGGCTTCAACGCCAGTCTACAAGTTCTACACTAAAAACAACTACGCCTGTGCTCGTCTGTTCGTGAAGAAGTTCTTCACTGACTGGAAGGATGGGTTTTATAGCTCTTGGGTGGTTATACTTATATGAGACAGTTCTGAGAAAATGATCAAAAACTGAGTGGCAATTTGTTGCATATTTCCCCAAAGAGGTGAAATAGTGAGGAAAAAACAGTCACTGAACCTAGGAAGGGAACAAATGGTAAACAAAATAAACGAGATGAACTGAAATAAAATCACACATTATAATTGAGGTTAAATCACGATTCAACTTGTACATACATTATACTACTCTTTGCTCCTTTTTGTATTTGAGCTGATTCAATTCCAGCTCATCACAAATCAATTCCAGCTTTCTTTTGCAACTTGATGTGTTGGTGTGTCGTGACAATTGCATGGTGTGGGTTTTTAACATTAATATGGTGGTGTTGTGTAAATGTATGTAACCTGATCTGCGCAATGTGTGTGCGCTTTGATTGAGGCGTAGGGTGGTGTGATCGTTTATAATGTAAAGGTTGATGAATGACTGAACATTGTGAAAATACATCAGTATGCAGTCATGTCGCAGGATGATGCATTTAACTTGTACAGTACACTTGAATTTCAACTGTCTTTACACTTACAAGCTTGATGACATTTAACTTTGAAAGGGAGGTTTATCCATCAGAACTCTCAATGGTTTTGTTATTGAGATCACTTGTCAAATATGAGAAGCTGATTGGCAATCAATTTCATCCATCAATGCAAAGATGTATGTTATACACTAGATATTTCTACAGTAGACTTTGATGTTTACCCTGACTTGCTTTATTTCATTGCCCCTAAATAAAGTTGGATGAATAAAGGTGTAATGAATTGAATTAAATGAAATACTTGAAACACCAGCAGCAAATAAAATACACAAGGCACCCAAAGTATTTTTTATGAATAATTTATTGCCAATAGGAAAGCGTGAGCTAGTGGCAGTATTCAATAAAAACCTTAACAAGACCATAGCACTGCTCACACCCACATAGACACCTGAAAAAGTCAAGTGTCTATGGATAACTTTGCACTATAAATATATTGGGTCCCATTTTCGTGGTGGAAAAATAAAGAGGTTCCAAAGTCGCCATTTACAAACAAACAAATAAAAAATAGAACAACACAAGAATATGCAGTCGCTCACCGAAGACCCTTTTTGAAATGAGCAGGAGACAATCAACTTTTTACGGATACATCGTGTTTTGGAAAAGCAGCGCTCTTCTCTTTTTTTTAAACAACTTTCAGTTTTTTCTTCTTGTGAATGAAGGAACAGTAAGGCTGATAATGTCGCACACCATTTAACTTGTGTTTTTTTGGGAAAATAAAAGCATAAAATATCTACAAAACCTAATAAACCTTGAAATCAAAACTGTACATTTAAATTTACATTGAAAATGAACGAGGATTTGTATCAAAAATCAGTTTGCACGGTTTTACCTCTACAAATACAGATATCACCTTGTAGTGTGTGTTTTATCTATCATGATCGTTATTGTGTCAATGGTTTTCTTTTTTTCTTCGTAGTTGTACATCAATGTAGTTTTCCATCAGTCATTTCTTGTGCATAATTAACATTTACTTAAAGCAATGGCACAGCCAACTCAAACATGGGTATTTTTCCAGTACTGCAGGAGTTGGACTGAGTAGATAGAGGAGGCTACGGGGTCCAGTGCTGTTAAATGATATCTCCTTGAAGACACTGCCGCCCCAACAAGCAGCCTTCAGCGTAAGACCAGTCCCAACAACCCCTGTTTAGGTGAACAAATTCATTGCTCTGTGTGTGTGTATGTATAAGTGTGTATGTGTGTCAGTGTAGTGTCTCTTTGTGTTGTGTGTAGTTGTAGTGTGTACATACTCGGTTAGAGGGGGTTAACATAAGGTACAGATGGGGGGTGTTCAGGCACTTTTGTTTGGATCCAGTGTCAGACTTCAGTGTGCTGTTGGGAGTCCAGTGCGGGGATGGCCAGCCGCTCAAAGTGTCCCTCGTCACCGCTCTCATAGTCGCTCATCATGACCTCTGACTCCTCGCAGCACGCCGACATGTCCGAGCAGGAGGCCGTGGACGTGTACAGGGACATGGACATGTTGTCCAGCGCCGGCGCCTCAAAGTCCCCCCGCCCGTACCCCATGGGGTAGCCACCCCGGTAGCTGCTGCCGCCGCCCATGGTGGAGGCCGGGGTGGTGGTGGCGTTGGTGGCAGCTGTGGAGCCGCCGCAGCCCGGGTTGCCCTCAGCGTCGCTGGGGTAGTGGTGGTGCGGTAGGTACTGGTTAAGGCTATAGAGCTGGGGCAGTGGTGGGCGGTGGCGCACCCCCGAGGCCGAACTCGAACCGGGGCTGCCAGGAGGCGCCAGGTCCCTCCGGGGTGGTTCCAGGGTGTCGTAGCGGTCACCATACTCGGGCAGCGGCGGCGGGGGCAGGTCGTCGTGGGCGGGGAAGTGCTCGGGCGGCGGCGGGAAGTCGCTCTCGATGTCATAGCCGCCGGGGTAGTAGTCAGTATCGATGGCGTTCTGGTCACTGTACAGGGGGGCCGGGGACTCCACGACCTCATACTGCGGGAACTCCTGGATTCCAGGAAGTTGAACACTTGGCATCCAATCAGATGTGTCCCAGTGGTAGCCTGTTGGACAGGATGCAAAGAATTAGACACCACAGGTCCCACCACCCTATGCCTCAATCAAAGCACACACACACACACTCGCACAGATCAGATTACATACATTTACACAACAGTAGCATGTTAATGTTACAAACCCACACCATGCAATTGTCACGACACACCAACAAAGTAAGTTGCATTCGTAAAAAAAACACAGAAATCACAAAACAGTTTACACACACATACTGCAAACACACACATGTACACACACATAGTAAAAACAAATACTGATTAAGATGTAGTACACTCAAAACAGACACTTTTTTTCCTACTTTCACTGCTTTTATGGAGTGGTTTATGCTGAGATCATTTCAAAATGGGGGTGAATACGATTAGTGATTTTCAAAGCACCGTTTCAAACGGTTTCTTTCAAGTTGGCTCCATGTTTTTTAGTGTCAGGAATCAAAGGAATCTGAGTGATATTAATAACTTCATTCAACGTGGGATAGTTATAGTTACTGGGGGAAGGGGGGACACAAAACTAATTTTAGGGTCTATGTGAGGGATTTTAATTGAAGTGCTGTGACAAAATTAGACAGTTTCCATGTTTAGTTTATAACTATCGATATGATATTGTTTCGACCAAATCATTCTTAAACATTTCCAGTCTTATTTCCTCACAGCATCTACGTCATGCAAGGGATTATTTTTTTGGTTGACAGTAAGGGGGGAGAAACACCACTGGGCTTCAGGCAAACAAATGACAAAACAGTCACCTCTTGGATTCTTGAGATCATGAGCCAAAAAAGACTCTTTAGACGAGGTGAGAAGGGAGAGGAGAGAGGGAGAACAAGTCAAGTTAAGAACCTGAGAGAGAGAAGCCCAGAACAAGAATGAAACATGAAAAAAAAAACTACTGCTCTGAGCAAAGATACACGCTTACAATAATGACAACAATCGTGCCATTTTCTTAAACAGTCAATCGAGGAGCGAGGGAAATTAATCTAGCACCTTCCAAATGACACTTTTGCTGCTCTGTTAATTGGCCAATCATGTGAGACATTTCAATTTTCAGCCTCAAATTAGGCAGCGCGAATTGCAATAATTTGGATGACAATGAGATGAGGCATATCATTGGATAAGGAAATGGCATCTCCGAGGCCTAACTCGTCGCCCTGACACTGAGGACGGAGCACGAAACTACCAGACATGGGTTCAAATTGTATTCGAAATCATTTCAAATACTGCAATTGTGCTTGATTAAGCTTGCCTGTTGCAATGGAACCAATAGAACATTTTAAAAAGTGCAAACTCCGCCCACCTGGCACTCCAGGCAGATGGAAGCAAACACTCAAAGTACTTGAAAGATTTGAAATAGTATTTGAACCCAGGTCTATGGAACGCCACCACACAGAAACACCACAGACGGCTAACAAGTTTTGAGGTGATAGTAGCAAAAGAGTACCTTCTCCTTCCACCGAGTCAATAACAGAGTTGACAAGGTGGATTACCGTCACTATGGAGGCTTGTTAAAGGTAAGGGGAAAGGAGCAGATGAGGAGAATTTTACCATTAGTACAAATGATATGGAAAAAGAAACCAAACACAAATGGAAGTGCACGTTTGCATTGGGAAACGTCAAACCAACGTTCGAGAAACGTTTCCCTACAACAACAAAATGTCCCTGTGTTGCTCTGAAACGTATGGAGTTTTTGGTTGGGGGGTAGGACGAAGGGAGGACAGGAGGGTAAGACTTTGACTGCATGATGTTGAAGGACGTCTACATTGGATGTTTGGGTTTCAATGGTTGGTCACAACACAGAGGTGGAACGGGACACGGTGGAGAGGGAGTTTGGTCTTTGTGCAAGAGAACACACAGCAACAACATACGGAGATAATAGGGGTGCCATTGACAGTATGGAAGGAAGGATCAGATACATTCTCAAGGATAAAAACGCCTTTCCAGTCTTAAAATAGATAAGACTATATTTTGTCCAAATACAGTCTAAAAAACTAAATAATAAAGAAATGCTTTTTTCACAAAGAAGTAAGACATATTTTCTATATAGATATACTGTAAATATATGATAAATACATCTATTTATCAGAAAACCAGCAGGTTTTCACGGTCAGGTTAAGGGTAAGTACAGATGAAGGTTGAGGTGATTGATGGTAAACACATTCCCCACAACCCAATGTGAAATAAGGGCAGATATGGGAGAAGAACCATCATATGTACTTTATACCCTTGCTTAATGCTCCTTGCTGTTTTCTTCAAATATCCATCCGTGGCTAGATTTTGTTTAGAAAGAAACACATGCAAAAAGAGAGACAAACAAAAAAGGGACATGCAAGTAAATAAAATAAAATAACTTCAAATTATGTTATGATGCTAATTTGCTAACTTCCTTGGCTAATGCTAATTTCCCCTCTTGTCACTTCAGCGGGGACGCCTGTACAAGCAAGCCTGTTTTGCGGCTAGGGCTGAGTAGAGGGCGAGACAGAACAGAGAGAGACCGACAACGGAAAATGCTTTTTTATGCCTGGAGAATCTTGCAAAAATGTTCTCTTTGATCGCTTCCTTCTGTACCGAGGTGATTGAGGACTTACAAGCTGACCCCTAGTTAAAACCGTGTTCTGGGTCTGTGGACCGATTTGATCCAAATGGGAACTGAAGCCCCGCAGCAAAGAGGGAGAGAAAATAACACATGACCCCACAGAGCCAACGTTGCAGCCAATCACGGCATGCAAAGAGAAATGGTTAGCATGTAGCATGTATACAAGTCAACTACAGCCAAGGGGCCACTCTACAAAGAACTGCAGTCGAACAAGAACCAGACAAGTTTTCCACAAGCATCCCCACGTGTGCTTTCCACTGCAAACATGCAAGAGTCTGATGTACTGCTTCACAATTCAGAAACTATACAACCAAACTAAAACTACATTTTAATATCTACGTTTAGTACAAATATGGGTCTGTAAGAGGACCAAACTTCCTTGGTTCACTTCGGGTATAAATCAATCTAGTCAACGTATTAGGACATTTATCAATGAAAAGAGGATCCCTAAACTGGCAAGGTTGACAATTTCTGTGCAGATACATACCGTTATCGTCACATGACTCGGACTGGAAGGAGCTGAGGGACTGGACCTCAGACATACTGCCCCTGGTGTTGTAATGACAGGCACTGTCCTCCACTGGCTTCTTGGTCGAACAGTGATCCAAGTCTACTACCTTAGCTGGAGTACAGAAGCACAAACACACAGACAAACATACAAAGATGTAAGTTGTTGAAGTAGTATTTCCGGAAGAGATTACACGCAGGGATTTGCTAAATTTGTACTGTGATCTAGTTGCAAGTACACACCAAGTAGCCCGGGAATGAAATAGAGGGTTTTTGTATTTTGGCTTTAGTATTGGACACTAGGGTTGGGCGATATTTGGGGAGACCTCTTCTACGATATGCTACTCCAAATATCGCGATATCTGATATTATCGTTTTGCGCCGTTAATAACTAAATCATTCCAGACTGTGCAATTTTTGTCCTTACTTATGATATTATAGTCACATTCTCATTAAATAATCTTAGTATGGTGAAAAAAGAAAGCTTTGTTAATTCATTTAGACTTCATGTTTAACATATTGATACAGCCTAACTGATAAAACTGCACAGTTTTGATTTGTACATTTCAAATAGAGTATAGTCTTACATATCACGATATACTGTCTTGCACTTCACTATATATCGTCATTGTCAAATATCATGATAGTTGATTTCATCATATATCGGTCCAACCCTATTGGACACTCCATGAATGATGTGAGGTAATTCCACAAGGAGCCTAAAAAATAAATAGTAGGGAATCTACAAATATTAATAAACAATAAAGATATGGATTGAAGTAATAGAGCTTTACCGTCATATTCATAGTCCCAGCTGGGCTTCTGAATGGAGTCGCTGTCAGAGACCGAGTTGGAGGGCGGCGGCGGAGGCAGGTTGGGCGCCACGCTGCACACGGCTACCGTCTTGCGGTGTCCGTGCATCGTGTCCGGGTTGAACGTGCTGAACTCGGGGTGCTCGGGGATGGCCGAGCCCTCGAACGAGTTGCGGTCCAGGTTGTTGCGCGAGTCGCTGGGGATGCTGGGTGTGTACGAGCTGGGCCGAACAGGCACCTGCGGCGGAATGTCAGAGTAAATGTTCTTACAGAGCTTAGCGTCAAAGTAGGGCCGCTGGAGGAAGGAGTGCGGCGCTCCCAAGCCTCCCGGGCTGCGCTTGTCGTCGTCAGACTTGGACTTTCTTCGGCACGGCCTCTTGCGGATGACCACGAAGAGGACGACCAGGAGGAAAATGGAGGCCACAAAGACCACAATACCAATGACTTCTTCAAGGCCGATGTTCCAGGAGGTGGAGACAAACTCGTTGCGGACCTCGGAGCGGAGTTCGCATAGCCGCCCGATGTAGCCCAGGGAGCAGTTGCAGGTATACGAGCCATAGGTGTTCTGGCATTGGCCGCCATTGGAGCAAGGGTTCTTCAGGCACTCGTCCACATCACTGAGGCACCTGCAAAGCAACAAAGGACAAAGAGAATAAGGAGACAGAAACACATGAACAGTAAAAGTTAGTAGTTAGTAGAGAAACTGGAAAAACTGTGGCTTTGATAATTAAGATGGCCGCCCTTTGAGCACACATACCTGTCACCCTGGAATCCCTGTTCACACTCACACACAGGACCATCCAGACTGTCAATGCACTTCCCACTGTTTTTACAGGGGTTGTCTGTGCAGTATGGCCCCACCTGGCACCTGTAGTGGAAAATAAATATTCAATACAGCAGCCTAGACCAAATGGTAATGAAAAATAACCCATTATTTCCTGACAGTCACAAATCCAATCCTTAATACTAGTATCATAAATACAAGTATCCAATACATACTTAATTTTACAGAGAATTACCGATATGTGTGCATGTGATTTCAGTGCTGCGGAAACGCTTAATGCCATTTCCTACAGATCAGTACTTCCGGTTTTTATCAACACGAGCTCAGGCTTGATTTTAATTTCAGATTGAGCTAATAGAGTGCTAATATATGTTACTCTTGATGGAGAATACTGAGCCCTGGATATGAGCATTTTTTAAAAACGGAATGATGGATTTGAGAATGCAGATAAGCCGAGATTGTTTCCTCCGCCAATATTTATACAACACCTGCCAAAACATAATATTTTTTTGAAAATGAAATCCAAACATTGAAATTGGTAAGAGGGCATAATTTTTAATACCATGCTTATTACAAGTAATAAATAATTATATCTGTCAGCTTTAACAGGCACTATGTTAGCAAAAGTTAGGAAAAATGGCTCGTCTGAGCTCCCAAATCTATAATTTCATTTTAACCCTTAAACAGTCACTATGTTAATAAAATTATCATATCTACATGAAAGGGATAGATCCATACCGTTGTCCTGAGTACTGCCCTCTGCACTGGCAGTAGAAGTCATCTCCGCGTGGCACGCAGGTGCCCCCGTACAGGCAGGGGTTGGAGGCACACGGGCTGATGCCAATCTCACAGTGAGTACCCATGAATGAAGCCTTGCACTTACAGAAGTAACCTGGGCAAACAGCAGAGAAGGAATAAGAAAAAGGTAGGACATTTTATTGTAATTCTAAGGTCATTTCTTGATGTCTGTGTTCACAGGGTTCTGGGGAAAAAATATAGTTTGTCTTTGTGGTAAAAGACATAGAGAAACTGTGTTTATTAGCACACGGGAGCTGGATAGACTGAGGAATAAAGATGATGGGTTAAACAGGTTTGGATTGTGGAATGAAGATCACAGCTGTATACTTTAACTTTGGGTTCAGAAACCCACATTTGGACGATAAAGTAATCATCTTCAAATAATCAAACGTTGAGCATTATAAGGAGACTAGGTTGAGGAGCATAACTAAGCAACTTGAATAAACACAACTCGAAGCGACAAAAACCACAACGGGAGCTCCGTACCTCCTTTGGCCAGTGAGGAGCAGCTGCCCCCGTTGGTGCAGGGGTTGCTGGAGCAGCCCTCTGCAGCGGGCGCCAGCACACACCCGGGCGCCACGTCCACCACATCCTCCAGCACGGCGTGGGCACCATGCGCCTTGGTGTTGAGCGGCAGCTCCTTGCCGTTTAGCACGATGGCTTCCACGCAGCCTCGGAGCCCATTGGTGACGGGCAAGCTGCGGCCGTGGCGCCCAGCGGTGGAAGAGGCGTGCTGGCGCACGTGCCCGCCGAAGTAGACGCTGTTGTCTAGGTTGAGTGTGCGCAGAGTACCGGGCGCTGTGCCCGAGGCGGCGTGTACGCGGTCCAGGACTAGTTTGGCGTAGTTGCCATCCACCTCAAGGGTGACCGTGTGCCAGTCGCCGTCGTTGACCTGGGTGCTGTGTACAGAGACGATTCCCGGGCCGCTGCCGCAGTCAAACTTGTACTGCAGGCGGCCATTCACAATCTGACAGAAGGAGAAAGGGACAGAGAGAGAAAAATAAGTTAATGCCCCATCCAGATACAACCGTTAGTCCCTACCCACCATAGGACCTTTTGTAGATCTAACCAGACTGGATAACTAGAAGCTACCATAATATTTTTTAGACCTTGAGATGCATAATGTGAACGTTAAGGTCTAGTTCCATGAAGAGCACAACCTCGTACCATTGACTACTGTACAGTCTACACACACAGATATTTAACACCATATTACTACTATTCTCAGTATCTAGTCTAGAGGTACAGTATCTTACAGTTGACCGGGGCAGCTCTAGCAGGGCAGAAATTTGACGAACTGACTTGTTGGAATGGTGGCATCCTATCACGGTGCCACGTTGAATATCACTGCGCTCTTCAGTAAGGCCATTCACTGCCAATGTTTGTCTATGGAGATTGCATGGCTGTGTGCTCGATTTAATACACCTGTCAGCAACGGGTGTGGCTGAAATAGCCGAATTAATTTGAACAGGTGTCCACATACTTTTGTATACATAGTGTATCTTACAGTATGACATTATGTCTTGTGATATCATGTCATATTCAAATCAGTAGGCTAACTCCCTTGGAGCCCTAAGCTGGGTCGCAAATAGCACCCTATTCCCTATATAGTGCACTACTTTTGACCAGAGCCCTATGGTAGTGCACTATGTAGTGAATAGCTGATCCTCTGGCACCCAGACAGTCCCCCGGAGAGGAATGTGTGAGAAAGTGCATTCTGCTTCCCTCCCAGCATTCCCTGAAAATAGCAGGGCTGTGTGTTGTTTGACATGCAGCCCACCACCACATTCCCAGAGCCCTTTCACGTGAGGATCAAAAATGGCCGACTAAGACAATCAGCACACAGCAGGGTGGCCCCCAGGGGAGGTCCTGGCAGCTAGCGCTTATCAGGCAGTTTCCTACACAGGATAACATGGACTAATATGGTGATTGGGCATGGGACTGGGAGCGGGAGCAGCAGACTCAGAATAAATTGGATAGTAACCATAGCACAGACAAGAAAGGGGTTAGTTTACTGTGATTTCATGCCCAAGCCGGGAAAAAGACTATGGTGGACTTGAAATGGTGTGGGATGGTGATTTTTTTATAACACTTATTTCACACACACACACACACACACACACACACACACACACACACACACACACACACACACACACACACACACACACACACACACACACACACACACACACACACACACACACAGATAGATAGATAGAAGAAGTAGCTAGAATCTAGAATCTGGCACTTTCCCACATGGACACGCGCGCACCATGTTTGACCTTTGACCCACCTCAAGGATGCTGTAGTCAGTGCCCTTGGCGTACATGACGGTGGCGTGGCTGGAGAAGGTCCTCAGCCTGAGGGAAAGCTTCATCTCCTCCTTGTTCTCATTCTCCATCAGACGGTACTTGACATAGCCCGTCCCGCTGAACGTCAGGGACTGGCCGTCTGGGAGGAAGGGGGGAGAGATAAAGAGAGGTAAGGATAAGTATGGGAGGGGGGAGAAATAGAGGAGGGAGAGAGCAATAAGGAGACAGTGAGTACAGAGACAAAACAAACAGTAGGTTCATATATACTCATTTGACAGCTTCATATCAATGAGCGAGCGGGAGAGAGAGAGAGAGAGAGAGAGAGAGAGACTGAGAGAGAGGGAGATAGGGAGAGATAGAGAGAGGGAGAGCGAGAAAGAGAGAGCGAGGGAGAGAGAGAGAGTTAGATAGGATGAGAGGTGTGTCTGGTCTTACCGGAGCACTTGCCCTGCTTGCCACCATCTGGACACACACAGCTATACTTGGCCTCCTTCTGCTCTGTCACACACTCCATGCCCTCTGGGCAGGGGTTGGCATCACACAGCTTGTTCACTGTGGGGCATTTGCCACCTGGAACAACAACGCATATGGGTTAAGAGCCAAGATGAAGCCAGGATGGCGTGGGGTCAGAGGGTAGGGGCATGTGTATGGGGGGTGTGGTGGTTTAGGTGTGTGTTTGTGTGTGATGGGGTGGAAGGGGTAAAGGTGTGTGTGTTTGTGCCTGTGTACGTCTCTGTGTGTGTCTGTCAGTACCTTCACATTGACAGGTAGCCGTGCGCTGGTGTCGTGGCGTGACGAAGCTGAGGCGGGCCGTGCTATAGGTGGACATGGTCGTCTTGTCCAGGCTGATGACCTCGTCGCAGAAGCGCAGTGGGCAGTCCAGGCCGGCGCACAGCTTCTTGACCACACGCACGATGCGCACTCCCGTCATCTCCTCGATGACCGCCGCAGACGAGTTGAGCTTGCGGAAGACCACCTGGAGGAGCAATAGTAAAGACCTTAAAAAGACTGACAGATCGACTTGAAGTCCTTACATGGACATATTCATTTAAATGTAACATATTGTAGTGAATTCGGGGGTAGCCCTGGCCGGGACTCTAACCCGGGTCCAGCAACCGTCAACCCAAAACATTAGCCATTACACCAAGAGATCTACCGGAGTTGCTAGATGTTATTTTGGTGCGTACCGCCTTATGATTGCATTTTACTATTCTTTATGATGAATTCTATAGTTTTGATTCTATTTCACCACTGTAAATACATTCTGTCAATTTCTATGGTTACCGGTGTCTTCTTTTCTTACTTTTATGTTAGTAGAAGAAAGACCACCATTTTAAAAGCTATTCATACAGTGTGCCATATTATATGTTATGCTAAACTAATATGTGATGTTAGTATTAGAAAGACCACCATTTTAAAAGCTATTCATACATAGTGTGCCATATTAAATGTTATGCTAAGCTAATATGTTATGTTAGTATTAGAAAGACCACCATTCTAAAAGCTATTCATACAGTGTGCCATATTATATGTTATGCTAAGCTAACATATTATCATATACGTTATTGGTATTATTATCGGTATCATAACCTCATAATCTAGTGAACAAAGTCATTATCGTTGCTACATATTGATAGTGTGTGACTGCTGGTCTAGGATCAGTTTTGCCTTTCAGATCACAATTAACAGGATGATATGGACAGGGGGGAGGACCTGATCCCAGATCAGCACTCCTACTCTGAGACGTTTTGTGAATACGAGCCATGGTCATGTTTTTACCTCCTGTGGCTGGTAGGGACTCCCAGACTTCTCCAGAGCCAGTAGAACATCCAGGTCTCCTGTCCCCTGCTCTAAGGGCTGCAGACTAACCAGCTGCACCTCGCTGCGTCTCACCCCCGCTATATTCCTCAACGCCCGCTGGAACGTACGCCAGTAGTCCCCGACGAACTCCTCGGGCGCGATGCCGGCGAAACGCACGGCGATGGAGTTGTCCAGCGCCTGGCGGGTCGCTTGGCGCACGTGCACGTTCACGTCGGCCGTCGCCGAAAAGCGCCCGTCTGTGACGGTGACGTTGAGCGGGTAGTGGCCCACGTCGAGCGGGCGCCGGGCGATGACTTTGCCGTCCGAGGCGGAGACGGTGAACAGAACGTCTTCGGCGTTATCCGAGGATGATGAAGGTGCGAGACTGTAAGTTAGCGTGTCGTAAATGTCCTGGTCGGTGGCGTGGATTTTGCCGAGCACGCCGCCAGGGTATTCCTCGCCGGCGACAGAGATGTAGATGTCCAACGGGAAGACAGCGGGCGGGTAGACACTCTCGTCGATGACCCGGATGCTGATGTAGGCCGTGGAGAGGAGCTGGGGCTTGCCGCTGTCAGCCACCTGGAGGGAGAGAAGGGAGGAGAGAGGGATGAGTCACACTTTGCGTCTGTTGCAAAAGGGAGAGCGAGAGAGAGAGAGAGAGAGAGAGAGAGAGAGAGAGAGAGAGAGAGAGAGAGAGAGAGAGAGAGAGAGAGAGAGAGAGAGAGAGAGAAACAAATCGTGCGGTGACCCAACCAAAAGCTTTCATGTGATTTTCTTGTGATTATCAACAACTCATACTATGACTTAGGCCTAGTTATAAAATGTATCCAAAACTTAGACACAATTCACCTATTTTACTGTTTTCATTCATCAAGTTAACAAAAGTAATGTTTCGAACAAGGTATGAGCCCAAATAACTGCCACTATTTTGGCAATAATGTTAAAGCAGACTGACCCAACTATCACTGCAATCCCCATATCACCCATACATGGGTAATACCATAACTATGCTAGACCTATGATTGACTATCACTCCTTCAGTTGCATGTTAGTTAGTTAGTTTATTATACTCTATGATCATTGGCTTATCTTAGAAGACAAACCAAATGACATACACAGTACAGCAAAAACCCAAGACAAACGTTCCAAGTATCTTTGCCATTCATTTTGCTATATGGCTTTATGCAGCTCCACTTACCCACAGTAGAGGGAGCCTGTGCTCTCCTCATGCTGAACCTCCCCATTCACCAATGCTCAAGTCAAAATGTACTACCTGCAGAATGACTAAGGTCCTACGTGCTCAGACAAATGAACATCCACCAGAATTTCAAAGGCATTTACACGTCCAGAGATGCTGCAGTATTTTGAGTCCATCCAAAAAATGACATCGACAACCCCAAAAAACCGAGCTACATCTGGAGTGTTCAAGAGGATTACCAAACGTTAGCAGAGAAATACACAGTGTAGAACAGAAATGGCTGTCTGTCAGACAGAATAGGGAAACCGTCTCAGCTCTATTCAATCTATTTCTATCTGCGACATTCAGAACGTTAGTCTGAGTCGAGAAATCGCACTTCTTTCTCATCCGCCTACTTCTTTTCTCCTCGGAGAGAGAGGACAGTAGTTCACCGACTGGCAACACGCGCGTTGGCTGCGGAGCTCTCCACTATGCCTCTCATGTGAGATATTCTGCCTT
>NC_140025.1:30068133-30274969 GCF_964263955.1 Coregonus lavaretus | reverse complement strand
GACAGACAGACAAAGACAGACAGAGACAGACAGAGAGACAGAGACAGACAGACAGAGAAGAGACAGACAGACAGAGAGACAGACAGACGAGAGAGAACAGACAGACAGAGACAGACCAGAACAGACACAGACAGACAGACAGACACAGACAGACAGACCGAGAGAGACAGAGAGAGACAGAGAGAGACAGACAGAGACACAGACACAGACAGACAGACAGACAGAGAGAGCGAGAGATTGAGAGAGAGAGAGAGAGAGAGAGAGATATACAGAGACACAGAGAGCGTGAGAGAGATACAGAGAGAGAGACAGAGACACAGACTGACAGAGACACAGACAGACAGAGTGAGAGAGACACAGACAGACAGAGCAGAGACACAGACAGACAGAGCAAGAGACACTGACAGACAGAGAGAGAGAGAGAGAGAGAGAGAGAGACAGAGAGGGGGCGAGATAGAAAGAGAGAGAGAGAGAGAAAGAGAGATACAGAGGTGGGGGAATCACTGCAGTAAAAAACATTTATAGGTTCCAACACAAAGCAAAGAGACTCTAATTTATTCCTTTAGCAATTTTGTATGTAGTTTTTTTCTAGTTGCGAAGGGAAACACCAGACCAAATGATCAGAATGGTCATGCATTGGTCAACTCACCGCCACCACTGTCTTGCCGGGCTCGGCGTCCTCGGCCACCACGGCGGCGTAGGTCGCCTGGCCGAAGGCGGGGCTGTTATCGTTGACGTCCGTCAGGTTGATGTTGACCGTGGCCATGTCGCTGAGCGGCGGCGTGCCCCCGTCCGTGGCCTCCACCGTCAGGTAGTACTCGTGGGACACCTCGAAGTCCAGCGGCTCGATGACGAAGATGTCACCTGGAGAGGAGAGGAAAGAGGGAGAATAGGACAGTTGGGAGAAGATTACATTCCTGTCCAATGTACACAACAGAAATATAATCTGCTACATCCCCTTTGAAACACAGGTTGACGTTTACTGAGAGATTTCCCCTTAGATAGGCCAACTGCAAAGTCAAAATTGGCTATATTGTAAAAATTCATAAAAACAAAAATGAGCTTTTTGGTCTTCATTTAAGGTTAGGCATTAGGGTTAGCAGTGTGGTTAAGGTTAGGGTTCAAATCCGATTTTATGACTTTGTGGCTGTGCCAGCTAGTGACCACTCTGCAGAGCTGCTTCCAGATCAAAATTCTTTACAAAAAACGCTAACCTGCCTTTGAAACACACACATACACACAAAGAGGTTGGAGAAGATGGTAGTCATACTATGGAGCCCCTGGCGATTGGGGAGACATATAAAGAAGAGGGGAGAGGAGAGGTAGAAGGGGGAGACTAGAGGGGCAGAGAGAGAGAGAGAGAGAGAGAGAGAGAGAGAGAGAGAGAGACAGAGACAGAGACAGAGAGAGAGAGAGAGAGAGAGAGAGACAGAGACAGAGACAGAGACAGAGACAGAGACAGAGACAGAGACAGAGACAGAGACAGAGACAGAGACAGAGACAGAGACAGAGAGAGAGAGACATACCAGTCCGAGGGTCGACACTGAACATGCCGTGCTCGTTCCCGCTCACGATGGCGTAGGCGATCTCCCCGTTGGCCTCGATGTCCCGGCTGGCGGCGTGCACCCTCAGCAACTGCGTGCCCACCGCCACGTCCTCCGACACGGCCGCCACATACTCGCGGTGCTCGAACACGGGCGGGTTGTCGTTGATGTCCAGCACGGAGACCGTGACGCGGGAGAGGGACGAGAGGCGGCGAGGGGAGCCTTGGTCGGAGGCGCGCGCTTTGAGCTCGTACACGGCCTGCGCCTCGCGGTCCAGGGGCTTTTTTAATGCGACGACACCGGTACGCTCGTCCACGGAGAAGTGGCCGTCAGCCGAGTCGGCGAGAGAGTAGAGGATGTCGCTGTTCAAGCCTGGGAGGAGACAGAGAGAGATAGAGATAATGTTAAAAACATGTGGACTAAAATAAAAGTAATATGTAGAATCTGATAATCTGATATAAGAGCAGTAGACTAACATTATTCTGAGTGGCAGTTCATTATCGGTTTGCGTTTGTTTGAAAGCAAAACCGTAAACAATCCAAACATTAAATAATATAATCTGCATGTACATTCTCAGCAATACAGTCACAAACTCCAATACTTTTTAATATCAAACTTTCAACATAATATACCCTTTTCACCAACCAAAAGCATGAACAAGACAAACATGCAAGTCACGTCGTCCTCGTAATAACACCTTGCCTCTTCCCGACAGGGCGGTCCGAAAACGAGACGGATGTGGACAATAACCATAATGCCTTTTTGCAGGTGGCCCACATCTCTTTCTCTCACTCACACACACACACACACACACACACACAGACACACACACACACACACACACACACACACACACCCCTCCTCCTGCATCTCATTAAGACTAAGGAGACTAAGGCACTGCATCGCAGTGCTAGCTGTGCCACTAGAGATCCTGGTTCGAATCCAGGCTCTGTCGTAGCTGGCCGCAACCGGGAGACCAATGGGGCGGCGCACAATTGGCCCAGCGTCGTCCAGGGTAGGGGAGGGAATGGCCGGCAGGGAGGTAGCTCAGTTGGTAGAGCATGGCGTTTGCAACGCCAGGGTTGTGGGTTCGATTCCCACGGGGGGCCAGTATAAAAAATAAAATAATAATAATAATAAAAAAAATAATAATAATGTATGCACTAACTGTAATTCGCTCTGGATAAGAGCGTCTGCTAAATGACGTAAATGTAAATGTCTCAAATGGCACCCTATTCAATAGTGCACTACTTTTGACCAGAGTCCTATGGGCCCTATTCAAAAGTGGCCGCCTTGTGAGCCCTGGTCACATAAAGGGAACAGGGTACCATTGGGACACACCTTTTGTCAGCGGGAGCCCGGTTTATTGCCACCTGTTGGTCCCAGTCACCATCGCTTTTATCAGACCAAATTACTCTGCCGACAGAAATTGCTTGATGACGGTTAAGTGGATTGCGCCAAATCATTAAGCAATCTCGACTCACGTCACTAGACGAGTATACTTCATATCCAGTCTTCTGAAGGTTTTCTCCAAGACTGGGGGTCTGATTCAACCACACCTGATTTTGTAAGTTTATGCAGTACCTTATTTAACTGCTATTAAAAATTACAACTTTTATCCAAAATCAGTCTGCCATTTTACTTAACCACAGGCAAACAAAATGTTTAAACGCTAACTGACTAACTCCAAATTCTGCACCGTGGGTTTGATTGAACTGCGCCTTCGGAAGACAGCATTCGTTGAAACTTTATCGACAGTGGTAGCAATGACGTTCCTCCTCAACCCAAAGTGGCAGGAAAGCTTGTTTACGTCTAGTATGAGCCGCATGAACGCTGGGATGGACAGACAAGGAAGAGAAAGAAAAGAAACCACTTCAGAACATAACAGCTGGGGAGAGAGAGATAGGGGGATAGAGGAAAGAGTGAGAGAGAAAATAAAGAGAAAGAGAGAGAGAGAGAAGAAACAGAGAAAGGAATGTGTTAGCATAACTTCTCCCTTTAACGCAATTTAAGGTCACCAACCAGCTTCCTGGTTTGTCTGGTTCTTTCCCCAAGACTGATAAGAAACCATTTTGTGAAACGCAGCCATGGCAGTGGGCACACAGCAGGGGCAATGACGCAAGTAAGTATGAAAGTATCCAACCTCGTCAACCCAAATGAGCCAAACTAGATAGCACAACTTGTGCAGGGAACCGGCAGTGCTCCAAATGTGTCAACATTTGAAGCAAAGAGATACTCTGAGTCTCAAATATTGATGGTCCTGCCCGACTAGCGAATGATTCCTCTATCTATTCGACAATAGAGGTCTGACACGCACGCAAGTGCACACAACAGACAATGGAGTTATGCATACTGATGAATCAGTCCAATGGCAGCTGGCTGAGTGAGTGAGGACTGCGTGACCTGGACTGTGGCAAAATTGGTATTTTGTCTAATTTTTACATTTACATTTTAGTCATTTAGCAGACGCTCTTATCCAGAGCGACTTACAGTTAGTTAGTGCATACATTTTCATACTGGTCCCCCGTGGGAATCGAACCCACAACCCTGGCGTTGCAAACGCCATGCTCTACCAACTGAGCTACACGGGTCTCGTCAGAGTTGTCATAGATGGCCTTGACTGTGTTATTTCCCTGCAGGGGAGGCTGTTGATAAAGATACAAACTAGAACTCTACACATCTGTGTGTGTGATACCAACACGTGTGAAGGGAATGCAAATCCAATCTCTCTCTCTCTCTCTCTCTCTCTCTCTCTCTCTCTCTCTCTCTCTCTCTCTCTCTCTCTCTCTCTCTCTCTCTCTCTCTCTCTCTCTCTCTCTCTCTCTCTCTCTCTCTCTCTCTCTCTCTCTCTCTCTCTCTCTCTCTCTCTCTCTCTCTCTCTCTCTCTCTCTCTCTCTCTCTCTCTCTCTCTCTCTCTCTCCCTCTCCCTCTCCCTCTCCCTCTCCCTCTCCCTCTCTCCAATACAGCTCCAAATGATCTGAAATGTGCCTCCGGCTAAAATTGGGGGAGGGAGGGGAGGAGGGAGGGGAGAACCTAATTTCCCCTCTCCTCCTTTCAGATATCCTTTATGTTCGCACGGAGGTAGGGCGGACTTTAGGAATTCCGTGCTAGTGTGCCAACCCTGGGGGAAGAGCTGTCGAAAAAGCAGGCCCCCTTTAGCGCTTCGACTTTCTGAGCAAACAAACGAGCGTCCCCGTTCTTACATCCCATTCAATCCGTCAAACTGTTAGTTTACCTGAAGGACTGAGAGAGATGGAGGAAGGGAGGAGGGGGGTGAGAAAGGGAGAGAGAGAGAGCTTCTCTTCATCCGTACCTAGGCTTTTGAAGGGAACAGGCTAACACGCTCCCCTAGTCTAGAACACGTTGCCCTGTGAGAGGAGAACATATCTAGTCAAATTGGTAGTACCGCTAAATGCACAAATCATGTCCCATTTTAGGGGAGTTTGGTAATATTACACCTCTTGAGTTTAAATATGGCCGCCACACTGACGCTTTCAACTGTCCTCTATTTGAGGGAGTTTTGGGAAGCAAATGTTTTCATTTCAAAGCGGCTGCTCCTGCTTAGGTGGGTTTCCTGAAAGATGAAGACAATATATGCCAGGTAGTAGATGCTTTTATCCAAAGCGACTAACAGTAGTGCATGCATATATTTTCGTATGGGTGGCCCCAGCGGGAATTGAACCCATGATCCTGAAGTTGTAAGCGCCATTCTCTACTGGACCACAAACACAAAAACACAAAAGTAATAGAAGACTATGAAGGGAAGGTGTGGGTTGTGACTTACCCACCGGCAAATGGCAAATAGAAAATGGCCATTAGGCCTTTACAGAATCGAGTGCTCGAGGAGAATAGAATTTCATCCATGAAATTCTATTTCTCCCTATCATTGTTTTGCAACATAAGAGTCTGGTGTAAAACAGAGTGGGGATTACTGTGATACTGTGGAGTCGGAATTGCAGGGGAAAAGCAATGCAGCTTTATTTCTCAGCAGAAAGATGAATTATTAAGTGACTTGCCTGCTCACAAACAAAGATGACGTGGTTCAAATTCAACTAAGTTTACTGACTGATAACATCGAGCGCCATAGTGTCAATCAGACATGGGCACTGTCAATAGTAAGAAGAAACGTACTGTGCCTGTGCACAACGTAGAAAACACCAGGTGTAGATCAGAGAGCTTAGCATTGCCTGGTGGAAGACTGGTCAAATAAGAACAACAAACAAATACTCATTTGTAAATAAACAAACAAACGTACCGGTGTCGAGGTCGGTGGCGAGCAGCCGTGCCACGAAGGTGCCGACCTCCGTGTTCTCGAAGACGGTGATGGCGTAGGGGTCGGAGGTGAACTGTGGCGCGTTGTCGTTCACGTCCTCCACGGCCAGGTGCACGGCCGCCTCGCAGTAGCGCCCGCCGCCGTCTAGTGCCCGCACTGTCAGACGGTACTCGTCCTGCTCCTCGCGGTCCAGGGGCTGCTGGGTCTTCAGTTCACCTGGGAAATGGAACAGGGAGAAAGAATGTGTCAATCAATGGGGCAGGCAAACACACACACACACACGTCAATCACACACAAGTCGTTAAAAGTGAAGATATACACACACACACACACACACAGGCTTGTTAAAAGCTCTTGCAATCCACACCCACTTTTACACGGTATGGCGCTTGCGAGTTGCACTCTTTAAAAAAAGGTCATGTTTTACAAGGAGAGATAGTGTTAGAACTGCATCCTCCACCTACCCCATGCCCCTCCCAAGAAAGCATCAAAATGAAACGCAAGTAAAGCTAAATGGTCTCTGAGCCATTTAGTTCGGTGTAGAGTGCCCCTAGACCAGGGGTGTCAAACATAAACCGATTTAATGCAGCCCACGGCTGGTTTGAGTTAAAAAAAACTAAATCGATACTGTGTACAAATGATAATGGACCTCCATTTATAAAGTCTCTTCAGAGAATTCACTCTGTCCATCTTGTTAACTATCACCAAAACAAAGGTTAAGGGAAGCTGATCTGTAACTTTT
This sequence comes from Coregonus lavaretus, assembly GCF_964263955.1. Classification (NCBI taxonomy): domain Eukaryota; kingdom Metazoa; phylum Chordata; class Actinopteri; order Salmoniformes; family Salmonidae; genus Coregonus; species Coregonus lavaretus. Next base: position 30,268,410 of record NC_140025.1, on the reverse strand, counting down.
TAATTTTTTTTATTTCACCTTTATTTAACCAGGTAGGCCAGTTGAGAACAAGTTCTCATTTACAACTGCGACCTGGCCAAGATAAAGCAAAGCAGTGCGATAAAAACAACAACACAGAGTTACATATGGGGTAAAACAAAACATAAAGTCAAAAATAAAACAAAATATATATACAGTGTGTGCAAATGTAGCAAGTTATGGAGGTAAGGCAATACATAGGCTATAGTGCAAAATAATTACAATTAGTATTAACACTGGAATGCTAGATGTGCAAGAGATGATGTGCAAATAGAGATACTGGGGTGCAAATGAGCAAAATAAATAACAATATAGGGATGAGGTAGTTGGGCGGGCTAAATTCAGATGGGCTGTGTTAGCTGGGTTAGTTCCGAAAACTTTTACAAACTTGTCGTGCTCATGTCCACACACCTCTATTTTTAACTTGGGATTAGCCACTTCAGTGCTTTCAGAAGTAACACTCTTCTCACAGATCCCTGAGTCAGACGTGTGTGTGTGTGTGTGTGTGTGTGTGTGTGCCTGTGTGTGTGTTATAAGACCTCATATCCTCTTGTATGCCACAAACCCCTTCCCCTGATCCAAGCGTCCAACCCTCATCCAAACAACTAATGGTTTTCAGAAGAGGATGGAGAGAAATCAATCAATAATTGACAGAGAGGAAGCGAGGGGGGGGGGGGGGGCGAGGGAATACGCAGGAGGACAGGAGTAGTTGGCAGCTAAGAGCAGCTAGGAGGTGTCCTGGGATATGGCGCACGCCAACATTACCAGGGCCTCGCTGGACTCACATGTGCTCCCACACATGCAAACAAACTGCCGAAACTAACAAAACCTCTTAGCATTCCTCGCATGCATTAATCCTCCATCTCTGTACAGAAAAAGGACCCCCTCTCGATACTCTGACTAAATCCACTCCGCAACAGTAGCTCTCCTTCTCCTCCTTTGGGCCAAACTAAAAGAACACTCTTTTTCTCTCTGCTTGTCGCTGGCTCATAACGAGGTATCAAAGTACGTCTGAACTTGATCCACAATAAAGGGGCTGTTGTTGTGTTGTACAAGTACGGGGCTGCTCTCTCGGTCTCTAGCTTACTCTACACTGCTGCTGTCTTGTTTCTTCATAACCCTCTCTCTCCCTTCAGAAATAAACCAATGTACCATTTCTTTTTTTAGTGTGGGGGTTAATGGGAGCTAACTTGTTTTGTGTTTTCTAGAGTTTGACTCATGTCATTCAATTTTGTCTCCGCTTTCTGCAGAGGAGACTCGAAACCTTCAGGCGAGTACGATGTCGCTTGTATGTTAGATGAAACTCGGGTTCTTAGCGTCATGGCTCGCTACCCCTCCGGGGAAATGTTCTGGGGCAAATTACATGAAAATAATAATCAAAAGGAGGTGACCACCTTGCCACTAGATACACACACTGGGCTGGATGGATTATAATTCAATCAGAAAGTGTGCAGTGTGCATGACTGGCGTTCACACTGGGGGTTATTACTGTGTCTGTTTGTGATGTTACAGAGCGAGGCAAAAGACAGGGTTCGGGAGTTTAGTTTTGTTAGGGTCAAACATCAAATCATGGCATTGTAAAACTGGTGTGTGTGTGTGTGTTTGTGTGTGTGTGTGCGTTTGTGTGTATGTATGTATGTGTGGGTTAGTGTCGCACGTCATGCTGCCATCACGCACCCATGCACATTTGATAGTCATAATAGTCAGAATAACCTTGGACATGCCGTGAATCGAAACTGGATGAATCCGAGTGCAGTGCAGCCATTTGAAATGACTTGAATCGACTCTACACTGTGGCAGACATGGTCCTGTGGTTTTTTGATTTTGATTAGCTGTATGGTAGCATGGGAAGACTAGTCAACACATTGAGTGTGTTGAGGTGTAACACAGACAGACAGAGAAGCAGACAGACAAACCAACACACACACACACACACACACACACACACACACACACACACACACACCTGTGTCGGGGTCGATGGTGAAGAGCTCGGCTCCCGGTCCCTGGAGCTCGTAGGAGATGTGGGCGTTGGAGCGGATGTCTGCGTCCGTGGCCGAGACCTGCAGGATGAGCCTGCCGGCTGGGAAGTCCTCGGGGACCCTCTCTGTGTAGAGGGACTGGCGGAGCGGAGAGAGAGAGAGGGGAGAGAGAGAAAGGGAGGAAGAGAGAGTGTGTGGGCGTGAAGAGGGAAGAAGAGGGGGAAAGGTGTCAGAAGGGAGAAAAAAGATTGATGGAGAAAAGTAGGGGCGGACAGAGAGAAGTAAAAAGTTTGAATATGCAAGAATAAGCATAATTCAATAGGTAGAATAACAAGAAGGGAGGAAATGGAGAGAGGGGTAGAAAGAAAATACATTACAATCACAGCAGCACCATCATTGTAAGCACTTAAACCACAATACAAATCAGCAATGGAAATACATCAGCTGGTAAAAAAAGCCCTTGATGTAAGAAAATTACCCCTTAATTTCCGCTTGCCTTTCCCTCGACGACAAACCTTTCCAAACCTCTTATTTTCCTCCCTCGCTCCCTCCCTCCTTTCTCCCAGGTACTTGTCATGCATAGCGTGTACCCCCACACGCCGATAACATGACATTTTTTAGCGGGCTGCCTTCTCTTTACCTTCTCGCAAACAGGGCTGTTGTCGTTGGCGTCCAGGACTTTGACCTCGACCACGGCCTTGGTGGCAAAGGTGCCGTCGGTGGCGGTGATATTTAGGAGGTAGTTGTCACGCTCCTCGCGGTCCAGTGGCTTCCTGACAGACACTTTCCACTCGTTCTGCAGGTGCTCGATCGCAAACTGTCCTAGAGGGTCGCCTCCTGTATGGGGAGAGAGTTAACGAAGAGCGAGTCATTGCGGAGAGTCAATGGGGAGAGTGGCATTCAAACTAATGAACAATGTGCCACAATACGGCCCCTGCCTCTGATTTCGAGAGGGCTAGTGGTTTTGTTTGTGTGTGTGCGTGTGTGTGTGCGTGTGTGTGTGTGTGTATCTCAAGGGTGTGTGTTCGTCTGTTAGTGGACTGTACTGCATCATACATCAATGAGCCTTTCCATTAGGGTTAGTCTTGGAATCAGAGAAGATCTTATCCTGTGAGTGTAGTGAAGCTCAAAGAGGAACTGCATCCATGTCTACCAGTTATCACTTCCTATTTCAAAAGCTGTCCGCTGGTCAGAGTCGTGCTCAGCCCCGGGCTCTTTATAGTGCCTGAGCAAATCTACCTCAGGTAACGTTTATATTATTCATTTATCATAACAACTTCAAATTGCAAACCCACATTCATGAAGTAAGTATGTTCGGTACACAGGAAACCATAATTTTTGTGTAGTAGGAAATGTGCATCCAAGCTAATATGAGAGCTAATTCCTAAAATCTCTGGTTATTAAATGTGGCATAGTCATTCACATCTGCTAATTAGCACCATAGGAAGTGCATTTCCCCCGTCAATGTCAAAGTGTTATCGAGATCATTAAACGTTTCCGTCTTTTTATTCTTCTTCTGATGACCTACATATTTGCCTTGAGCTTTCGCAAATTAGTCAATTCAAAGGATTTACAGATAAAGAATGTGCGATATATGTTCAGAAAGCAGATATGATCTTCATATTTAAGCGGGTGTAAATGTCTAATCCTCTTTTGAGCGGTGTTCATTAAAGCTGTTAATTAACACAAACGGGGAAGGCTATAAGGCCATGAGCTGTGAGAAGAGCAATTACTAGTATTGTTAGAGATAAAAACCCACCTGTGATAAAGTAGTTGACTTGTTTGTTGATCTCCTCCGTGTCGGCGTCTGTCGTGCTCAGGATGGCAATGACTCCACTGGGCGGAAGGTCGTCTTCGCTCACCGTACCCTTGTAAATCTCGGCGGTGAAGCGCGGCGGGTTATCGTTGACGTCGGCCACGGTAACCTCCACAGTGGCGCTGGTCACCAGCTGCACCTTGTCCCCGCGGTCGGTGGCCAGCACAGCAATGGTGTGCTTGCTAGTCTTCTCACGGTCGAGTTCTTTCAATGTCGTCACCCAGCCTGTCTCACTGTTAACGGCGAACAGCTCCGAGATCTCAGCCGAGGTTTGTTTAGGGTCCAGGCTGTAGATGACTTGACCGTTGGTGCCCGAGTCCTGGTCGGTGGCTTTGACCTGGATAACCGGCGTGCCATCCGGAAGGTTCTCCACCACCACCGCCTCATACGGGTCAGCCTCAAACACAGGCTTGTTGTCGTTGAGGTCCTTGACCTGGATGTTGATGTCGACAGACGCCACCGTTTCGTAGCCCTCCTGTTGGCTCTGGGCTTGCAGCGTGAGCTGGTACCACTTGGTGGTCTCGTGGTCCATACTCTTCTCCAGCTTCAGGGTCCCGGTGTCCCGATCCACCACGAAGACCTCATCCTGGTTACTCTCCGGGGTGTTGCCCTTCACTAGGCTGTAGAACACCGGTAGTTCACTCTCCGCCTGGATGACGTCAATATCCGTGCCGATGGGCATGTCTTCGGCGATGGTGAACCGGTAGTGTGGCTCCGCGAACTTGGGGACCGGTACCTCAGGGGCCACTATCCTGATGTAAACGCGGACGACAGATTGCTTGGAAGGACTCCCAGCATCCTTTGCCCTAACGTAGAACGCGTAGAGGTCGTTTTCGAGTCCGATGAGGCTCTCTTTGGTGACAATGACTCCACTGAAGGGGTGGATTTCGAAGTTCTCCTCCACGTTTTCCACATCGGCTTCGATGGTGTAAGCGATGTCGGCATTGCTACCCTCATCCATGTCTGATGCAGCAATTTTCACCACGGTGGTTCCCCTGGGGACATCCGATGCTACATTGGCATTGTACTCCACTGCCCTGAATTGTGGGGCGTTGTCATTGATATCTGTCAAAATCACATTAATAATGCAGAAGCCTACTTTTCCGCCACCGTCCTTTGCCATGAGCGATATTGGGATGACCTTCTCAATGGCGTTCTCGCGGTCTAGGATCTCCAGGGTGAAAATCTCCCCATTTTCATTGACTGAGAACTTGTCCTTGGCAAAATCGTTGACGATGTGGTAAGTTAGGCGCCCGTATGTGCCAGGGTCTTCGTCTGTGGCTTTGGCCTCAGCAACTAACGTGCCAACCGGCGAGTTCTCAGTGAGTTCAACCACATAGTCGACCTGGGGGAAAGTGGGGTTGTGGAAGTTGGCACCATTGACTGTGACTTTGACCATGGCAGAGCTCCTGAATACACCGTCTGACACGGACACGTTGAGGTTGTACAGTGGCTCCATCTGTAGTTTACGGTGGTTGGAGATGATGATGGCCCCAGTGTTTTTATCCATGGCAAAGTTCTGGTCGTTATTGCCAGACAGGATGGAGAACTCAAGCCTGCCGGCGTCTGAGCTGTCGACGTCGGACGCCTGGACATGGGTGACAAAGTGACCACGGGGGGCCAATTCGCTGACCGTGGCTTTGTAAGTGCTCTCAGTGAACGCCGGAGCATTGTCATTCAGGTCAGTGACATCTACGGTCACAGTGACATCGCTGGAGAGGGCAGGCACTCCTCCATCCACAGCACGGACAGTCAGCTTGTGTTGCTGCTTTTCCTCTTGGTCGAGCATGCGAGCGGTCCAGATGATTCCTGAGTCACGGTCAATGCTGAAGTAGTCTGAGCTCTTTTCCTTGTCCTCAACTAGCTGGTAGAAGAGCACTTTGTTGTTGCCAGTGTCAGAGTCTGTGGCGGCGACTTGCAAAACTGCCGTGCCGATAAAAGAAGCTTCAGAAACACTTGCGTTGTAGGACTTTAGTTGGAAGACAGGGGGATTATCGTTGACGTCTTCCAGAATGATATCGACAAAGACATCAGAGTGGGCCCCAGTTAGTGAGTCTGTGGCTCTGACACTCAATTTATAAGCGGGGTGGGTCTCAAAATCTAGAGGTTGGATTACATGTATGACACCTGTGTTGAAATTGATGGAAAACTGACTGAAGGCATCTCCCTCAGAGATGGTGTATACTATCTTGGGGCCTTCAGAGTCGGTAGCCTGGACGTGAACTACAGGTGTATGTAACTGGATATTTTCAGGGATTTCGATGCTGTAGAATGGCTTCTCAAACACTGGCATGGCTTTGTTTACTATAGTTATGGGCACTTCCACTTCCGCGGAGAGGGCTGGTTCTCCTCCATCTTTGGCCACAACGTTGATGATGAACTCACTGTTGAGGGAGTCTTTGTCTAACTGCTTTTTGAGGGAGATTTCTCCCGAGGTGCTTATCTGGAAGTGCTCGTGGTGTTCTTTCAGGTGGTAGTGGATTTCGGCGTTTTGACCCATGTCCCTGTCCACTGCTGTCACCTGGCGGATGGCCTGTCCCTCCTCTGCGTCCACCTGGACCAAGGCTTGATAGGGCAGGTTGACAAACATGGGCTGGTAGTCGTTCACATCTTCTACAGTCACCGTCACTAGAACGTGGGCCACTTCGGAGGAAGCATCCTCCCTGGTCACCTCCACGACGATGTCGAATGTGTCCTGCGCCTCACGATCGAAAGGTATCCCCGTGGTGGAGAGCACTCCGGAAGTGCGGCTGATTTGGAACCTCTTGTCTGGGTTCAGGATGGTGTAGAAGAGGGGTTCATTGACGTGGTTCCCCACAGCGGCAATGACCGCTAATGTTTTCTTCTCAGAGGAGTTCTCTTCGACGTAGGCCTTGTAGGAGACTCTAGTGAACTTCAGGCTGCTCTCCTTGTTCTCACGGATGTTGATCTTTACCGACGCTGTGTTGGCGAACCTGCCGTCCGAGACCCTCACCCTCAGCTCGTACCTGCTTCTTAGCTGGGTGACGTTCTGGATAGTGATGATGCCTGTGTTGGGATCCATCTTGAATTTCTCCCCGATGTTCCCCTCTGAGATGGAGAAGAAGAGTTTGGAGTTTGGTCCGGAGTCGGCGTCTGATGCGTTGACTTTGATTACCTCGACACCTTTGTAAGTCGGCACGATCACTGATGTCTCGTAGAGCTCCTGGCTGAATTGCGGCGAGCAGTCGTTGACGTCGATGACTTCGACGGTGACGTTGGCGGCTGTCTCGGCGAACAGACGCGGCATTCCGAGGTCGTGGACCTGAATGGTGAAGCGGAACACACTCCTTTGTTCGTAATCCAGAGTGGTTGTCATTCTAATGGCTCCCGTACTCGAATCGATGGCAAAGTAGTTGTGGGCGAACGGCTCGACGATCTGATAGACCAGCATGGCGTTGGCATCGCGGTCAGAGTCTGAGGCGCGGATGACCAGCGGGGTGTTTTCTCTGGTCAAGACCACACTGTTGACGGGGGCCGATTCGCTAATCATGCCTGTGAACTCTGGCTGGAGGAAGATGGGGGCATTATCGTTCTCGTCCTTCAGGTGAATCAGCAGAGTGGTGTTGCTAGCAAGACCCGCCATGTTGGTTCCCTGGATGGTCAGTCTGTACTCAGGGGTAATTTCATAGTCCAAAGCCCTCGAAGTTACAACCACACCGGAGTTTGGGTTTATATCAAATGCGCCGTTAGTGTTTCCGCCTTTGATTTGGTAGAACACAGAGGACTGGCTGGTTGCTGACATCATGGTCACAAAACTGCCGGGGAGGGACAATTCGCTGACCTCTGCAGAGAACTCCTTCTCAGTGAATCTGGGGTTGGCATTGTCCGACACGGTGACAGCGATGTGGACGGTGGCTGTGGCAGTCAGCGAGGGCGTTCCTTTATCGGATGCCTTCACAGCTAGTTCAAACTGGTTCTTGCTGCTTCGGTCCAGCTCCTTGGCCACGGTAACAGTGCCCAGCACCGAATCAATGGCAAATGAGTTTGCAACGTTTCCTGTTAAAAAAAAAAGAACACAAGAAGATGTATTAATGTGGTTGCTATGGCATTGATTTTTATTCATTAAACATTAAAGCCAGGGTGTAATTTTAGGCTTCTTGATTACCGTAAATTGAATTAACTAGAGTTGAAGTCCGTGCCCTCAAGGAAATCTAATGAGAATAATAAAAAATCCCCATACAAATCTGTCAGTTTAAGCTATCTGTTTTGCATTGGATGCGTCTCAATCTACTGCATCGGCCGATGTTGCAATTCCGCGTCTGCGGTGAAAGGTGACAGAGCTAGAGCGGTGTTTGTCAGACCATGAGACATCCCGAAAATAGGTCTTCTCACAAAATCGTCTGTAGCCTCCAAACGGTTTGGCCTATAAAAGTATTATGACCCCTCTGTAGAAAGGTGAGACTATTACAAACATCATGTTTTGTTCTAGGATGCCCACAGGCCTCACAAGACTCGTCTGAATGTCCCCGGTAGCAGTTGAACAAATTCATGGGAAGTATATATGGAGAATGTTGAGTGCCAAAAATAAGGATTTAAATACGTTAAAAAATCTTTTTTAGAATAATCGTTTCCTCATCTTTCTTATATCTTTCAGATATAGGACAGACACTTTAGAACAAACTTCCCTTCAATTATTTTTTTTTGGGGGGGGGGGACTATCTGTTGTTCCATGTAGTGAATCTGCTATTCAATGCTTTTGCAGTAAGGCCACATTTTTTTTCTTCATAAAATTATTTGTGGGTATTTTTTTGTTCTTAACATTCAAAATGAAATACCAAAATGGTCCTTGGTATGACCTTCTTAAAACAATTCTATAGCTTAGTAGAACCGCCCCCACCCTCCGGCTTAGACAGGGCTTAGACTGTTATAGGTTAAAACTGTGTGGACATTACAGCAAAGTCAAGATGAACCACTCTGATTAGCATACTTCAGGCCCCCCTTCCCTGGTTCTGTCTAGTACGGATACAGCTTTTTTCTAAATTGACTTTTCATAGTAGGTTTAGGAGAACTTAAACAGCAGGTTAGGAGAATTAACGTACCAGGTTAGGAGAATTAGGTTAAGGTTAGGAAAGGGGTTAAGGTCAGCTAAAATGCAAAAAAATGTATCTGCTTTTGATGTCAATTTGACAAAAGCTGTATCCCATCTAGACATGACCACTTTCATTCCCTCACCCCCCAAATGGCCATGGCTCTCGATAAGCATTCGTGAAGATTGCCTAATTGTGCACACTTTCCAGTTACTCTAATGAAATTAAATGCTTTTTTCCCCTCCCACACTCAAACTAATCCACAACCTATGGACATGGACACTCTGTGTTCTACACCAGTCCACCTCTGCTTTGAAAACCTGATTCATTCTCCGGCAAGATACATTTCCATTAACTTGAGTCATCTCAACTATCTGAAAAATGTACATCCTAAACAAAGAACCCAGCCAATGTCTACATGCCGGACTCTCTCCCAAAACACAGCTTATTTACAGGGAAAACAATGGTGGGAAATTCAGAGGGGGCATCGGCCGAACTCCCACGTTTGGAGATCCTCTGACAAAGTCGTCAAAGTCCTCCTACTTTGTGTGAAGTATTCCATTCATGACCGATGGTCAGTGGGCAGGGGTCCTCTGGATGCCCTGCATTTTCCCCAAGCCCCTTGCGTTGGTAGGGCTAACTGGGCTGCTATGCTGCTATGCATGCCTCTATCATGACTAGCCAGATGCTAGAGAATGCCAGTATGGCTGACATGTTAAGAATGTGGCTCCGGGGTGAAATTTCCCCTAGGTACAGATCTAGGATCAGCCTCCCCTCCTCAAATTCTAACCTTAACCATTAGTGTGGAAAATGCAAAACTGACCCAAGATCAGCATCCAGGGGCAACTTCGCCCTACTCCTAAGAATGTAGTCTAGTGCATCTGTGGAGCTGTTAGCCTACCTGACTCGATGCTGTAGATGACCTCTGCATTCTGTCCCTTGTCTTTGTCCAGGGCGGTGACCTGGAGGACTGCCGAGCCCAAGGCGGCCGACTCGAAGACGCGCCCGGAGTAGGGCGAGCCCACGAACCACGGTGCGTTGTCGTTGGTGTCCTCCACGTCCACGATGACGCGCACCAGGTTCCTCTTGACAGGGATGTCCTGGTCACGTACCTGGGGATTGGGGGAAAGAGGGACAGAAAGAGAGAGAGAAAGAGAGAGATGCAGAGAAAGGAGTAGGACAGAGAGGGGGGAGACAGAGAAAGAGAGAATGAATGAGTTGTAATACAATCTGAAGCCAACTCTTCTTTCCCCCAACAGTAACTTAATTAAAACGACAAACTCATCAAATCATTTAAAAAAAATGATTTTTCTTAATTTGCAGGGAGACAATTCCCAGTGAACCAAACAAGTAAACAATGAATGTGGGGAGGAATCACTTTGGATGGGCGCTGCATGGTTAGTTCCAAATGGCAAATACCAGCAAACAAACAAACAATTAATCAATACAGGCAAACTGCCCATCTGTTGAAATTGGAGAGTGGCTGATTGAGAGACACACACACAGTGGCTGAATAGGGGAGTGTTCTTAAAATGCTAGAACTCTCTCAATGGAGAGAGCACAGAATTAAACCTGTCTCAATATGCTATTAGACCACTTATTGAGACTAATGCATACAGTGTCTGAATAGGAGAGAGTGGTCTGAAACCTCTGTTACTCTCTCAATGGAGAAAGTGGCTCAGAATCAGACCTTTCTTAATATGCTAATAGAACACCTGTTCTGTTTCTATGGTAAAAATGATGATATAACAACGTGTTCCGATTGGCTGGGCTGAGTGGGTTTGTGCAGGGTGTTAATTGTCAGAGTACCACACCACTTTGACCTACTTTGACCAATGCTCTAGCAAGGTTTTCCAGCACACTCAGCTCAGACACCATAATAATAACAAACATTAAATAGCTAGATTATAGAAAATCCATAACATCCGTACCATGACGGTGAGAGTGTGGCGCCGCATGGTCTCATGGTCAAGCCGCTCTGCCGTGTAGAGGGCGCCGGTGCCCGGGTCCAGACGGAACTTCTTCAGGCTGAAGGGGTCGGTGCTGCTCAAGAGGGTAAAGGTCAACTTGTTCTTCTCGTCTTCGTCCGTGGCGCCGATTCGGAGCACCTCGGTCTCTGGCGGCGTATCCTCGGCCACAACCACCTCATAGCGCGACTGGGAGAACCGGGGCCGGTGGTTGTTGGTGTCGATGACACGGATCAGCACCTGGTGGGAGGAGGGGAGAGGGATGGTGGATGTCAGCGTGGTGAATATTTGAGTCCGGGTCAATCTGAGAGTAATGCATGATATTGTCTCTCAGTCATTGGTTCTCTGTCTCCACTCTTCACTCACTCTCTCTCTCTCTCCTGAGAGTGCTCTTTTCATCCTCTCTCTCCCTCCCTCTTTCTCCCTTCCTGACTCCCTCTTCCCCTCCCTACATCCCTTTACATCCATATTTCAAGTAATGAGCAGTGTTGTGTAGATACAGATCAGATCAATACATATAACTGCTAAATATACATATTTTCCCCGGATGCCACTTGGCACCGCCAACAAGGAAAACAACAAATCAATGTGGGATAACCCTAATGCATTCAGGTGAAGACACATTGAGGGAGCATTGAGGGAGTGTTAAAGAGGTGGTGATAAAGTTACAGGTGATCGCTTGATAAATGACATCAAAGTAAGCCGTCAGTTGAGAAACGTGAAATTAATTTAGAAATATATTGTAGATTCAAATGGTTCTATGTATCACACTGACAATGTGGGTTTCATAGTTAAAGGATGAAGATTGATTATGAAAAGAAAACATCTGCTAATACATTGAGGTACACTTTAATAGGAATGTAAAATACATTGACAAATATATTTATGCACACGATCTCTGATAAAAGTGCCATTGTGTATTTCCATAACACAGCATCATACTCTAAACATATATTGCAACAAATACATATATTGCTAAATATATTTTCCACACAAAGACAGATCTTTTGCCACAATACCACAGTTGGCAATGTGGAATATTCCCCCCATTTCATACAATGCATCAAATCCCTGGTCCCTAAACTGTAAAATTCCAGCAAGGCTTGTTTTATCAACATGAGCCACTCGTCTACTGGACTTCCGACAAGGGATTAGGGCGAGCCGATGGAATGGCTGTGGCGGTAGCCGCCCCGGCGGGGCTTTTCCACGGCGGAACAAAGGAAAACACAGATTAGACACCTGGATGCCAGCCACCAGGGGGCAATGCCCCACATGGGAATAACACATTCAGCTGGAACTCATATACTGATTCCCAATATATAGGGTCAAACTGAGCCAAGCAGAGCTGAGCTATACTGGGCTGGGCTGGTTGCACATCCACCATAGTTGCTGGAACTATTTGAGCCAGCACGGTACGGTTCAAATCAAATCAAATGTTATTGGTCGCATACACATATTTAGCAGATGTTATTGCGGGTGTAGTGATATGCTTGTGTTCCTTGCTCCAACAGTGCAGTAATATCTAACAATACACACACATCTAAAAGAAATATTAGGACGAGCAATGTCTGGGTTCAGGCCTATAGTACGAATCATACTCAAGAGGACAGAAATAGGCAACTCTCTCACTGCCTGAACCTCTGCTCTACTACGCCGTTGGTGCCTCGACAGCCATGAGAGCATGGAAAGCACTGCCAGCAGAGTGCAGGAGACAAATATAGCCTAATCTGACGGGTGCGATAACATTTACAATCTGTCGTGTGCTGTGAGGTTGGCAGGGCTGGCTGGGTTCACAGATGCCCATGTCAAGCAGTGGGGAGTACAGCTATTGGCTAGGTTATATACAAGTTAGGCAGTGCTTTAGCTTCAGTGCTGGCAGTTTCAAATGTTAGCGTTATGCTAACAGTCAAGAGTTGTATCAGTCTGCTAGTGGATTGAATGAAAGTTAGCTTCTGATGGATATTATTCTCAGTCCAAGTTGAATTGTATACGGTTGTGTACTGTTTATTGCAACTATACAGTTGTATCTGTAATCTAGCCCTCTCACTTTCTCTCTCATACAGTTTTGTAAGGAACTAGACGTTATCTAGATGCAGGCAAGTCCACAGATAGGGCTCAACCAGTGCCCGAGCACCTGCCCTTTTGCCCTCCTATGAAAAAGTGCCCTCGCAGCTCAGTGTAATTTAGATTGTCTTTTCATTTTTTTATTTCAAATGTAACTCATTTCTCATCAAACGAGCAAATTTCATAAGCTCTTGAATTCTCAGAAATGTCCCCCACTGCCCTGCCCCAAGAGCGCACTCGTCTGACTTGCATGTAGTGGCCGCTGGTGCCGGACAGGGAGACTTGAATACTGGTAGGAGGTTACTTTAAGAGTTGGATCTGTCATGTGTGTCTCTCACTGTTAGGGACAAAGAACGGGGCAATTCGATTGGTTGTTATTAAGAGGCAGAAGTCAGCAGCAGAACAAACTCAAATCAAGTAAAAACAAGTTGGTTTCAACAGCATAGCTAACTAGCTAGCTAGCTAGCATATTTACATCAGCATTTGCTCTGATCAGCTGATAGACACTCTTTTCCCGATGTCAATCATCTCTCGTCGTCTGGCATTAGCTTGCTTACAATGTGTGATGATGGCTGTTGTTTTAGAAAATAAATAGGCCAATAAATGTTGACATTTTGGCTAGAGACAGTTGGTATGTTATGAAATTTGAGTTATGAACGTTATTTTTTATTTGCACCTGCCCCCCCTAAAGGTCTGTGCATGGCCCGACCTAGATGCTTCTTGAAACTGTACTCAGTATGACCCTAAAGGGGTCCCCAGTGGGGTGTGTGTGGTATTATGGATAGGACCCTCTTGGCAGCCCACCAGTCTCTCTCTCTAGTCCAGGCGCCTGGTTTCATGTCACGCCAGACGTCACACTGCCTAAGGTCCCTGGGGACTCTGCGATCCAGTTTGCACGCACACAACAAACACCCTTACCCCACCGCCGCGAGTTGAGACCTTTACACGATGCGTTCAAATCTGGACGGTCGCAGATAGCGCAGCGAATAAAAGGAGGGCCATTCACAAGCAGCTGGGCCTGATAACATAGTAAGCATAAGAAAAGAAAACACAGAGTGTCCGCTCCTATCCACCCAACCATTCACCATGTGAGTCTACATACAGCCAGGAAGAAAGAAAGGGGAAAAAAAACAGACAGTGAAAAAAACTATCATCCATCCATCTGTCTATTTTTTTAAACAGCCCATTCTGGGAGGAAAGCATATAGTCTCTTCAAGACACTTCAAAAGGGGCATTACCACCGAATCTGCATGATGCAGTGTGACCGGAGCTTGAAAAGACGGAAAAGGAGAAAGGTTTCTCTCTCCCTCTCTCGATACCTTCCCGAGGGACTCGCGTCAAAGCAACGAGATTGGGACTGAGACGGCGAACGGAGTCATATGACAGATGAAGAGAAAGATATAGAAAGGGAGAGAGAGCTATTGAAAGGGAGAAAGCGGCTGAGAGGAGTGCCCGAATCACGGTGAGTAACAGCAAAAGGGAGGGAGAGATAGAAAGAAAAGAGAAAGAAAGAGAGAGAGAGAGAAAAGGGCAACCAGTGAAGAACAAACACCATTGTAAATACAACCCATATTTATGTTTATTTATTTTCCCATTTGTACTATAACTATTTGCACATTGTTACAACACTGTATATATACATAATATGACATTTGAAATGTCTTTATTCTTTTGAAACTTCTGAGTGTAATGTTTACTGTTAATATTTATTGTTTATTTCACTTTTGTTTACTATCTACTTCACTTGCTTTGGCAATGTTAACACACGTTTCCCATGCCAATAAAGCCCTTAAATTGAAATTGAATTGAATTGAGAGACAGACAGTGAGGGAGAGAAAGAATGAGAGAAATGATAAATACATAATCAAATATGAAGAAAGAGGGGAACGTGTAGCTCCAAGAGAACTAAAACAGAGTAAGATAGAGGAGGTGAGAACTGACAGCATCTGCGTGAAAAAGAGAGACAGCAACAGTGAGAGAGAAAGAGAGGAATGAGACAGACAGAAAGAGCATGCAAGAGAAATATGGAGAGTGAAAGAGAGAGAGAGATGGAAAAAGAAAACAGATCAATGGGAGCTGAAGCAGATTGTGGACAGAACAGCCTGAAGCACTACTGCAGGTCAGGAGGATGGCATGGGGGGCTGGCAAGGAGGCAGGGGAAAGGAATGAAAGGGGGCAGCCTGCCTGGACTGCCTGGCTGGCACCGCTCCATGCCTATGAGCTGCCCAGGATGGAATGTTGCTCTGCCCCTGCTTCGGATCAGCTGACCTCACACACAGAGAGAGAGAGAGAGACGCCGCTTTGGAGCCAGAGGCAGACAAACAGAGAGACAGGCAGATAGTTTGGTAGGTAGGTATAGACAGACAGACAGACAGACAGACAGACAGACAGACAGACAAGAAAGACGGACAGAAAGACAGACAAACTCCCACATAACAGAACACCACACAGAAACACTCTACTTCACTATGGTGTCACTTAGCCAGTCAGAGAGCTAGGAACAGGTCAGCTAGGTAGCTGGAACAGGCATTTAGCCTAGGTCCAACCACAACACAAACAACACCGCGAGCGAGAGCCAGCCAGCAACTTCCGAGAGGGACAGAAAGGGAATATGGTGCCAGAGAAGAAAGAAAAGAGAGCGAGAGAGAGAGAGAGAGAGAAAGAGAGAGTTCACGCCTCCCCCACACAGACCTCCAACGCAGACCCGTGCGCGGCCTCCAACATGGTACACGTGAGGCAGAAGAACGGCACCGCCCTCAGCGGGCGCCACGTCCGGGTAAGGCAGGCAATAATGCCCCCCTGCCAGGTGGCAGGTTTTTGGGTCCGGGACATTGGCACGGTCCAACCTGTAGCTACATACTTCTCGAAATAGGGTTCAAACAGAACACGGCCAACAGAGGTCCAGTGATTCTTGTTTAGGCTTTATTCTCCCTCAACACAATAAATAACAACAATGATCTGTGCATGGAGGGACCGAGAGGGAGGGAGGGAGAACCTTGAATTTGGAAGGGAATAGAGAGGGAGAGGAATTGAAAGTGGGAAAGAGAGAGAGATGGATAGATTGATAGAAACAGAGCGAGAAAGACTGATAGAAACAGAAAGAAAGAGGGAGAAAACAAGA
Source organism: Coregonus lavaretus (assembly GCF_964263955.1). Taxonomy (NCBI): domain Eukaryota; kingdom Metazoa; phylum Chordata; class Actinopteri; order Salmoniformes; family Salmonidae; genus Coregonus; species Coregonus lavaretus. The sequence goes on along the minus strand of NC_140025.1, from coordinate 30,252,394 downwards.
AAACAAACAAACGCATTCCTTGGAGAGAGGAAGAAGGGAGGAGAGAGAAAAAATGAAAGGAAATAGGCCAGCTAGTCTGGCAGAGGCAGACACCACATGGGTTTGATTTGAAGGAGAAGATAAGTTAAACTTTCTGTGTGTGTGTGTGTGTGTTCCGTTTCAATTAAACGAACGGCATACTCCTGGCCACAGGGTAAACAGCACACCTCTGTCACAGAAAACAATGTACCCAAAACATCCCGTTGTATTTTTAATCTGTTGTTTTGCATGTTCTGTTTACATGTAACTTCACAAAAGTAGGTCTTATTTGGGTGTTATCCACAAAGTCAATTACTCTGTAATCTCCATTGACACATCTCCAAACCTTAAAAAACTGAAACAGAGTATTGAGCTTTATAAAGCAGACAAATCCAGGGAGGCAATATATTAAAGTATTTTAAAATCCCTTCTAAAGATTTAACAAAACAGTAACACTGATTATCTTACATAATTTAAATCAAAAGAGCTTGGCGGAGAAAAATTAATAGTTCAACTGACACATTTCTTCTCAGTTGGTCCAGTGTGGCCTAGATTCACTCCTCTCTCGCTACCTGCCTGTTGTGTGTGACTACAACGGCAAAAGTGTTGACGGGCATACATACTTAGTTTTTGCTACTAATAAGAGCAGCGGAGAGTGAAAAGTTGGGAAAACTACGGAAAACGTGCATGTCCAATTGGCCGGATTCATCATCTGTTGAGAATGTGCAGAAACACACACACAGAAAGTATATGTGCACACACGCGCACGAACACACACACACTCTCTTTCTCACAAACACACCACACACACAGACACCCCTAAAATCGGGCAGAACACCACCCCCCCAACATGACCCATATTCCCTGTATGTGTGCTCACCAGCGGCCTGCGTCTGATTTTCTCTGATGTCTAACTAAGAGGGTTCGGCTCCACAAAGGCCTTCACACACCCCTCACGGTAACGAGGGGCGACTTGAAAAACGGGGCGCCCCCGAGCCTTTGAACACTGTCAGCACCGTGACTAATTGTGTTATGTCATTTCCCCCCTTTGTACCGCCGTCCCACTGGTCAAAACATGACCGCGTCCCAAATGGCACCCTACTTCCTATAAAATGCACTACTTTTGACCAGAGCCCTATGGACTATGCACTATATAGGGAATAGGGTGCCATTTGAGATGTACGCCCTCTCTATCCGAGGAAAGAACTGATCAGGGAATCAGCGATACCCGATATTTCCTCGTTTTCTGGCAAGATGTCTTCTGAACTTGACTAAATCTGACTAATAAGTCACTGTATGGATTGGGATAGAGGAGAACAGAGGAGGGTTTTGGTTTGGTGAATGACTGTTTTTCCTCGAAGATCATGAGGAGTGTGTGTGTGTGCATATGCAAGCATGTATGTATTTGTATCATGTGTGCGTGTGCGCATTTGCCTGTGTGTGTTTCTCAATCTCCACATGACAATAGGGTGCTCTGTGACGGATCTGAAGACTCCATTTAGCCGACGCTTCCGTCGGCGGGCTGTGGAAAACACCGCCACCCGCCTCGCCGCCCGAACCCAGCAGGCTGAGAGGGGCTCGGCGAAGCACAGGGCCGCATGATAAAGGGCTTTATTCACAGGCAGAGACAGCAAGTAGAGTTTTTTTCCCCACAAAGGATCTCTGAATGCTTTTGAGAAGACGCACAAAACCATTGGAATATTTCCATAGTCCCGTCGGCCTTAGACTGTGACTATGGCTAGGTACCTGGGTTGAAAGTGTTTGTTTTCTTTGAAATACTTTCATTGAGCTTGCCTGGCGCAATGGAACCAATGGGATAGTCCCAAAAGTGCAAACCTGTCACTAGGCAGGCACAATGAAACACTTTGAAAGTAAACAAATATTATTTGAACCCCGTCTGCACTATGGATGGGGAACGGAGAGGCCAATAAGTTAACAATTTCACTATTAACATATCACATAATAGCAATATCATTATGAACCTGCAATGAGTGGGAGGTGACTAGTTGCGGATTTTCATAAAACACTTACAGCTCTGTATGCCTATAACCTCAAGAGAATGTTAATCTCTGGATTAAAGAATGTGGTGTGGACCTGCACTTTTCTTTAGCCCCAGTCTTTTCAGGAGAACTCAATGCACTTTCATGTCGAAAGAGAGAGATAGAGAGAGAGAGAGAGAGAGAGAGAGAGAGAGAGAGAGAGAGAGAGAGAGAGAGAGAGAGAGAGAGAGAGAGAGAGAGCTTGCTTTGGCAATGTTAACACACGTTTCCCATGCCAATAAAGACCTTAAATTGAAATTGAATTGAGAGAGAGAGAGAGAGAGAGAGAGAGAGAGAGAGAGAGAGAGAGAGAGAGAGAGAGAGAGAGAGAGAGAGAGCTTGCTTTGGCAATGTTAACACACGTTTCCCATGCCAATAAAGACCTTAAATTGAAATTGAATTGAGAGAGAGAGAGAGAGAGAGAGAGAGAGGGGGAGAGAGAGAGCGAGAGAGAGAGAGAGAGAGAAAAAAAGAAAGGAGTGAGGTGAGAAAACAAGAAAAGGAGAAGAAAAGAGGGGGAAGGAGGGGTGTAGCTGCAGACACGGGGCTGTGGAATGCACACTTCAAAAAGCGCCTGGCTAGACAGGCACCATTCCTCCCGCCCTCCTCTCCTTCTTCCTCCCTTGCTCCTCGGCCCTTCAGGAATGAGACAATGGAAGAATCCTGGAGCTGGTCTGCCAAGAAAGCGTTCCGAACACTCCTTGCCTGTGTCCCAAATGGCACCTCATTCCCTATAAAGTGCACTATACAGTGAATAGGGTGACATTTGGGACGCGGCCCTCGTCTGCCGCCGGTAGATGTGGATAGAGAGAAGAAGGAATGTCCGCCAAGCACATGTTATGACGTTAGGGGTCAAGTTTGGAAAAGCGAGCGCCTGGAGTATGCCAGTTGAGGTGTTGACCAACACGCGAGTCTAATCAAAACAGGCGATGGATGGGCGCACAGAATTTCTGACCTCACTCTAGATCCACCCCCTTGCTTTACCCCTCGTCTGTCTGTCTGTCTGTCAGACAAGCTGAGTCACAATTTTAATTTGGCAAGAGTGCAGAAATCACAACAAAAAGCATTAAAACGGATGGTCCCAGAATGAAGACTCCTCATGCAAACCATGTTTATGTTTCCATAATCTGTTCCTTTTCTTCTAATCACAAAAGTCAATCACCTTTTTGTATTTTGTGAGAAATGGCACTATGCACCATTTAAGTGAGAATAAAGAAATGAAAACACAAGCATCCAAAACTACGGCATGCAATGGGAACCCTCATGCAACCATATCTCTACCATTTCATTTCAGAAATGTTTCCATAATCCTTTCCTCTGAAAACACAAATATAAATCCTATTTTTGTCTGTAGTGACAAGCCTCACAATGATCTGTACAGCCAAAACCACCAAAACCTCTGGACACGCAACAGGAACTCTCCTTCTCATGCAAACTGAACATTTCATTCCCATAAATGCTTCCATAATCTTTCCCTTTCCCATCACAAAAGTCAACCATCCTACCTCAGGATCCATGACAAACTATACCGCCATCAACAAACGTTTCATTAACGTTCCAATTACCTGGGTGCTGACAAATCGCGTACCGTCCGTTGCCTCCACTGTCAGGTTGTAATTGGATTTTTGCTCGGCGTCGAGAGGCCTCGCCACGATCAGGGTCCCACTGGCCTTGCCCACGTCAAAGCGGCTGTCATAGTTCCCACCTGGTGGAAACGATGGAGGGAAGGGTTAGGCAGGTGCACAATTAAAATGGACAGGAAATGAGTGGGCCTATCATCGCCTGTTTAAATGATGATGCAGTACTGGAGCTAGGTAAGCTAACAGTGACATACGGTTCTGTTTGGCTGTGCCGTTATGCTAGAGGCACTGATACATAAATTGCTGGCGTATGTAAACTCTGTATAATAATAATTTATGTATATTATCCATACTGTTCCTTATATCAATAAACTAAGCAACAGTATCCTTATTGTTGATACATACAGAAGCACATGTGTACTGCACTATGAATCAACAACGTCAATACATTTCCCTGTGCTTATGTTCACTTTCCAGGCTCATTATGGACCCATATGTGCAAGTGGTATGATGTGTATGCATCAAGCCCATACAGTTAGTTGTATGTGTCAATGGATTCCACTAGACACGATGAATGAAATGCATACGGTACATATACAAAATGGAGCCATATGTTCATGTTTATGTGCGGTATACGTGTTTATGTAAATCTGTTGTCACACGATCACAAGAATGACGGAAATACTGCACAAGCTCAACCACAGGCACGTGACAGCACAACTGGGTTCAAACACTATTTAAATACTTTGAGCGTTTGCTCTAGCCTGCCTGGAGTGTCAGATGGGCGGGGTTTGCACTTTGGGGACTTTCCTATTGGCCTATTAAGCCAGGCAAGCTCAGCTAAAGTATTTTAAATCATTTCAAATAGTATTTAAACCCAGGTCTGCATGACGGACATCACAGTCAGCGATCTCTTAACACAACCAATGGTATTAGAGAGATCACTTAATACAGCCAACGACAGTAGAGAGATCCCATTACAGCAGATCTACCTTCTGCTGTACAGTTGAGGTCGCAAGCCATCTGAACGATGTAAAACACTTCCTCTATGTCTCCTTCTGGACAAACCAAATCCAATAAAAGAGAGAGACATTCCCAAAGGAAAAAGGGAAGAGAAGAGCAGCAGAGAAGCAGAAAACACAGAAAAAGAGAGAGGTGTCAGTCAAACGTTGGTTAGAAGAAGGGAGGGGGAAAAGGGAGAAGTATTTTCAGGAAATGTCAGGAAGTTTATGCAGTAAAGATGTTAACAGTCACCATGCAAAGAAGTCACTATTAGAGATTCAATTATTACAGTGAGCAAGGAGAAAAAAACGATGTATATAGGTTTGTAGGTTTTGGGGTTTGTAGGCTACACGCTCACATTCGCTTGCTAGGGTTAGTGCTAAGAAGAATGCTACAATCTATGCCAGGGATGTCTTCCCTTGACTATAAAACTAGATTAATCTCCTTCTAGAATGCATTCAACTAACACACATACAGTTGAAGTCGGAAGTTTATATACACCTTAGCCAAATACATTTAAACTCAGTTTTTCCACAATTCCTGACATTTAATCCTAGTAAAAATTCCCTGTTTTAGGTCAGTTAGGATCACCACTTTATTTTAAGAATGTGAAATTTCAGAATAATAGTAGAGAGAATGATTTATTTCAGCTTTTATTTCTTTCATCACATTCCCAATGGGTCAGAAGTTTACATACACTCAATTTGTATTTGGTAGCATTGCCTTTAAATTGTTTAACTTGGGTCAAACGTTTTGGGTAGCCTTACACAAGCTTCCCACAATAAGTTGGGTGAATTTTGGCCCGTTCCTCCTGACAAGAGCTGGTGTACAGTGGGGGAAAAAAGTATTTAGTCAGCCACCAATTGTGCAAGTTCTCCCACTTAAAAAGATGAGAGAGGCCTGTAATTTTCATCATAGATACACGTCAACTATGACAGACAAAATTAGAAGAAAAAAATCCAGAAAATCCCATTGTAGGATTTTTTATGAATTTATTTGCAAATTATGGTGGAAAAAAAGTATTTGGTCAATAACAAAAAGTTTCTCAATACTTTGTTATATACCCTTTGTTGGCAATGACACAGGTCAAACGTTTTCAGTAGGTCTTCACAAGGTTTTCACACACTGTTGCTGGTATTTTGGCCCATTCCTCCATGCATATCTCCTCTAGAGCAGTGATGTTTTGGGGCTGTCGCTGGGCAACACAGACTTTCAACTCCCTCCAAAGATTTTCTATGGGGTTGAGATCTGGAGACTGGCTAGGCCACTCCAGGACCTTGAAATGCTTCTTACGAAGCCACTCCTTCGTTGCCCGGGCGGTGTGTTTGGGATCATTTTCATGCTGAAAGACCCAGCCACGTTTCATCTTCATCTTCAATGCCCTTGCTGATGGAAGGAGGTTTTCACTCAAAATCTCACGATACATGGCCCCATTCATTCTTTCCTTTACACGGATCAGTCGTCCTGGTCCCTTTGCAGAAAAACAGCACCAAAACATGATGTTTCCACCCCCATGCTTCACAGTAGGTATGGTATTCTTTGGATGCAACTCAGCATTCTTTGTCCTACAAACACGACGAGTTGAGTTTTTACCAAAAAGTTCTATTTTGGTTTCATCTGACCATATGACATTCTCCCAATCCTCTTCTGGATTATCCAAATGCACTCTAGCAAACTTAAGACGGGCCTGGACATGTACTGGCTTAAGCAGGGGGACACGTCTGGCACTGCAGGATTTGAGTCCCTGGCGGCGTAGTGTGTTACTGTCATTATTCTTAAAATCCAAATTAATCTAACAGTTACTGATGGTAGGCTTTGTTACTTTGGTCCCAGCTCTCTACAGGTCATTCACTAGGTCCCCCGTGTGGTTCTGGGATTTTTGCTCACCGTTCTTGTGATCATTTTGACCCCACGGGGTGAGATCTTGCGTGGAGCCCCAGATCGAGGGAGATTATCAGTGGTCTTGTATGTCTTCCATGTCCTAATAATTGCTCCCACAGTTGATTTCTTCAAACCAAGCTGCTTACCTATTGCAGATTCAGTATTCCCAGCCTGGTGCAGGTCTACAATTTTGTTTCTGGTGTCCTTTGACAGCTCTTTGGTCTTGGCCATAGTGGAGTTTGGAGTGTGACTGTTTGAGGTTGTGGACAGGTGTCTTTTATACTGATAACAAGTTCAAACAGGTGCCATTAATACAGGTAACGGGTGGAGGACAGAGGAGCCTCTTAAAGAAGAAGTTGCAGGTCTGTGAGAGCCAGAAATCTTGCTTGTTTGTAGGTGACCAAATACATATTTTCCACCATAATTTGCAAATAAATTCATTAAAAATCCTACAATGTGATTTTCTGGATTTTTTTTCCTCAATTTGTCTGTCATAGTTGACGTGTACCTATGATGAAAATTACAGGCCTCTCTCATCTTTTTAAGTGGGAGAACTTGCACAATTGGTGGCTGACTAAATACTTTTTTCCCCCACTGTAACTGACTCAGGTCTGTAGGCCTCCTTGCTCACACACGCTTTTTCAGTTCTGCCCACAAATGTTCTATAGGATTGAGGTCAGGGCTTTGTGATGGCCACTCCAATTCCTTGACTTTGTTGTCCTTAAGCCATTTTGCCACAACTTTGGAAGTATGCTTGGGGTCATTGTCCATTTGGAAGACCCATTTGCGACCAAGCTTTAACTTCCTGACTGATGTCTTGAGATGTTGCTTCAATATATCCACATAATTTTCCTTCCTCGTGATGCCATCTGTTTTGTGAAGTGCACCAGTCCCTCCTGCAGCAAAGCACCCCCACAGCATGATGCTGCCACCCCCTTGCTTCACGGTTGGGATGGTGTTCTTCGGCTTGCAAGAGCCCCCTTTTTTCTCCAAACATAACAATGGTCATTATGGCCAAACAGTTATATTTTTGTTTCATCAGACCAGAGTACATTTCTCCAAAAAGTACGATCTTTGTCCCCATGTGCAGTTGCAAACCGTAGTCTGGCTTTTTTATGGTTTTGGAGCAGTGGCTTCTTCCTTGCGAGCGGACTTTCAGGTTATGTCGATATAGGACTTGTTTTACTGTGGATATAGATACTTTTGTACCTGTTTCCTCCAGCATCTTCACAAGGTCCTTTGCTGTTGTTCTGGGATTGATTTGCACTTTTCGCACCAAAGTACGTTCATCTCTAGGAGACAGAACGCGTCTCCTTCCTAAGCGGTATGGCGGCTGCGTGGTCCCATGGTGTTTATACTTGCGTACTATTGTTTGTACAGATGAATGTGGTACCTTCAGACGTTTGGAAATTGCTCCCAAGGATGAACCAGACTTGTGGAGGTCTACAAAAAAAACATTCTGAGGTCTTGGCTGATTCCTTTTGATTTTCCCATGATGTCAAGCAAAGAGGCACTGAGTTTGAAGGTAGGCCTTGAAATACATCCACAGGTACACCTCCAATTGACTCAAATGATGTAAATTAGCCTATCAGAAGCTTCTAAAGCCATAACATCATTTTCTGGAATTTTCCAAGCTGTTTAAAGGCACAGTGAACTTAGTGTATGGAAACTTCTGACCCACTGGAATTGTGATACAGTGAATTATACGTGAAATAATCTATCTGTAAACAATTGTTGGAAAAATTACTTGTGTCATGCACAAAGTAGATGTCCTAACCGACTTGCCAAAACTATAGTTTGTGAACAAGAAATTTGTGGAGTGGTTGAAAAACTAGTTTTTATGACTCCAACCTAAGTGTATGTAAACCTTTGACTTCAACTGTATACACGCGTATGCGTGTATGCACAGACCCACCCACACACAACCTAAAACAAAATCCTGCATCCACTCGTCCAGGCTTCACCTGTGATCTCGAACCAGACGGGCGTGTCCGACATCTCCGTGGTGATGACCCCCACCATGTGCGCCACGGGGTCGCTCTCCATCACTGAAAAGAAGAAGGGGGGCTCCTCAAAGGCCAAGGGGGGCGCGCCGGCCGCCACCTCCGGCTTGGGGATCCACTCGATGTGCAGCCGGCAGGTGGATGACTTCTGGGGGCGTCCGTTGTCCACCGCTTTGATCTGATAGAGAGAGGGAATGAATTGATTTGAATTGATTTGGGTAACAAAATTATACAACAAGACACATTGGTCTCCCAGGGGATAGCACTTAAAAGCTTTAATTAAAGTACTTTAATTAAAACACAGGGAGAGAGAGGGGGGAGAGAGGAAACAGAGCGAGAGAGAGAGCAAGCGAGAGAGATAAATAGAGTGAGAGACAGAGACAGATAGGCCAAGGGGTCAAAGAACGGTCAGCTAGCCCACATGGGAAAAACAACAACAGATCGGAACACCTGTTACCATGGCGTCCCCCGTTAAACAGGTGTCCTGGAAGCTTATTGTGTTATGTGTCTAATTCCTTCAAGTGAGATAAATCTATCACAGGCAACATTAGCCCAAATGTACTATTATATAAAAGTACTGTGACTATACTAAACCTCAAAAGTGTATCAACAAATGCAATTTGGCATGTACATTGGAAATGTAAAAGTAAATTACTGCGAATAAATCAAAGCCACAGGTCCGATTTGTCCAATAATTCTCTAAAACACTGACTCTAGTTTAAGATGTCATATAACTCAGCATGTACATTGACATTCCTCTAAAAGCAAAAGAAAATCCTAAACCCAAGTGACTTCTCCCTAACTATACTGAACAAAAATATAAATGTAACATGTAAAGTGTTGGTCCCATGTTTCATGAGCTGAAATAAAAGATCCCAGAAATGTTCCATACGCACAAAAAGCTTATTTCTCTCAAATGTTGTGCACAAATTTGTTTACATCCTTGTTAGTGTGCATTTCTCCTTTGTCAAGATAATCCATCCACCTTATAGGTGTGGCATATCAAGAAGCTGATTAAACAGCATGACCATTACACAGGTGCACCTTGTGCTGGGTACAATAAAAGGCCACTCTAAAATGTGCAGTTTTGTCACATAACACAATGCCACAGATGTCTACATTTTGAGGGAGCGTGCAATTTGCATGCTGCCTGCAGAAATGTCTACCAGAGCTGTGGCCAGAGAATTTAATGTTCATTTCTCTACCATAAGCCGCCTCCAACTTCATTTTAGAGAATTTAGCAGTACGTCCAACCGGCCTCACAACTGAAGACCATGTATAACCACGCTAGCCCAGGACCTCCACATCCGGCTTCTTCACCTGCGGGATCATCTGAGACCAGCCACCCGAACATCTGATGAAACTGTCTGTAATAAAACCCTTTTGTGAGGAAAAACTCATTCTGATTGGCTGGGCCTGGCTCCCCAGTGGGTGGGTCTATGCCCTCCCAGGCCCACCCATGGCTGCACCCCTGCCCAGTCATGTGAAATCCATCGATTAGGGCCTAACGAATGTATTTCAATTGACTGATTTCCTTGTATGAACTGTTAACTCAGTAAAATCGTTAAATTGTTGCATGTTGCATTTATATTTTTGTTCAGTATAAGTATACAAACTACGAATCCAAATGCGCTAGGCTACTCACGGTGAGGATGTCATACTCCCCGGCGGAGGAGAACTTCTTAGACGACACCAGACCCGTCTTTGGCTCGATGAAGAACTTCCCGTGCTCATCTCCCTCCTCGATAGAATACGAGATCTCCGAGTTGGCACCCTCGTCGCGGTCTGAGGCAATCACCCGGTACACGGGATCACGCTTCAGAGCCCGCTCCTTTTCCGGTTTTTCGCGTTCCGGAAGCTTGATCTTGTAGATCTTCTCCAGGAACTGCGGCCGGTTGTCGTTCTCGTCCAGGACTTTGACGATGACACGGACCGTGGTGGATTTGGCAGGAACCCCGTGGTCGGTTACAGTGATCTATTAGGGAAAAGTTGGGAAAAACATGGAATTAGAATGGGAGTATGGGAATTCTGTTGTCTGTGACTTTAATCCGAGCGAAAAAGAGGGGAAAACATGGAATTGAGAGACATTTTGGGGAAAACATGGAATTACAATTGGAATCCTATGTTTGAGACTGTGAGAGGGAAAAGAGAGAAACGCTGAATGAAAAGCTTCAAAGGATCTATGTGAATTAAGTGTCAAGGCCAACAGTCAATGGTAGAACGTCATCACATTTCATATTTTGAACGGACATTGTGTTCCATTTACCCATGCAACCTTGGGAAGAGTGTTGTCACGTAAACATTTCCAATTAAAGCAATGTTTAAAACCAGTTTAGCGAAACAATGCATATACTGCAGAGGGGAGGGGGGACCAAGCAATAATGTCGCACATATGTGTAAGCAGTAAGCACTGCGTCTCGTGAATATGTAATGACCGGGGCTCCAACGTTTGATTGAGGACGTTCCTTATTCGAAGTCCTTGAATTAATCAAAGAGAACGGAGGTAAAAAGCTAACTCACATTCTTCTCTCCCTTTTCCCCTCGCTTTCTCCCCCTTTCTCTTTCTCCCCGCACATCTCCCCCCCCCCCCCCCCCCCCCCCCCACCTCTTCCTCCCACCCATAATTTCATTGCCGTGCTCACAAATGTTTCTCAGTAAGTCAATTGGCTGCCAAAATTGAAGCAATTCCTTCTGAGATTTAGCGAGTCATCTTATTCAAAGACCCACGCTGTGCATCCGGGAACAAATATGCGAAGGGAACAGGCTGTTATACATTCGCTCGCTTATTGAAGTTGAATTGTTCCCTTTCCTTCTTTCTTTCCCTTTCAGTCATTTTTTCTATGGTGAAGGGATTCAATGAATGTGAGAGGCAAGTCATAGTTTTGCGTTTTTTCTCCGAGACAAGCGCAACAAGACGGTCCAAAGACCACACTCGCTTTGCCGCTTTGCTTTTTTGCCACAGAAGAATGAGACTCGTCGTTATTTTGGGGATGTAGCAGGCCCCATCTCTTTGGTGAGCAATGTCTCCTTAGCGCTCCAAAAACAACATATTCCGTTAAATGGGTTTACTTGATAAATGTATCACCATCCAACCAGGATGAAAAAACGTTTTATCTATGCTGATGTTTTCTTCCTCACAGTGATAGAAGTATTAGATATCAAAACACCAGCCTGGTCCCAGATCAGTTTGTGCGGTCTTGCCAATTCCTATGGTAATTGTCACGTGGCACAAACTGATCTGAGACCAAGCAAAAAAAAACACACCAGTGGCATGATGTGTTAACCCATTTGGAGAAGCCAGGGGAGAAACAATTGTTTAAAAAGAGTTCAAAAATAATAATGAAACCCTACAGCCCATAGTTTGCCGGAGGGACATAACTTAGCTTTAACACTTGGTAGTTTGAACACTCAGCTGTTTTAACACTTTGTTAATTTGGCCTGGCTTAATGGCTGAATGGTGTCTAGTCTTTCAAATGAAATGCACAGCCGTGACAGCTTAATGTACACAGCCAGCAATAAGCTTAGCTGACCCAAACAAACACAACACTTAAATATTATGAGTAACTGGGAAACTGAACTGGGGTTTGTCTATCTATCTCACAGCCAAGAGAGATGTGAGCAATTCTGAGCTTAAAGAGTCGGAAATAAAAATAAAGAGCTGAACAATAGTCATTTAAAACCATCTGCTCAGCGCTATAGCGAAAACAATTTGGGGTGGTGGTCACACGCCATTTGGCACTAGCAGCAACGATTAGCAGCATAATGTGTTTTTGTTTTCCCGCGCCTAGTCGGTCCGAGGCCGTCCAAGCTATTTTCCGGAACAAAATTAATTAAATAGGACGACGAGGACCATTCGAGTTAGAGGCGGCGTGCGCCTCTCGGGAGCAGTGTTGCCGGTGCATTGGCCCGTATTCTCATATTCTGTAATGAATATTGCCATTACAAGCAGATGCGTTCATTTGGCCCCGTTTCGGATGATATTTTATATGCATCCCAAATGTAGTGCATTACTTTTGACCAGAGCCCTAGGTGTCCTGTTGAAAAGTGCCCTATATTGGGAATAGTGTCATTGGGTACACACCCTTTGTCTACAGTTCCCTGTTCCCTTTGTGAAATCAAAGCAGTGGATTGAAAAAATCTAAAGACAAGGACCCGGCTAATGTGAACAGCTGAACTGTTGTATGTGAGTGCATCCCAAATGGTATCCTATTCCAGATATAGTGCACTTCTTTCGACCAGGGTCCACAGGCCTCCGGTCATAAGTAGTGCATTAAATAGGGAATAGGGTGCCATTTGGGACGCAGTTGTATGGTAATTATGCCGAGCGACCCGGAGAGACAAGATAGGAGCATCAATTACAAAAACAAACTGAACTCTGTAATACTGTACTTAGACAGCAGCATTGAGGTGAAGAGAGAGAGAGAGAGAGAGAGAGAGAGAGAGAGAGAGAGAGAGAGAGAGAGAGAGAGAGAGAGAGAGAGAGAGAGAGAGAGAGAGAGAGAGAGAGTGTGTGTGGGTGAGAGAGACTGTGGTAATGAGCCTACATGCGTGCTTGTGAGTGCGCCCTTCCGAGCCGTGCTAGACAGTTGCTCATCAGCACATCCTACTCTTTCAAAACAAAGTCTTTACCAGAGGCCAGTCACTCTCTGTCAGACAGACAGTGACAACAACGTAAAGACAGTGTCGCAGTGGTTCTAAGGCTTTTCGTAATTTAATGTTTACACTTGGCGCGCATTGTTGCACGTCTGCGACAAACCCCTGGTCAAATGGCGGCCAACTCTCAAGTCTGATGTAGTGAAACGTTAGTGCCTAGACACTTCAGAAGGCATAAATCAAGAAAGTGGCTGAGACGATAGAAACTTAGCCAGTTGGTGTAGAGATAGGCCTATAAGCAGAACATTCAACTTGCCTCTCTTTCAGGTCTGGGTGAGCATGTCCTAACATGTCTCCCTTGTTGTTTCCTCTCTCTCTCGCTCTCCCTCCCTCTCTCTCCCTACCTCCCTGTTCTCAGGCCTGTCACCCTGCCGCTGAAGCCGACACACATTCACCAAGATGAGCCTGGCGTTTGCTCACTCAGAGACCTCCCCCATTCCCACTGGCGATCACACTCATACACACTGGTATGTGCACACATGCACAAGACGCAAGCACGCACACACACACACCACCCCATCAAACCTCCCCCCTCCCCGACTGTGCAGGCCTTGTTTGCACCAGATGCCACCCCACCCGGCATCTGGCGCAAACAAGGCCTGCACGGTCAGCCAGCCCCCGACTACCCCCCACCTCAATAGCTCCACATGTTCCAACCAACCCCCACCCACCCCTCCTCCGACCAGCAATCCCCTAGAGGGGGCTCTGCCCCAGGGATAAACAGTCCCCTGTGGTGGTGGAGCCAGGGGTTTCAGGCCAGGGTTTGAGGTCTTCCCACCTTCCCTCCACCACCTCTGTCCTTTTGTATTTCCCCCATCTATTGGTTAAGGTTTAGATTGGGGGAGGGGAGGGGAAGCTTATCCTAGATCTGTACCTAGAGGAAAATTCACCCCCACCTCCAGACAGAGTCTATCCCAATAAAAAAAAATCTGAAGTCGCCATGGTTATCAGCCAGACTCTCCTAGGAGGCCAGGCTAGGAGCGAAGGTCTTCGTCCCAAATAGCACCCTATGGGCCTTGGTCAAAATAAGTGCACTATATAGGGAATAGTGTGCCAATTGAGACGCATCCGCCACTGTAGCTCTTTTCCCACTTACCCACATCCAAAGTATTTAGGTCAAAAGGTACTTGCATCAAATTACTTTTTTTCATTTATTTTTTTCTCTCCCCCTCTCTCTTGCGCTCTCTTTTCCTGACTGACTGAAGTGGAGCAGTAGATCAAATGAAAGCTAACTGTAAAGTTATTGGATGGTCTTTCGAGCCGTTCAACATTGTAAAATGCGACGGAGATAGTTTTATAATGAATGATTATATTTTCTTAAAAAATATATTTATTAATTTTTGTATTGCTAAATATTTTTTCATGCCGTACTCGTACACTACCGTTCAAAAGTTTGGGGTCACTTAGAAATGTCCTTGTTTTCCATGAAAACATACATGAAATGAGTCTGAATAGGAAATATAGCAAAATGCATAGGAAATGTAGTCATTGACAAGGTTAGAAATAATTATTTTTAATATAAATATTAATTGTGTCCTTCAAACTTTGCTTTCGTCAAAGAATCTTCCATTTGCAGCAATTACAGCCTTGCAGACCTTTGGCATTCGAGTTCTCAATTTGTTGAGGTAATCTGAAGAGATTTCACCCCATGCTTCCTGAAGCACCTCCCACAAGTTGGATTTGCTTGATGGGCAATCCTCAGCTGGCAGCTTCATTAAATAGTACCTGCAAAACACCACTCTCAACATCAACAGTGAAGAGGCGACTCCGGGATGCTGACCTTCTAGGCAGAGTTCCAAAGAAAAAGCCATATCTCAGACTGGCCAATAAAAAGAAAAGATTAAGATGGCCAGTCTGAGATATGGCTTTTTCTTTGCAACTCTGCCTAGAAGGTCAGCATCCCGGAGTCTCCTCTTCACTGTTGACTTTGAGACTGGTGTTTTGCAGGTACTATTTAATGAAGCTGCCAGTTGAGGACCAGTGAGGCGTCTGTTTCTCAAACTAGACACTCTATTGTATTTGTCCTCTTACTCAGTTGTGCACTGGGGCCTCCCACTCCTCTTTCTATTCTGGTTAGATCCAGTTTGCGCTGTTCTGTGAAGGGAGTAGTACACAGCGTTGTACGAGATCTTCAGTTTCTTGGCAATTTCTCGCATGGAATAGCCTTCATTTCTCAGAACAAGAATAGACTGACGAGTTTCAGAAGAAAGTTATTTGTTTCTGGCCATTTTGAGCCTGTAATCGAACCCACAATTGCTAATGCTCCAGATACTCAATTAGTCTCAAGAAGGCCAGTTATATTGCTTCTTTAACCAGCACAACAGTTTTCAGCTGTGCTAACATAATTGCAAAAGGGTTTTCTAATGATCAATTAGCCTTTTAAAATGATAAACTTGGATTAGCAAACACAACGTGCCATTGGAACACAGGACTGATGGTTGCTGATAATGGGCCTCTGTACGCCTATGTAGATATTCCATAAGAAATCAGCCGTTTCCCGCTATAATAGCCATTTACAACATTAACAATGTCTACACTGTATTTCTGATCAATTTGAAGTTATTTTAATTGACAAAAAAAGTGATTTTCTTTCAAAAACAAGGACATTTCTAAGTGACCCCAAACTTTTGAACGGTAGTAATATAAATAAGGTTTTTCCCATGAACAGAAAACGAGTGTACGAATGTCGCTGTGCATTTTAATTTGGCCCCAACATGAAAGAACTGGAAGACCGCTTTGAGCTTTTTAACATTTAATGTGGTTATTTAACGTCTGCCGGAGCATTTTATTAAACGGGACAAATGAACAACGTAATAATAATAAAACAGGCTCTGGATAAGTATTTGGAAAAACAGGAGCCTGTTGGAAAAACACACTGACTATCAGCTCTCTTTATCTCTAATCCACACACCAACCAATGCCCCTTAGATTAACCCTTAAGGGTGGCTTTTGACTCTGACTGTCCTGGGAATCTGCTCGGTCGTTCGCACAGAGGGTTCCTGACCTGGTCAATTTAACAAATTAAAGGGCTTTTGTGTCGAAAGCTTCAATTTAGTTTTCCTCTCTCTTGAGGCCTCTGCAACTCGCCACTCAAATGTAGGAGTAGGCCATTTAATTTATCATAGAGGTGGATGGAGAGAATGAGAGAGAGGGAGGAGGGAAAAAGAGAGAGAGAGAGAGAGAGAGAGAGAGAGAGAGAGAGAGAGAGAGAGAGAGAAGGAGAAGCAGGAGGCAGTAAAATGTCTTCCTCAGGAGAATAGATCCCTCCCCTCCTCTCCCCCACTATCTTTACTCTCCAGTCCCAGAATAATATTAGTGCGTTCCACTGTGTAAATTGAGTATGAAAACCCAGAGAGTTCCTGGCATGCGGGCCCACATCGGCATTAATCGGCATCCAATGAACCTCGAATTGCATTAACTCCTATAACGATAATTAAGCAGCGCCCAATCTGGTTACTCGATCTTGGCACATAATTAAATGTGCTGGCAGTAAATGTTTGGTTGGGTTGGGCAGAGGGAAGGGAATGAAGGGGGGGGTCAAATCAAATCAAATATTATTTGTCACATGCGCCGAATACAACCGGTGTAGACCTTACAGTGAAATGCTTACTTACAAGCCCTTAACCAACAATGCAGTTTTAAGAACAAATACCCCAACAACAAAAAAAACACAAAAAAATACAATATAAAATAATACTAAATAAAAGTAACAAATAATTAAAGAAGGAGGGTGGGGGTAGAGAAGATAGAGAGGGAGAGACAGAAAGAACGAGAGAGAGTGAGAGAGAGAGACAAAGAGAGAGACAGAGAGAGAGAGAGAGAGAAAGTGACTATCCACAAGTTTAAACATCAACCCGGCGTTGACGGCTCGCTTCCTGCCCCGGCTTGCCTCCCTCGATCCCGAGATGGTACACTGGCGAAGAACAAAGGCACAGTCACCCTGATTCCCCCCTGCAAATCACAACCGGCGGAATCATGATCCAAAACCCAAACCCCCTTCCCCCGGTTAGTGTGGAACTATGCGCTGCGTCTCTGTGCCCCAGCTTGTTTTGGTTGGCAACGCTTGGTGCTCGGCCAAAGTACGTCGGTTGGAGGTTGAAGCAAGCCAAGGCTAAAGTTTAGAGAGGCAAATAAAATGGTTGTTTTAGGACTTTTGGCCACTTCGGCTGAAGAGGTCGTCCTTGAGGGCCTTTCTGATGATTAGCAATGCTGCTAATGCTTCTCCAAACAAACACGAGGGCTCACACAGACGGACGTACAAGGAAGTAGACAGTTTTTTCTTTCCCCCTCTTCTTTCTCCATCCCCCCTTTCTGTTAGTGGTAGACCAGACAAAACAAGGTGCTTACCTCAAGAATGTGCTCATCCTGCTGTTCTCGGTCCAGCTTCCTCGAGGTCGTTGTGACGAGACCTGTCGAGGGAAAAGAGACGTTTGTTCGTACTATGGCCACGATCAATGTATCAATGTTGTATCAATGTTGCATCAATGTTATCTTGTCTTACTACAGGACAATGTGATATCCATTTTCTTGACATCATGCAATCATGAAAATGAAACCACAAAACCATATTGAGAAAAAGGCATATTTGAAATGGCAGACAAACTTCATTACAAGATGCATGATGTGCTTCCTAAAGACTCAACATAGCCAAACTAACACTAAAGCAGGAAAGGGCCAGGGTAAATTGCTGATTTACATTGTTTGCAAAAACCAAGCCCTCCATTCTTTGTTTCCTTGGTTATGTCCTCCAAACCTTCTTCTAAATGACCTGCAGGAGGAGGAAGGGGGCTGAGATACTGACCCTTAGAAATGTCTCCAACCCCCGGTCACCTCTGTGCCCCAGACAGTCCACCGTCAGGCCACCCCGTCCGCCACACGTGAAATATCGCGGCGGTCCGCTAACTGGCTCTGAAACAGCAGTGGCCTCTAAACTCTAACTGAGGCTTATACCGCAAGCTGAACAAATACAGAGGCAGGCAGTCAGAGGCAGACACAGTCAATTGTAGCCCCAAGCCCGAGCTCTAGCGTCTCAAGTCATCTGTTAGAGTGTAGGGATTTCGAATGAGATCCCATGGTTTGTTTTAAGGATTTCGAGAGCCCTGGATTTCCACCGTGACTGCAATTATTTTCACACAGGGGGATGGTGTTTCTCTTTTTCTGAGGGCTACAACAGTAGTTGGGACTTAAGACTTTGCGTAACCTGGCTTAGCTAAGAATAAAAATGAATGCAAAACGCCTCGAGATCTGATCCAATTTGAATCAGATTCAACCAAAGGATGGGGAGAAGAGAAAAAGAGAAAGCCAAAAAATATGGCTACATTATACGAGCAGCAGTCTCTTCTCCCCAAATAATAAACAGTGTATTCTCACTCCCAGCGTAATTGTAACCTTGCAGTAGACATGAGTGCAGAGTAGACGTGCCAGAGCAGACCGCACCAGAGCCGGCTGGTCGACCACACGGCGACTGATTATCATAGCAAAAAAAAGGATTTCCGAAACCCGAGACCATCAATGGCACATATGGCGCAAACCAGAATAGCAAGCCCACAACTTACAGCACCTCTCGAAATTGCCCTGCACAGCAAATGAAGGACTCAACTGAGCCAGAGCTCCCCAGGGCTTCATACTATACCCTAAAAAGAAACAATGTTTATTTGGAACTTAAAATAAATAAAAGAAAGAGCTATCAGCATTAGAGAAAGACAGTGTTTCCCTTGTGTGCTAAGCTAGTTTTTTTTGTTTTGTAATACATTGAACAAAGCTAATGAAGGCATTACAAGTTGGAAAAGCTTGTCCAGGAAACTGTGAGCGACTAAGAAAGGAAGGACTCTTGACAACATGCCACCGTCAGGACAAATTCAACAACTAAGTCAATGGGCTCCACTGTACTGTTGTTAAGCTTGTAATAATGCTGGGTAGTTTGGCGACGGTAGTGTTATGGGTTGAGACTAGCAGCTAACTGTGACATAGCTTTTATAAGGTCACGGCGAACAAGGCTCTTTGTAAAAGAAGGTAAGGCATATCGGTTGGGTTGTCCTGAAAACCGGCCAATTTGCAAGCCATCTCAATGGACATAAACAAAGTGATCGTATTACCCCCATTTCCCAAAGAATGAAACTGAGAGAGGCTCACACACACACACGCGCACACACATATATACACACACATACACACAATAATATTACCCACATTTCCCAAAGACTGGCAAAGAGAGGGGGTTGCGCTCTCAAACACACACACACAAACACACGTTCCCCTTTGTCAAGCTGCCAAGTGTGCCAGGCTGAAAATCCTTCACCGCTTTAATTAAAGGACAGAGAGTTGACTCCTCTGCACCTCCATCCTAGCGAGAAGCTAAATTTAACCGAGGTAGAACTCTTAAAGGTTGCTCTAAATTGATCCGGATGGTTGGAGCCATCTTTTTTTTTAAAGCATCTTAGCTGTCTCCAAGCTCACGGGAGCAGTCCTTTGATGTGGGGTTATGCGCGTCAACGCCTATGAAGTAGTAGTGTTAGCTTAGCATATCTTCCTATCTTTACCTGAGCCACGGCTCCAGGCTTCCAGCCTCTGACGATCAATTATGTCTATGGATTGGAAATACACAGCTGCCTATAGTACTATACACAATGTACAAAACATTAAGAACACCTTCCTAATATTGAGTTGCACCCCCCCCCCCCCGTTTGTCCTCAAAACAGACTCAAATTGTCGGGGCATGGACTCTACAAGGTGCCGAAAGTGTTCCACAGGGATGCTGGCCCATGTTGACGCCAATGCTTCCCACAGTTGTGTCAAGTTGTCTGGATGTCCTTTGGTTAGTGGACCATTCTTGATACACACGGGAAAATGTTGAGCGTGAAAAACCCAGCAGCGTTGCAGTTCTTGACACAAACTGGTGCGCCTGGCACCTACTGCCATACCCCGTTCTAAGGCACTTTAATATTTTGTCTTGCCCATTCACCCTCTGAATGGCACACATACACTATCCATGTCTCAATTGTCTCAAGGCTTAAACATCCTTCTTTAACCTGTCTCCTCCCCTTCATCTACACTGATTGAAGTGGATTTAACATGTGACATCAATAAGGGATCATAGCTTTCACCTGGATTCACCTGGTCAGTCTATGTCATGGAATGTTTTGTACTGTCAGTGTATAGCTATAGGGACTAGTCCTAGATACAGAGTACAGACAGAAGTCAACATGACTAAGTTGTGTTAAGATTGGAGGAGCTGTCCAGCTGTTGGCAGGCTACATATAGGCCATCAGGGAGAAGCTTCCAGTTCCAAACCCACAAACCAGCTCTCAAAACACACACACACACGCAATCAAACACACACACACTCGACAGCAGAGAGAAGGTTGCTGTTCTAACCCACAATCTAGCTCTCCAAACACACACACACACACACACGCCTCCTCAGGAGTGGGCTGAGCCGGGGCCGACAGTAATTACAGCCAGGCTGTTTTGAGAAGAGGAGAAAAACAACAGTTGCAAAGGAGAGGCACTCCGCAGCATGTCCTTCAGCACAACCGCGTCTCCAAAATGGAGGCCGGGTGAGCTGTCCGGGACAATGCCGGGCTGGGACACAACCCAGGTATTACTGCAGTGATTAGCAGTCTAGCAGGGTGACACATATTTAGCTGTCGACTGCAGACGTGCGGGAATGTTGTGGGTGTCTGCAATGGGTGGGTTAAACCCTCCCCGGTTATGAAGGAGCTATATGAGCGGCGTGAGATATTTACCGTAATTGTTGACGAACTAGCGAAAATCGAATAAGCCCCGAGATTTCATTATTTGATCTAGGTCGGGATTGTTGTTTTTCTGTTGTTGGGTCGGGGGTAAAAAAGTTTTACGACTTGTTTTTCTCATAAGGAGAAAACATTTAACCTCTCCTAGCTTCGAGCGCCGAAGACAACAATTTCAACATCCTCGTGTTAAATTGTTGAATCTACCAACTAGCTCCAAGCTAGTCTCCATGGAGACCCAACCAGAACCCAAAATGGTGGTTAAAAACACCAATTTGTTTCCCGCACTTGTGTCTCCGTCACACAGCCAACACAGTCCAAGAAAACCCTCATCATCCCAAAGTGTGTATCGCATGGCAAAGTATCCCAAAAGAAGTAGCCCAAAGCATGGCCGACTTGTGTGAGGGGGTCTAAGATAGGGCAGGGTAAACATTTAGAGTAGAGAAGGGGTTGTTTGGGTGTTCCTTTAAAGGTGAACTGCCACAGAGCCTTTAAACTGGGGACCATTGATGGGCCTCCACAGAGTTATAATTTAGCTAGGGGAGGAATGCCACACTTCACACAGCTTTCAAAAGGCCCTTGCATTCCCCATAAGAGCCCACTTCACACGCACAAACAGGGATTCAGAGATTCAGACAGGGACACAGATTCACACAACAAGATAGAAACCACCACACACTTGGACAGGGACGTATTGACCTGCACACACACAGACAGGCAGAAAGGCTGGCACACACACACACAGACACAGTGTAAGTGGATTCTGACAATAGCCACCCGTGCCCCTCCCACATCTGCTGCTAAGAGGGGGTCTTTGTGAAAATGGCTAGCATTTAGCGAAGGAGAGAGAGAGGGAGAGCTAAATCACTTCAAAACTAAAATGCCAGCCTCGCTCCCCTATGCACTGCACAGTCAGACACACACACACACACACAACCCAGGGAGGATAGGGATGCTTCAGAGGACTCCATGCTCCCTACCTCATTACCCTCCTACCAGGCTAGCTAATAGGGCTCATCTAATGGATATTCATACAAGGGGATATAAACAAACAATGTCTACGTCCCAAATGGCACCCTATTCCCTACATAGAGCACTTCTTTTGACAGTGGGCCCTGGTCAAAAGTAGTGTACTAAGTAGGGAATAGGGTTCCATTTGGGACGCAAAAAAGACAGACCCCCTACTATGAGCTCACTGTCTATCTGTAGACGGTCCTCTATTAGGATGGATACAAGGGGTCTGGGAAAATATATCCTCTCCAAAACGAATATGATGGAAGCCGAGGAGCTTGGGAATTTTCCCCGACAGGATGTGCAGGACTGCCAATAAGCGGAAGCATAAGGAAGCGCAGTTGCTTACGACCATAAACATAAATAAATATCGACACTGAAGGAACACAATTTCGAGGATGGATTTTTATAAGGTCAATGTCATCTGTGGTCGTGGTACATTGAAAGCGTATCAGAGCCACCTGGGTGTTATGGATTCTGATTCACATGGTTAATGTGACTGGGGTCGTATTCACAGGGTACCAAACGGAAGAAAACTGGCTAAAACAGTGAGCGACTTCTCCAATGAGAGGCACAAATTTTGATCTCTGTTTTGCTACGGTGTGCCTATAGGAATGCAGCCCTTGTGGGTTTTGGGGGGGGGGCTGTCTGTCCAGATGCCTGTTTGAGCGTGTGATTGATGTATGGTTTGGTGACAGGGATGAGTAATTGGATACTGTGGAGCTGATTACCAGCTGGGGTCTACATACTCGCAATACTGTTTATATTATACCTAAAGGTAATGTGTCTGCCTTCCATTTAGAGGGAGGGAGGGAGGGAGGGAAAAAGAAAGAGAGAGATAGAGAAAGAGAGAAACAGGGAGAGGGAGGTAAGGAGAGAAAGGTAGAGCAAAATAGACAGAAACACCTTGTGTGTGAGTGAAAGAACACCAATCCCCGGCAGATGACATCCATGTTTTTTTTAAATCAGCTCCTGCTGATGTGTATACATTCCTGTGCTCAGTCATGCGCTGAGGACAGACAGTCTGGTCGGTGTGCAAGCTGCAGTCTGCAGTACCTCCCGGCTGCAGCGTCGGAGGATGTAGATTCAGCTGTTCCCAGAGAGGTGAGGGAGGTGCTCGGGAGCAGCTTAGGAGGAAATTCTGGGCGGGGGCGAGCCGGGAGGAACAGGTGTGCAAAGAGCTCATACTTAATGAACCTCGAAGCCTTGTAGTGCTATAAGCCTCCCTCACACTCTCAGAAAGAGAGACAGAATGACACACACTAGGCAGACACACACACACACACACATACCCGCTAAAAACAGCCTACAAAGGTGCAGGTAGCTAGACGCTGTGGATAAGTTTCCCTGAAAAAAAAAGTATACTCCATCCTTTCCTTTCTTGCTCCTTTAATAACCTTTTGTGTCTCGTGCCAATTGTTCGGCCCCCGAATAGCAGGAAACGGCAGGAAGTTGTTGGTGGTAGTATCCATTTCCTATCTGGCTTCCCCTCGCTATCGGCCTGGGGGCTTTGAAAAACTCGGTGCACTTTGACAGATGTTTCCCCCCCCCCTTTTCTAACAGAGAAGGCGTCGCTGAAAGCTGATAGGAGTATATCACGGAGTGGATGATTTGAAGCCCGGATCCCACCGGCTATTTTCTTTTTTCTTTTTGTTCTAATGGCTTTTCATACAACTCCTGGGATTAGAAATGCATATAAAAGCTGTCAGAGCAAACCATGCTTGCCAACGCATTACCGAGATATTCCTTTTCAATTTACTACAGACTGATTCTCTGCTCCGGGCTCGCTAGGAGGAGGCGTTGAGCTCTCATTTTCAATGGGGGCCCCCCAAAAAAAATCACCTGGGTTTATCTTTCCCATTCATTTCAATTCGTGGGTCAACTGCTGCCACCAAATGCGGGGGGAAAACAATGTAGTTTACACAACTCTGTCCCCACACAGGACATGCCTTTGTCAGGACTAAACTGGAGGCAGAACTAAGTCAATGGGCTATGCTGTACTGGTGTCAAGTGAAGAACATTGAGTGGCTCATTGTGAAAGGGGAGGTCTTGTGTGTTAGCGCTCCAAGGCTAACTTTCATATAACAGACTATACAATAGTCTATAATCTTGGTCAAGGACAGTCTTTGATCCTAGGGAACCTTGAACCTATCGTCATAAAACAGAGTCCTAAAGGGATCGTAGTAAAACACTGAAATATTGAACCAGAGACTATTGGTGCTCCTCCTCTTACAGATCATAATCATCATCACCTTCATCATAATCATCAGTACATGATGACACATTGGTGTAATCACCTTTGGACTACATAGGATCGTCAGCTAGTTAGAACGAGGCTATCACAGACTCTCCGTGATATTCTTGTGATTTTTGGCCGACCTCTCCCTCTCCCCCTCCCTGTTTCCCGGAGTGCAAGTGTATTTCCGACGAGAAGTCACGGCTGTTTGAGCACACACTCCAGCTCCGGCATTGTTCAAAGTCCAGTCCAATCCGTCGCAGCAGGCTGCCTGCATCTTTTAAATCCCACTTTCGCCAGGTATCATTAACAGCAACCGTCTTCCTACTCTCCCTCTACGCAGGCAGGCAGCTCACGTCCACCTCTCCCTGACGACTGCCCGAGAATACCTCCCGACATCTCTTTTTAACGAGATGCCAAAGCTTTGTAGCGATTTAAAGAGTGGAGAGTGGACGTGAGAGTGGAGGCTTGTACAGAGCAGGAGGTGGGTAACTCTGTAACTCTGTAACTCTGTAACTCTACTCCTACACGGGCTCGCTGGGGGGTCAAGCCGAGCGAGGGTGGGAAAAGCAGAAAACGTGTTTTCCGACCGGGGCTGTGTTTGAAAAGGACACTGAACCCACAGAGAGAGAGGGGGGGGGACGAATGAGAGGGGAGGGAGGGAATCCTTTGGTATGTGTATCATGATAAACCTGATCCGCTTCAACACAGCGAGTGGGTGGGTTAGCACTAGATCAGCTGGAGGAGAGAGGGGGAGAGTCGTTCACACCAGCTCTGGATACAGACCAATGAGTTATGTGAGGAGGCACATACAATGCTACACACACAGACTGCCCACATACATCAATGGCCAAGGAGTCAATCTCACAAAGCAGACAGATTTCAAGTGATCCAATTCTCTTTGGCTTCTTCGAAAGACTAGGGAAAAGAAAACTTCCAAACAGCGGGGAGGAACTCTTTTTATTCCGGACCAAGCAAAACCCCAAAACTCCATGAATTCCCATTGCCAGCTTTCTCCGAATGGGATTGCCATGGTGTCTTGCGAGAGTGAGGGAGAGAGCTGGCCTTGCACTTAAATGAAACCCCCAAAGTTGCAAGGAACTAAATAGCAAGACTTGTTTACTCTGCAGAAATAAAGCCTTTCATCCTGGGATTTAGCCAGCCGATGCGGGGACTGCACAGGGAAAAGGGCACGGCGACACAAAAGCAGCCAAGAGATGAAGCCTTCATCTGCGTTTGAAGCCCTCAGACTGTCAGGCAATAAGGTACAGGAGGAAAATGCTAGCTTCAATGATCGCTAGCTAGCTAAGCTACACGTGTCTGCAATGCTCACCAAAATAGGGAAAAGGGTGACCCAAAAGCACCATGAGAAGAAGCCTTCATCTATCTGCATTTGAAGCTGTCAGACTTTCAGGCAGAAAGCTGAAGGGAAGAAATGTTAGCTTCAAAGCTAATAAGCTAGCTAGCTACACATGTGTATGCAACGTTTGCCAAAACCCACACATACAACACACACTATTTTTTCCTTTCTTTCTCCCACCCCTTTGGAGAGCTTTGTAGATATGCCAAAACAGGGCCTTACTCCCGTTGCCGTTTTTGAGCATGTAATTACAGAGCGCGCTGTCCTGTAATATGCGGGGAGAATGTCATATTGAGTTGATAATGTCGACCGGGTATGAAGCCAATTTTCATCCGTCTTAATGGCAGTGACGTGGAAAATAAAAAGAGAATGTGTCCCTTTCGCTTATGAACATTCTGTGATGATGTTTTCAGCAACAGCTGAGATGCACTCTTCCTCTCTCTCTCCATATAATAATACAAATGCATATAGAAGTGATTTAGTTAAGTTTATCTTTGAACAAATGTGTCCCATTCACTTATGAATATTACATTTAACGTTTTCAGCAACAGACGAGATGCACTCAACTCTCTCTACCTTCCCTCCCGCTCTCTCACTGACTCACTCTCTCTCTCTCCCTCCCAACCTCTCCTCCACAGAAATTCCACAAACGCATATACGGTGGCAGTGATTTAGTTGAAGTTTCCCTTTGTACAAGCCACCTCTTTGTTGAACCTGACGCTAGGAGCCCTGGTGTTCCACTGATAAACGTTTGAACACACTTTGAGATGCATGAATGGGTTTCATCCCTCACTCACCACCGTCCTTCGTGTGAACCATTTGAGAAGACGGAAACAAAGCAACCGGAGAAGCATTACACGTTTGGAACATAAACAGGTAGACTCAGTAGCCCCGTAAAGCTTTGACTTTCATAAATACCCCGTAAACCGGAAGGGGGGAAAGATTTACTGCTAATATGTAGGCTAAGTAGGAGCATTTGGTTCAAAGGGCAAGTTGAAATCTGCTCTGTGGTAGCTAAATAGGGCAGTTTTCAGAACATCCAGAAACAATGTGTCGAAAGACCGGGACGCATATCGGATAAGTTAGGAAGAGAGAACGTGTTTCAATCCAGCCTCTTTGATGGGGAGGAAAAAACACCCAACTACAGTACACTACGGTGAAAGCAATTATTGACTATGGGGACGATCTAGGGCAGCCAACTTTAAAATAGACTAAGATGGACGTCAATTCACTTTTCTCAGACACACCTTTGGGTTTTCAACAGATGAGCGGTGAGGTGCTTTCCATCTCAGAGGTTAAATGAAAATCATTGGAGGTCAGCCCAAATCAAAGGCCGGGGTCACATTTGATCACCCCATTGATCAGAAGGCACCATTGGAGCTCTTACGGCAACACAGGATAATAGAATAGCAGAGAATCCTATTAAAACGTTGGGTGAAATTAAACCTCTTCGGCTGATCAGATCCTATGTGATTAATCACTGGTGTGCATTAGTGTCTAGGCTGGTCTCCACTATATCCTTTCTTCAACAGGTACTAACTACAGATAGGAGAATCAAATCTAGGCCAACTCCTAAAATCCAACAACGGCTATTATCTCGACAGCATGAGTCTGGCTAGCTCACCTCTACTAGTCTATACTGTAACTCACTTCAAGAATGCCTGCTCCACTTCAAGAGAAATACACTACACCCACTGTGTTCAGGATGTCTTATCTGTCTAAGTGGAATCTTACAGTCAACCCACACACACACACACACACACACACACCCACACAAACCTTCCACCTCCCACACAACTCCCACCTTCATTATCAAACCTATCGGCCATTGCACCGTTGAGTTAATGCCTAAGTGAGCTAAATGCAGCTGAATGTGAAAGAAAGAAAGAAAGAAAGAAAGAAAGAAAGAAAGAAAGAAAGAAAGAAAGAAAGAAAGAACGTTCTCTTTCTTTCTTTCTCCCCTTCCCTTTCTTTTCCGTCTCCTTGGAGAGTAGCCATCATTAGGAAAGCCAGAGAGAGCATGCTACATGACCAACCCTTATTTGGTCAAGAAAATTCACATTGGCCCCTGCTATAACAAAAATAACCACAGTTTGTTGATGGGAGGACCGCCTTGGAATATGGGACCACACAAGTCAATGGAGGAAAATGTGAGAGCCGATTGCTCTACTGCCATTCCTCATGTCAGTTTAAATGAGTACTTGCATTTAAAGCAACAAGCAAAACTCAGAGGTAGGAATTAAATGAGTTTGTCAATTAGCAGTTACTGAAAGACATACAAGGTTGCACAATGCAATCAAAATAAACAAGCTTGTTTGTAATGAGCATTCTGTGTTAATTATAACAAGGGGACATACAAATATAATTTTGCTGACAAACTTTTCATATTGAGCTGCGGTTATGCCTTGTAGCGTCTAAATGCTTTGGTAACCCAACTGTAATTACATAGCTGGGCATGGGGACTGCAAATAAGGCATATGAAGTCCAGACTGAATTGTAATGAAAGCAAACTGTACAAAGTCAAGCTCTACGCTTTTATACTAATACATCACATTCATATGTAATAAAATGGTATCTGTCCAACTGAATATAAAGTGTGAACAATTCCTCAAAACCCCACCAACAATAACACACAGTCCACTGAAAAAACAACAACATCCACATTCAAAAGCTTCGGCTTCTGTTTCAAAAACTTCAGTTTGCACCTTTTACTACTATTTCCGCTCATGTTGGAGTAAAATCACTGTCTGCTCCAGTGGGCTTCACCCCCCCAAGAAAAACGATGAAATATTCAACGTTCATCCATTTTCAGAACACCATATGTGAACACTCTGTGCTCTGTGGGTAGTGGGAAGAAACCCTGTAGACATCTCTCCTATCGACCATGCTAAAATCATGTGGCCATACTGGAGATACTGGAGGCTTCTTATAAAACAAGAACAAGAAGATTGATATAACCTAGATAACCTACAACTGCCCCCATGTACCCTCTCAAAGTCTCAAAGGGCGATTAAACCTCTATTCTTTCTACATGTATCCTTTACCCTTTTATGTAGAAGTGCTATTCATGACCTTGTGAGAGGAGTTGGATTCTTTCAAGTGATGAAATTGGACATGACGTTAGGTACAATAGACTCTCAGTCGGTATGTAGCCTATTGCCTACAATCTGTTAGGCGATGGTTCATTGATTGCTGGCCACACATTGTACGCGGTAGGATAAATCAAAGGCGCTGTACATGCTTCGTGTTTCATATTACAGAACACATGCATTGGAATAGACAAAGCCTATGTGAAGCAAAAGACAAGGCCATTTCCAATACATTTCATTGTACAACAAATGGATAACACTAATAACACGGATGACTTTAACTGGTTGTGTTTTGTGTCTACCTTTGCTATTCTGTGTATGTTAATTCCACCTTGGGGATCAATAAAGTTCAATTCAAGTGGCGGCCTTTGCCATCGTCTTACCCATCTTGGAGTTGATGGCGAAAAATCCCTGGGGGTTGCCACTGGTGATCTTGTAAGAGAGCTTGTCGCTGGCCCGGGCGTCCGGGTCCACCGCCTCGATCTGGATGATGGACACGTCCTTCAGCGAGTTCTCCGCCACCGACGGGTAATAGACGGGCTCCGAGGTCTGCGGCACGTTGTCGTTGACGTCCTGGACCTCCACGTAGACCTCCACGAAGGCCGAGAGCGGTACCACGCCGCCGTCCGTGGCGTACACAGTCAGCCAGTAGTGCGGGGTGGTCTCGTGGTCCAGGAGTTCCTGGGTTCTGATGACCCCTGGGAGAAAGAGAGAATAATTAATTCTTAGGGCTCTTTTATTCAATGGAAAACCATTTCACTCCCAGCTTTTTAGATAGAAATGGTCTTCGTCCAAACAATAAAGCCAGCACTCAAAAAGTAGTTCAAAGAGCATTTAGCATTCTGCTATGGGGATCACACAGTGGGGGGAATATGGTAGGGTATAAGGTTGGCATTGACGTCAGCTCCTGCTGTCTGTTTCTACATGACAGGCCTGGCGTTTTACAGCAGGCCATATGCCATGCGGGGCCTATAGCTTTCAGCTGAGCAAACAGAGGAGCTTTCAAAGACCTGTTAGGACCATTATTTCACAACAATACCCCCGATGACTGAAATGAGATCAGTGGTGGAACCAACAAAAAGGCAAACTAGAAAGTAGGCTAGTCAGCCATCCTTCTCTGGATGGGTGCACAGTTGTTTCCCTCGAGGATTACCCAACATTTATGATGTGAGTTCTCATGCACATTTTATTTGGGGCTTTAAAAATATATCTGATCATTATGCAGACTTGTGTTATGTCATGTCAGGGGTAGAGCGATAGGAAATTACTCAGTTGTTAAGAACACAATCTCTAGAAAATCTCTTTCCACGCGATTTAAGTAAACATTAACATTTAAAAAGGTCACAATGACCTGTTATCGAAAGCAATAAAAGTGACCTCATCGGCCCGGCCCACCTCCAACGATAATACGTTCTAATAAAGCCAGGGCGTGGGCCTGGTTCCCGTGTATAGGCAAGCGGTAATCGCATACTGCTGTGCACTAGATATGGCGGAGGAGAGTCTATAACACTTTCCTAATGTGCCATATACCAAAGAACGATAAGATACTGCTCCATGGCACCTCTCCTACTTTTCCTACTGCCTGCCTTTCAAAAGCCTTTGTTGCTCCCTGTAACTCAATGACTTGCACTGCCGGACTGTAACCGAGAGACAGGCTTACCTTTCACCTCAGGGGGGAATAGAAAGATTCTGAAAAATGAGAGCGAGAAAAAAAGAAAATCCAAAATACCTGTCACTGACAGTTCCGAGTTTTTATTTACCTCAGAGTTACTGTATCTTATGTCTGAGTCTGAGGTGCTTTTTGTCAATACTCATCATTACTGCTAGCCAAGGTGAGCGGTTAGCTTGAGGCGTGTAATAAGGCAGGGAGGCAGTGCGGCAAAGGGGGAAACAGATAGCACTGTAACACTCCACAATACTTCCTAAAGCCATGTGAGGATATATAACCTGACCCAGTGCCTTCAGAAAATATTCACACCACTTTACTTTTTCCACATTTTGTTGCGTTACAGCCTGAATTTTAAATGGATTAAACTGAGATTGTTTTGTCACTGGCCCCCATAATGTTAAAGTGGAATTAGGTATTTTGAAATTTCTACAAATTAATAAAAAATGAAAGCTGAAATGTCGGGAGTCATTAAGTATTTAACCCCTTTGTTATGGCAGCCTAAATAAGTTCAGAAGTAAAAATGTGCAAGTCACATAATTCGTTGCATGGACTCACTCTGTGTGCAATAATTGTGTTTACCATGATTTTTGAATGACTACCTCATTTCTGTACCCCACACATACAATTATCTGTAAGGTCCCTCAGTCGAGCAGTGAATTTCAAACACAGATTTAACTACAAAGACAAGGGAGGTTTTCCAATTCCTTGCAAAGAAGTGCACCTATTGGTAAATAGGTCAAAATAAAAAACACAGACGCTGAATACCCCTTTGAGCATGGTGAAGTTATTAATGACACTTTGGATGATGTATCAATACACCCAGTCACTACAAAGATACATGCGTCTTTCCTAACTCAGTTGCCGGAGAGGAAGGAAACCGCTCAGGGTTTTCACCATGAGGCCAATAGTGACTTTAAAACAGTTACAGAGTTGAATGGCTGTGATAGGAGAAAACTGAGGATGGATCAACAACATTGTGGTTACAACATCGTAGTAGAAACATTTATGGAATCACTGCTGTAAGTCGCTCTGGATAAGAGCATCTGCTATATGACCAAAATGCAAAAGATTTAGTTACTCCACAATACTAATCTGATTGACAAGGGGAAAAGAAGGAAGCCTGTACAGAACAAAAAATATTCCAAAACATGCATCCTGAATGCAAGAAGGCATGAAGTAATACTGCAAAAATACTGCACTCTCCATATTTTCAAGCATAGTGCTGGCTGCTTCATGTTGAGGGTATTAGGCTTGGATGTCATACCTTATATACTGTATACCGGGGTATTTGGAAATAGCCACGGGATGGTTTTTCAATACATTTTAATATTTGTAGCTACTTTTTAAGTAAATACCTGCAGTCACCTTGTGCAATATGTTAGGAGATAAAGCAGATCGCGTTCTTCATTTCACTTGTCACATTATTTTACATTACGAAGCTTACCATAGTTCCCCAGAACAGTTGAACCAATCACGTGTTTGTTTGTAAATAGCACAACGGGAGAAAGCGGGAGCAGGTGAGTCCAGCTGTGTATTGACAGGGGTCGTGTTTTATATTGAGAGTCAACAGTGTTTTTTTGCTTCAAAAGAGTGATCAGGGATGTACAACTATAGTTTTCCTTCACATAAAATACATTAGCGCAACACATTCGGCAGAAAATAGCTTCATTTTCATCAGATGACGACAGAAGTGCAATGCTATTTGGCTAGCAGACACACAAGTAAATGAGCTTACAATGAAAAAGCAAGGTCTTTTTTTGCAAAAAATTATAAATGGACATCATATTTCTAATGTTTATCCTAGAAAAAATGTAACAAGCTACATTTCCTAATGTTTCGCTTAAAGTTATTCTTGCATTTTACCAGAGAAAGTAGGCTGCCTACACCGAGAAAAGTACAGGAGAGAAAGTAGTTACACATCAGTCAGAGCGCTGTCGTTTGATAGAATGCCATTTGTGAAATCTCATCCAAGTGGAAAAGTGCAACTGAAGCACAAAATTTGTTTGACGTAGAGCAGAAATTACAATAAGAAGCATTTTAGATCTGCGTTTACAAAACGTAGCAAGATATTTCTTATGCGTTTTATATATTTTTCCCTGTGTGAAAAATAAAGAATTCTGAGATAGGGCGACTCTTAAGTTTAGCTTGCTAGTTATCTAAGTAAGTGGCTGAATTAATAAGGTCATGCGTATCATATTGTGTTAGCTTTCTGTCGTGTTTGAGAAGTCAAAGCTCTTTGAATGAGTTATCTGTACAGCAGCTTGATTTCCTTATTTTATGTGTTGCTTCTCCTCTCTGAATCATCATCATCATCTGCTCCTCCCTTATCTTCTCCGAGCAGAGCCGGCAGGCCCGTTGCCCTAGCGACTCCCAGGCTCCACACAGACACAATGTGTACACAGTACTGTTCTTCCATCAGACAAGCATGCATCAAAACTTTGTTCATTTGCATAATGTCTCGTTCACGTTCGCTTGTAAATGTCCAAACTCACTAAACATGGACATTAGGTAGCTCATACCTATCTACACTACCGGTCAAACGTTTTAGAACACCTACTCATTCAAGGGTTTTTCTTATTTTTTATTTTATTTTCTACATTGTAGAATAATAGTGAAGACATCAAAAGTATGAAATAACACATATGGAATCATGTAGTAACCAAAGAAGTGTTAAACAAATCAAAATATAATTTATATTTGAGATTTTTCAAATAGCCACCCTTTGCCTTGATGACAGCTTAGCGCACTCTTGGCATTCTCTCAACCAGCTTCACCTGGAATACTTCCCACATATGCTGAGCACGAGTTCCCACATATGCTGAGCACGTGTTGGCTGCTTTTCCTTCACTCTGTGGTCCGACTCATCCCAAACCATCTCAATTTGGTTTAGGTCGGAGGATTGTGGAGGCCAGGTCATCTGATGCAGTACTTCATCACTCTCCTTCTTGGTAAAATAGCCCTTACACAGCCTGGAGTTGTATTGGGTCATTGTCCTGTTGAAAAACAAATGATAGTCCCACTAAGCCCAAACCAGATGGAATGGCATATCGCTGCAGAAAATAAATCACAGACAGTGTCACCAGCAAAGCACCCCCACACCATAACACCTCCTCCTCCATGCTTTACGGTGGGAAATACACATGCAGAGATCATCCGTTCACCCACACCGCGTCTCACAAAGACAGCGGTTGGAACCAAAAATCTCAAATTTGGACTCCAGACCAAAGGACAAATTCCCACCGGTCTAATGTCCATTGCTCGTGTTTCTTCGCCCAAGCAAGTCTCTTCTTCTTATTGGTGTCCTTTAGTAGTGGTTTCTTTGCAGCAATTCGAGAATGAAGGCCTGATTTACACAGTCTCCTCTGAACAGTTGATGTTGAGATGTGTCTGTTACTTGAACTCTGTGAAGCATTTATTTGGGCTGCAATTCCTGAGGCTGGTAACTCTAATGAACGTATCCTCTGCAGCAGAGGTAACTCTGGGTCTTCCATTCCTGTGGCGGTCCTCATGAGAGCCAGTTTCATCATAGCGCTTGATGGTTTTTGCGACTGCACTTGAAAAAACTTTCAAAGTTATTGAGATTTTCCAGATTGAATTACCTTCATGTCTTAAAGTAATGATGGACTGTCGTTTGTCTTGGCTTATTTGAGCTGTTCTTGCCATAATATGGACTTGGTCTTTTACCAAAAAGGGCTATCTTCTTCTTGATTTGCTCAAACGCATTAAGGAAAGACATTGCACAAATTAACTTATAAAAAGGCACACCTGTTAATTGAAATGCATTCCAGGTGACTACCTCATGAAGCTGGTTGAGAGAATGCCAAGAGTGTGCAAAGCTGTCATCAAGGCAAAGGGTGGATATGTAAAGTATATATATATTTTGATTTGTTTAACACTTTTTTGGTTACTATTCCATGTGTTATTTCATAGTTTTGATGTCTTCACTATAATTCTACAATGTAGAAAATAATAAAAATAAAGAAAAATCCTTGAATGAGTAGGTGTTCTAAAACTTTTGACAGGTAGTGTATGTATAACTTCATTAGCTGGATAACTTGTGCTAACTTTGTTAGCATTCTAGTAAAAGACGCCCAATGGGCTTTTTTGTGTTTTTTTTCTGCGCCCCCCTTGTGTACTAAGCCAGTAATACCGTAAATCCTAGTGTGAGAGAAGGACGGTATGAGGATATGAAAATCTGGATACCGCCCAACCCTAATGGGTTGAATATGCTTGTAATCATTAAGAACTGGGGAGTTTTTCCAATAGAGCTAAGCACAGACAAAATCCTAGAGGAAAACCTGGTTCGGTCTGCTTTTCACCAGACACTGGGAGATGAATTCATCTTTTAGCAGAACAATAACCTAAAACACAAGGAATAATCTACACTGGTGTTGCTTACCAAGAAGACAGTGAATGTTCCTGAGTGGTCGAGTTACAGTTTTTACTTAAATCTACTTGAACATTTATGGCAAGACCTGAAAATGGTTTTTAAAGAATAATGGGCAAATGTTGCACAATTCAGGTGTGGACAGCTCTTAAGAGACCTACCCAGAAAAACTCACAGCTGTAATCGCTGCCAAAGGTGCTTCTACAAAGTATTGACTCAGATGACTCAAATGAGATATTTCTGTACTTCATTTTCAATAAATTTGCTAACATTTCTAAAAACACGTTTTCACTTTGTCATTATGGGGTACTGTGTGTAAATTATATATTTAATCAATTTTGAATTCAGGCTGTAACACAACAAAATGTGGATTAAGTCAAGGGGTATGAATACTTTCTGAAGACATGCAGGGTGTAATATGGTCGATGTCATATGGCTGGCACCGAATGTGAAATGCACCCAAAGGGGCATCATGAGGCGGAAATCATAAAAAAAAGTGATGATATAATGAAGTAAACGGATTATAAAAATATATATATTGCTCCAAAGAAATGCAGTCAAAATGTGCAAGTGTGAGTTTTTCTCACGGAAGCACTGTCGACTGCTAACTGCACTCATCGAGATAGCTTCTGGGAGGAACAGATGTGCAGGGATTTGCAAATGTGAAGCATGAATAAGAAATGTGAGTGCTAATCTGATGCTCTAGTCCTGCGAGAGCATCGGGAAAGAGTATGGGTGAGTGTGTGAGAGGCAGCGAGAGAGGGTGGAGATTGGAAAAAATAAGGAGTGAGGATGAGATGGAGAGAACGGTTGAGTGGGTGAAAGAAAAATGGAGAGAGAGACTGAGGTAGAGGGGAGAGAGTGTGTGTGTGTTGTACATTTCTGGGTCTGTGTGGAAGGGTGAGAATGTGTGCTAATCAGACTAAGTGTGTGTGAGAGACAAGGTAAAAGAGGTAGAGTGAGAGTGATGAGACATTTATTGTGCCCGTGCCAAGGCGATGCCCATGCTTGACTGCTCATCCGTTTGACTGGGAGACACTGGCATAGCAGAACCATTCCACTCGCTCAGGAGTGTCAGGCTTTTAGCAGCCCTCTGCCAACCCTAAAGCCATCGCCATGGAGAAGATGACTTTATATTAGTGCAGTTCTGCACTGCTAGAGGTGACTAACAACAAGACTACATAGTCATAGAGGACCTTGACCCAAACTCACCCCTCACAGGAAACTTAAACAAACTGTGGTAGATAAGGCCAATTGGTACGATAGCATTGTAAAGGTCGACTGGCGGAAGGAAGAAATTCAAAATCTTGATGAGGCTCTGACGCCTAGAATAGTTCAATTCAAAGAGAAACCATTTCAATGAAGTTCTAGCTGAACACAATTACAATTTCAGTTGACATCTACCGTATTTTCCGCACTATAAGGCGCACCGGATTATAAGGCGCACCTTCAATGAATGGCCTATTTTAGAACTGTTTTCATATATAGGGCGCACCGGATTATAAGGCGCATAGAATAGAAGATACTGCAGTCAAACGTTTGACTGGGGTTGCGTTATGCATCCACTAGATGGAGCTGTGCTAAAGGGAATGTCAACAAAATAGTCAGATAAAGTCAAACTTTATTAAGCGTTCTGACAACTCCGTTCACTCCCATGGTAACGTTGTTCAAACATTAATGTGCATATTAACAATATCTCCCAGCCTTGCTCACTCTTCTCCCAAACGTGGAGGGGAACTTTTCCCTGATTCAGTAAACACGTAGTAAAAGAAACAGTGTGATACCACTAAATCAAACGTTAGTGCATAACTCAACATTGTTCAGTTACGTATAACACGTAAAGCTCACTTTTTCAGTTCATTCCCCGTCCACGAATCCCTCGAACTCTTCTTCTTCAGTGTCCGAATTGAACAGTTGGGCGACTACGGCATCCAACCTGCCCGGCTCCCTCTCGTCATTATCCGAGTCAGTGTCGCTGCCGTTGCCTGGCAGTTCAGAGATTATTCCTGCCTTCGTGAAAGCTTTGACCACAGTTGAGACTGATATATGAGCCCAGGCATCCACGATCCATTGGCAGATAGTGGCGTAAGTCGCCCGGCGCTGTCTACCCGTCTTGGTGAACGTGTGTTCACCTTCTGTCATCCACTGCTCCCACGCAGCTCGCAGTCTAGCTTTGAACGCCCTGTTGACACCAATATCTAGCGGCTGGAGTTCTTTAGTTAATCCACCCGGAATGACGGCAAGCTCCGAATTAGTTTGCTTCACTTGTTTTTTGACAGCATCGGTGATATGGGCGCGCATTGAGTCGTAGATCAATAGGGACGGAGCTGTGTGGAAAAAGCCACCCGGTCTCTTGACGTAAATTTCTCTCAACCACTCACTCATCTTTTTCTCATCCATCCATCCCTTCGGGCTAGCTTTGATGACGACGCCCGCTTGAAAGTTTTCTTTTGGCAAGGTCTTCCTCTTGAAAATAACCATGGGTGGAAGTTTCTGGCCATTAGCCTGGCAGGCGAGAACTACAGTGAAGGATGACTTCTCATTCCCTGTGGTGCGTACAGACACCATACTGGTCCCCGTTTTCTCCACAGTGCGGTTCACGGGAATATCAAAGGTGAGTGGAACCTCGTCCATGTTGGTGATGTGCTCTGGCCGGATCTTCTTTTCAGTGATCTTCTTTTTGCAGTATGTGCGGAAAGTGACCAGCTTTTCTTGGTAATCTTTTGGCAGTTGCTGCGAGACGGTAGTTTGTGTGCGGATGGAGATATTACGTCTTTTCATAAAACGAAAGCACCAAGAAGGACCGCCTCGAAATTCATTGATGATCATGTCCCGTGCTAGCGCTGTTGCCTTCATTCGAATAGTGACTGTAGAGACGCTTCTACTTGCTGCTCTCTGTTCAACAACCCACTGTTCGAGTTTGTCCTCTAACTGTGGCCATCTCGCTTTGTTCCCACGGAAACTCTGTTTAGTTTTCTTTACTTGGCGCAGGTCATCTTCTTGCTTCCTCCACTTCCATACCATTGATAATTAATGTTGAATTCTCTCGCTGCTGCTCTATTCCCATATTCTACTGCGTGACCGACAGCCTTGAGCTTGAACTCTGCGTCGTAAGCGTGTCTCTTGAAAGGTGCCATTTTGGGGTCTTTATACACACACAAGTGGTGTGGGACTGTGAGTAAGCACAGTACCGGTGTTTACTGACTACGGTAGCCGTAATGCTGCAAGCAGTGCGGCTTTGTAGTTTACCAGTCGTACTGAAACATGTCATTATTATTAAATTGTTTTTATTGGTTTTTCATACTGAAACATTTTGACAGAGCACCTTGAGCGCCGTGTACAACCAGTATGGATCAACCAATTAACCAATTGATCCATATATAAGGTGCTCCGGATTATAAGGCGCACTGTCGTTTTTTGAGAAAATTAAAGGCTTTTAAGTGCGCCTTATAGTGCGGAAAATACGGTACTTTTTATTCAAACATGAATGTGTGACTGGCTTTAAATAAACATACCAGAAGACAAAACATCTATCAAAACATATCAAATCAATAGTTGGCTGGATAATTACTAAATGATGTATAAATGATGAATCAGAGGTATTTAGCCACCACACCCATACCATTTCATTTGCTCATGAGTGTCAGGCTTTTAGCAGCCCGCTGCCAATCCTAAAGCTATCAGAATAGAGAAGATGGCTTTATATTACTGCAGTTCTGCACTGCTAGTGCAATTATCACAGATTTATAACCTTGAATTATTGTAATGCATAGAACACCGGAATAATTATCACAGTGAATTATTGTAATGCACAGAACACCGGAAGAATTATCACAGTGAATTATTGTCATGTTTGTTTATGTTTCAATTGATCCCGGAAAGGATGGGTTGCCAACTAACAATTTGACACGAAAATAAAATGTAATACATTCATTCTAGTGGTGACTAACAACAAGACTACATAGTCATAGAGGACCTTGACCCAAACTCACCCCTCACAGGAAACGTAAACAAACTGTGGTAGGTAAGGCCAACTGGTACGATAGCATTATAATGGTTGATTGGCAGAAGTAAGAAAGTCCAAATCTTGTATATGTTTTATAGTTTGATGAGGCTCTGAAGCCTAGAATATAAAGTTCAATTCAAAGAGAAACCCATTTCAATGAAGCTCTTGCTGAACACAATGACAATTTCAGTTGACGTCTACTTTTTATTCATACATGAATGCGTGACTGGCTTTAAATAAACATAACAGAAGACAAAGCACCTATCGAAACATATCAAATCAATAGTTGGCTGGATAATTGTATAAATGTGTATAAATTATGAATCAGAGGTATTTAGCCACCGCACCTATACTTCTAGACTAGTCA
Organism: Coregonus lavaretus; assembly: GCF_964263955.1. NCBI lineage: Eukaryota > Metazoa > Chordata > Actinopteri > Salmoniformes > Salmonidae > Coregonus > Coregonus lavaretus. The sequence goes on along the minus strand of NC_140025.1, from coordinate 30,213,345 downwards.
ATGAGGAAGTTGCGAAATGTGCCCTTGAGGCAATAAAAACAGTTGACAAGGGCTAGGCAACCTACCCAGCCAGATTTGCTCTCTCTCCTTTCTTTCCCTCTTCCTTGCATACCCTAAGGCTACACCTTCCACAGCCACCTAGCACAGCAGCTAGGCTACACAATAATAAAGAGCTAACGGCTAACGCTGTTCCTACAATTCTGTCATCTCATGTAGGTGTGTGAACTGCAAAGTGTGTTCGCTTCAATCAGTCTCCGGAACAGGTCCACCGTGACATTTACTCAATAGCTACCGGTAGTTACAGCGGGGAGGCTGGAAGAAGTCTGCTGCACAACACATAGCCGCTGAGTGTTGTTTTGACACAATTGTGAAATAACATGGTTGTGCTTCGAGGCGCCGGGGAAAATGGCAGAGGAGGTCTGGAGGACTGAGGACAGAAAAAATTTAAGTGGATTGGATAAAGCCAGCTGATCCAAGCCAAAACTAAAATGTACCACACAGTGCGGGGTAGTAACTGCAGAACTATACTGTGATGTTCACTATTTTGTTCAGAGGATGAGGTGTACTCAGTATTTCTGGCATGTATTGGACCAAGGTCCTTGTCATGAAAGGGGGTACTTAGTGGGCGGGGGGCTAAATTGGGGAGAAGGCCTTGTAACTACAATGGCGTCGCCACAAATGGAGGGGATTGCACATGCCATGGATATCAAAAGCTGGCAATTGAAACAAATTAGAGCGCCAAAAAGATTACTGCTTGTCAAAAGAGGATTAGGATTAGCAAAATCCTGTATATCCCCAGTGCTTATTTTCATATGGTAGTGCGCTGTCTAGTTCAGAAACTGAGTCAATATCATATTTTTCTGGCATTGAAAACTTGTAATGAGGAATTAGGCTGCTGTCAACTTCACACAGCCCAGAGAGAAGCTCTCTTTTCACAGGTTTTCTACTGTCGACAAAGATATCTACAGAAGTCGAGATGGTCTTCCGATGACCTTCACAACAAGAGACCGTACAGGAATAATTTACCCGCTCCGGAGACCATGAGAGAACAAAAACGTGTCTTCTCAAGACCGAGAGATCAGCTCTTTCGGCTTACGCCAGCACTTCCTTGGTCTGCACTTTAAAAAGTCAGACATTTGCTTTGAACTACCTCTCGGTAATTCCTCTCTCCTTTCCAATCGCATTCCTCAGCCTTCTTAGGACTCCTGCCTCACATGCTTACATAAACCTTCTCAGTGCTTTTTTTCCCCCCTCTTCTCTTTCCACCGGCCCTGGCGAAATGCTTCAAATTCCTCCACCACGTAGAGCCCTGGGTGTATTAGAAATAGAGTCCTGAGCTAAGCTTCCCATGCCCCCGCGACTTAAATCATATCATCTCTTTGGTTCCAAGAGTTCTCAGAAGCTAAGACCTAGCCTAGCCCTGCACTTCCAACGTTATTCAGTCCATACTGTAAGTATTAATGCCTGAATCTTTTGAAAGATTCACAAGGCTATGAAGTGCAGCCAAAGCCGAAAAACTCCACCTCATGGGATACCCACATAGCCTACAGGTCTCGCTGTCGCACTCATAGTCTTTATTACTTCATAGAATTATGAATATTTAAGCAATAAGGCACGAGGAGGTGTGGTATATGGCCAATATACCACGGCTAAGGGCTGTTCTTATGCGGAGTGCCTGGACACAGCCCTTAGCCGTGGTATATTGGCCTTATACCACAAACACCCAAGGTGCCTTATTACTATTATAAACTGCTTTCCAACGTAATTAGAGCAGTAAAAATATAATAACCGCGGTATACGGTCTGATATACCACGTCTATCAGCCAATCAGCATTCAGGGCTCGAACGACCCAATTCATAATTCTGAATAACGCAGACAGCTTGAGTTACACACAGTAACATTTTTGGCCACAGGCTTTGAATCACCATGCAAAATAGGACTTAGCAGGCTATTGAAGTGACATAGACCATATCGGGGTCATTGACCAAATATGGTGGCACTTTGAAGAGTGACCAGCACTCAGCGGGTATTCAGTACATTAGTGTAGATCCGGGAAAGCAATCATCAAAACTGCTGCATGATGAGTTCACACAGAGTCTCTCAACACAAAAGCGCAGGTCTTTACCGCACGGCAAGCAGGACCAAAAGGCTCCTGAACAGCTTCTACCCCCAAACCATAAGACTGCTGAATAGTTAATCAAATGGCTACCCGGACTATTTGCACTGACCCCTTTTTTTAGAATATTTTTTTGCACTGACTCTATGCACACTCACTGGACTCTACCCACACACTCACGCATACTACACTGACTCCAACACACACACTCACACTACATACGCTCACACAAACACAAAACATACCACATCTGCATATTGACGCCACACTCACACATAGACACACTTTCACACACACTGCTGCTACTCTGTTTATTATCTAACCTAATTGCCTAGTCACTTTTACCCCTACCTACATGTACATATTACCTCAATCACCTCAACTACCTCGTACCCCAGCACACTGACTCGGTACCGGTACTCCTTGTATATAGCCTCGTTATTGTTATTTTATTGTGTTATTAATTTTAAAAAATTCTTCATTTTTGCTAATTTAATTACTTTTCAACTCTGCATTGTTAGGAAAGGGCTCGTAAGTAAGCATTTCACAGTGAAGTCTACACCTGTTGAATTCGCCGCATATGACAAATAACATTTGATTTGATCTCTCTTTGACCCGGCGATCCTCTGAGTTGTGCCCCCACCAGCCATTTCCGCTTCACGCATCATTGTGCATTTTGTATACAATCACCACCAGAGGCTAAAACCAGCGCTATCAACAGCTGGGCTTAAGGGAAATGGTACTTTAAAACTTTAGACAAACTGAATAATTTCAGCCAGCTTAACAATGTGGAGCTGTGCGCTTCGCTCTACATATTGACCTAATCTTATAGTCTTAAAAGGGGAGGGCACTGAATAAAAGCACTAAACAACTGCCATTTACTAAAACTGCATTAACAGACCAGTGGGGCATTAACGTTTTAAAGCGGCATGGATATCAAAACTATAGCATCATGCACTGTGTAATAAAATAATAATAATATTCTATATTCTCTGGCCCAAGGAAAAACGAAAAGAATGGCTGCATTCATCTGGAGTGAGGGGGAGAGGGGAGAATGCAGCGAGAGAGAGTGAAAGCGAGAGAGTCTTTAATGAACGAAAGGGGAGTGATGCAATGAGAACATGCCTGATGGGATTTTTCTCTTTTTTTTCTGGCAGAATTTAGCCCATTAATTCCAGTTGAAGAAGCCTATTGGGACATGCCCAGGCAGCTTCCATTGTCACAGAGCGCAGTGTTATTTCAAAGGCCTCAGAGCTGGGCCACCTGGTTTAATATCACGTTATAATTTAAGACCTGTCACCTCCCGGCCCTCCGGTGCCATGCCCCACTCCTCTGATAATAGCGGGCGCGATGCACCGTCTGTCTTCCCCTTATCGCAACATTTTGATGAGGCCACCTGAGATAGTTTCCCACTGACACAGACTCAATGCGCTGCGGTAAACGGTTCCCGTGGAAAGGCCTTTTTTGGAGACAGATAAGGCGCTTTGAAATATAGGTCTGTTCTCGTTTTCCAACAGGCTGCCGCGCTGACATTTACAAAGGTTGATTATTTTTTCATTCCATTTTTATTGTCTTCGGAGATTAGAGATAACAGTGGTGTATAGGCCTATAAGAGGCATTATGGTTGTTGAGAGGTATGACAGGAATGTTGGGATAGTATGGGCGTTTAAATGCATGTTTGGCCAGCATTTTCTATCCCAAGCTTTTCAACCCTAAGAGACAACCATGGCACTTAGGCCTAAACACGGCACTTAGGCCTAAACATGGCACTGTCTCCGTCTGTATAACATGGGACTTGAACCCAGTGCCAATAAGCTGCTGTCTCTGGTCATGCTACCTTAATTCTGATATTTCCTGTCTTTGGTCTTTACATTGACAGCGAACATGACGGACGGGGAATTCAAAAGGAGCATCTTCATCTCTTAACGTTTTATTTTAAGTGGCTGTCTCTCAAACCTCAGAACTCGTTGCGCCAAGTACCATTTCACTTTGGCAATCAGTCAGTTACGCTTTGAGAGCCAATGCATCATATAGAGATGCTATAAAATAATCAGCCAGCTAAGCCTCTGTTGGTTACCCCCTTCACTGCGGTAAACTCCATTTTGATTGGGGCTATGATAGGAAAACAACGACTTCACATTCAGGTGAACATGCCACAGGGATCTGCAGGTATTTTCAAAGTAACATGGGAACACACGCCAAGATAGAGAACTGAACAACAAAATGGCTTCTAGGCCCAAGTTTCAGCACTCGAAATATTCCAGTGAACTTCACTAAGATGAATTTTATGCTTTTCTTTCCTGTCAAACGTGTGACAAACATGTAGTTATTGCAGTTTTGTATGTGTCTGCAGAATCTCTGTGCTACCATTAGCAACTTGTGTAGAGCCTTAATTTACAGTAGTTTACATAAAAATAAAACAAAATGTCACCAACCATTATTAGCTGCGGGTCTCAATTGCCTAGATTAGCAGTTAACAGTTAACTCGCAATCGAGCACGCCATCTGCACGCGGCACCTTTACAGGTTTCTAAAAGAGAATTAATGGGCTGAGAGAAGCAACAAACTTTAACTGGGGAAAGTGTGCTTTTCATTTAGCACCCTACAATCAACTTTGGCCCACTGCACATTCCTGGTCCCGTCGCCCCAGCAACAGCGCTCAAGCAAAGACCATTACAAGTCATGTGGCTCTTTTGAGTGTGCTGAAGAAGTCACACTTCTGGCTTGAGCTTCTGCGTATAGAATCAAAAAATAGAAGGGACCGGGCACGGGTGCTTGGGTTCAATCAATCTCCCATGAAGCTTTGGTGGAGCAGACACGGCTATCGCCTCACCCTGGGATAGTGAAGGCAGCCAAACATGAAAAGACAAAACCATTCAGCACATACCTCCCTTATCTGGCATCACTGAGGGTCGGCCCTACCTCGCTCTCGACAGGAAGGGTAATGGGGGGGGGGGGGATTTGGGGGAAGAGAGGGGGGAGGAAGGCCCAATTTGAAGAGGGGAAAACACAAGCTCACAGAACTTTGTCATTACACGTCAAACTATTTCATTTGCCTCCACAAAGAGCTCTTTCAGCACACCGGCTGCCTCCAACTTGAAGCGAAAGGGCAACGCATACATTATCCAATGAGCAAAGGGCAATGCATACATTATCCAATGAGCATCTGGACGGAAGAGGCGATTCCACTGGGGCTGTTTGAGATTCCTTCCGTTTTTCCGACATAAATGCAAACACACCGCATGAAGGCCTACACCTTTGTTCACCTTTACTACTAGTATATTTTAAGCCTGGAGACTTTCATCAATATGCATTTTCACCTCTTTTTTCCCCTGTTCTTCCTTTTTAACCTTACCTAACCAGTTAAGTGAATCCGTGCAAATTGCATATCACATCTTGGTTGTTCACCTCAGTTCACAAAGTAGGCTAACGAACTTAAAGACATGACTTCAATAGTGCTGCCAAAACAGCATCAAAACTAGCAGTTCCTGGAGGAGAGACACAATGAGAGAGAGAGAGTCTGGTCGAACTAGCTCTTTTCGTCAAAGCTATTAGGAGTTCTAACAGAAAGACATGCTTAATTGATCACAGAGGACCCTTCCCTGACCTCATAAACGGTAGTCAATCCTTTCGTGCAAGCACCAAGTCTAATTGATCTACTTGGAGAACGGTCTCCATTGACAACAATGTACCAGTAGGGGACTTATAGGGACTAGGCCTATATCCTACCTCGCAACTAATCAAGCACAGCCCATGACAAATAACATCCTCCACCCCTCCTCTTCCCTAAGCAACAACAGCTGCATTACTGGCTTTTTTATAGGAACGTCGGTGAAAAGCATTTATAGTGCACTGCAGAGTGAAGACCATTAAGAGTTGATCTCAATTTAGATGCACAGAGAGAATGAAATGTTCAGTGGCTTTGTCCCAAATGAATACCACTCACCACCTCGACCACCCCACAACAACTTCGACTAGTGATGTGGGGGGGGGGGAATGTATACAGTTACATATTGGGATATTATTATTTTATGATATATCGTATCGACAATATCGCAATATAGTTTTTGAGCTCGTTGGCTGTACCTTCACCAAAACGCCAGTATTTTTCCTTCATAGCTTCTTCTCCATCTTTTTTTTTAAATAGGGAGCCAATTTGTTTTCAGCACTTTTATTTCCATGACTGATCAAAACTCATTTCCTCATGGCTCTCTCCTGCCCCTCTGCAGCAGACATATGGTGAGCAATACGTTTGGAACATCGAATCGCAATAAAATCACAGTATAGATTCGTAATACATATAGAATCACGAGGAATACAATATACACCGTATCGGTACCTAAGTATTGTGATAATATAGTATCGTGAGGTCTCTGGCAATTTCCAGCCCTGACTTCTACACCGAACCACAACAACCACCCTCTCGCTAGCAGCCTTAACTAGCCTACTTTGTGAAAGGACTCCATCTTGTTGTTCTTCTCTCTGTATCATGACCTCAAGCTCCAGTTCTTTGTTCCTTTTACCAACTAAAGGTTTATTAAATCAAGGAACTAGATTCCATGCATGGCCCTGGAAACATCAATCAGGTTAGCGGCATACCTAGCTGGCCTTAAGTGTGTCAGGCCCCCATTAGCAGTGTCTGAGCACACACGAGGACAGAATTAGCCTGGACTGCACACAAAATCTCACCAGGGCTCCACATAGCCCCCAGCTCTAAACATGTTTGTGTGATGTGCAGATGTAAATACAAGGGCCAGAGATCCGGAGGGGCCCGGGCCAGACGTTTGCCAGATATAGCCGTCTACAGTCGGACAATAAGAGCTGGATAGGGGGAAAACATGCTGATTACTATCTTAGAAGTAACAACTTTCTGGGTTTTGCTAATCTTATTTTGGCCTAAAAATGGCTGAATTACTGCAGTTATCAAAGGCAAACCCTGAAACGGGTAAAAAAATATACTGAAAGCTGAAGTTACATAAATGAATTTCCGCCTCTGTTCACTGAACTAAATTAAGCTAGTATCTAACTATAAAGTTCAAGATTTAGGCTTAAGGAGAAAAACTGAGGGTCAAAATGGTATCTTCTTGGCGGTAAGATGAGAGGTAAGGGAGTCAAGTGGGCACTAAAGACCTTTTCAATTACGCATTCCTCATCACTACCCCTCCATTCTCAAACCCAGGGGTTCAAGAGGATAAAGTGAATAAATAAAGCATGCATACAGAGAACATGAGATTCCAAAAGGCATTTAACTTAACCAGCCACAGATGTTAGCCAGCCTTTCCTTACTAGCCCCCTCATAAAAACTTTTCCAGAGCTTAAGGTGTGTGTGGCTTCTGGCATGTACCCTTTGATTTTAGCACTTTTCATTTGTTTTCTTCTCTTCTCCACCCTTGTTTTTCTACTGGTCAGAAAGCACTACCTGCAGCTGCATGACAGGGTGAAAGCGATACTGGGGTGCACCCTTTGTTTTACATTGATTTCTCGTAGCGCATAATCCTCATGTGGTGACCTCACACCCCCTCTGCTCAGACCCAAACTAACCCCCCCCCCAAACCTCCTTCAGTCAATGCATGAATTTCTAGGAGGCACACCGTTGCCTTCGGCATATTTGTTTGCTACCAGCTCTGGCTGTGATCCCTAACAACGGGGCTGAATAGCAGGACAATCCTATCATTGCCACTCCTGATAAATCACTTTGGAGGCCATGGAGGTTGAGGGCAGGGGAGGAAGAGCAGGTCAGGAGCTCCCAGTGACCTGCATCCTATACATTCAGGAGTGGGATTTCAAACAAGAAGTGGGTGTCATTTACAGAAACAAGAACACTTCAGAGATTCGGCCTAAGATCCACAGCCCCAAGCCAAGGGCCGAGTCTCAACTAACAAAGCCCAGAGCAGAAATCTCTGTTGCCTAAATATAAGGCACCGCATTTCAAATGTCAACTCCCTAAAGAGTGCATTGTGTGTGAGAAAGTTTCTACAAACTTTGATGAGTGGGACCGAAGCCATTTTAAACCAATCTCAGACGAGTTTCAAATCGCATTTCAAGAATCAAAGGCTCGCTCCAGTTCACTCTATTTACATTTTCCTCAGTATCTTTGAACAAAAGAGGTAGAATTATCTACAAGCAACAATCCAACAACTACCCCAGAGAGAACAATCACTGGACAGGCACAATAGCTGACAGATGGTCCTTAAGGAGCAATGCTTCGTGCCGGCTCATCCCGTCATGCTAAATTTAACAGCAAAGAAAGTGTGATTTCCCCACAGGTTCACGGAAGGCCCAGCTAATTACTCAGCTTAATAAAGTGTATGCCTCCACCTGAATCTAAATTAACATTCACTCGTCAATTTCTCATTTAGTTACTTTAAAATCTGTGAATTACATTTCCAGAGACTTTGCATTGAACTTCCACACTTAGGCGATAGACTACATATATGCTAAAAACCTGATGTTTTATGCATCAAGTTTCACCAGCCCATTTGTACATTAAATATGTATATTGCCATGCACAAATACATTTTAAAAGGGAAAAACTGACATTAAGCCACCCAGAGTATGGTAACTATGTTTAAAATGAAGGGCAGCAAGCCAGGTCTGACACACCCAAAATGGGGTGACCAGTAGCTTTTTGTGGCAAAACCGTTTGAATTCCAGACTGCTTATTTTTAAATCCTTGGCACAGGTGATTTAACATCTGTGAGCAGCTGAAAAAAAAGTATTAATACTTTCTTTGTAAGACCACAAAGACGCCAGCAAGTGCATTTCGCCACACACACAAAAATATAGATTTGCAATACTAAAGTAGATTTGACAATCACAGAAAAACAACTCTCTCATTATACAAACAAGTGCCATCTCATGTGGGATGAGCTAGCATGAAGCATTATACCATTTGCATATGACCAGTTTTTCAACACCGAAACAAAATGCAGTGTTCAGCACAACAGTGCCCGTGTGGGAAATGGGGAGTCAGTGGGTAAAATCACTCAGCAATCCTCATAATTCCACAGCAACTAGTTTGGAATGTCTACTGCAGGTCTAGAAGACAGCTGCTCCAGCTGTTCCTGCCATCAATTCTCTTCCCTCAGACAGAAAAATGAAAGGAATCAGGAAGCTTAGCGGTTCTCCAGGAAGCAACCCTCACCGCCATTCACCATTTGCCCCCACCACTGATATTTCAGGGGGGGGGAGGAAGGACATGGGCAGACAAACACAATCTGCACAGATCCAGGGGATTACACCCCTTCTCGCATCCCAGTCATTTAAAATTCATGCATGCCCATTTGGTCCCTTAAATAATAAATGATAAACAAAATGGGCCTTCACATAGAGGCAATATGGTAATGACATAGAGGAAAAGAAAAGTGAGAAACTCACCAGTCTCTTCATCAATGGTGAATATCCCTAGGCCAGAGCCATCCCGTATGGAGTACCGTATTTCTCCGTCTCTTCCTTTGTCTTCGTCCTGAGCCGTTACTTTCATTACGGATGTCCCAATGAGGGCGTCCTCTTTTATAAATCCCTTATCCACAAACGAGGGGAACCACGGGCGATACAGATTCTCGTTTACGTCCACTACATCCACCTCGATGAAGCATGTCGACGATAAGGACATGGGCTTCCCTTTGTCCTTGGCTTTCGCCGTGAGATTGTACACCTGCTTTTTCTCGTAATCCAGATTCTGCAGGATGCGGACCGCGCCGCTGAGTTTGTCCACCTCGAAGTTGCCGTCCCCGTTATCGATGAGGCTGTACCGTACCTGACTGGACAGCCCGACATCCGGGTCGTGAGCCTCCAGCCACATAATCACAGTGCCGATCGGGAGGTCCTCCCTCACTTTCACGCGGTAATTTGACGGGATGAATTTGGGAGGATTGTCATTGACGTCCTCGAGAACGACCTTTAGCAACACTGTAGACACGAGTTGAGGTTCATTAATGGCCTGGTCACGTGCAGCGATCTTCAGAATGTAAACCGGGTGCACCTCGCGATCCAGCGGCTTTTTCACCGTCACTATTCCAGTCAGCTCGTCAATGGCAAACTGGTCAGTGTCGGCCACAATCGAATACCTGACTACTCCGTTATCTCCCTGGTCCTTATCGGTGGAATCCACCTGGACGATTTCAGTGCCCACTGGTGTGTTTTCACTTATTTCCACCGAATATGAGTCTTGCAGGAACTGCGGACTGTTATCGTTAGCATCCAAGATCTTAACGTCTAAAAGACGCGAGGAGGACTTCTGCGGTATTCCCAGATCGTAGACTGTGACATTCAGTGTGTAGTGGTCTGTCGTTTCCCTGTCCAGTGGTGCGTAAACCAAAAGCCAACCGGTGTTCATATCTACAATGAAACGACTCTCTGTATCTCCTCCTGAAATAACGTACACCAGTTTTCCGTTAAAACCACTGTCTGTGTCGGATGCGCTTAGATGGACTACCCTTGCCCCAACCGGAAGGTCCTCTTTGACCTCAATGACACTGGGGAAGGACTCTGCAAACTGAGGGGAGTAGCGGTTAACCGAATGGATGTCCATTAAGTTATCGTCAGGCTCAGTTGGGGTGTGGATCTTAGTGCCATGAAGCAGCTTTTCTGCCAACATCGTAGCAACCCCAGTGTCGACGCACTTCAATTGGACAGGCTTGCGAGCTGTGATGACAGTGATGTTCATAATCATTGGTTCAGTCTCATGCTCTCCATCACTGGCTCTGATCTGTAAGCTATGGAAGGACACTTTAGCTGCCTCCCCCTCGCTCAGTGTTCGTTTCAAAGAAAGCACACCCGAGTTGGAGTTCAATTCAAAGAGATCAAGATCATTACCAGCTTTTATGTCGTACCGCACTAGCTGCAATTCGTCAGCGTCAATAGCAGACACCGTCGTTATCTGCTCTCCCACGCCATGGTCTCTTGGCACCGTGACTTCACAGTCGATATTTTCGAATAGAGGCTTATTGTCATTCAGGTTATTCAGTGTGATAGTAACTGATGCCTCCACCTCCCGTCGGAAAGGGGAACCCCAGTCTGAAGCCCTGATTTTGAGATTGTAAATCCTTGGCATCAGTTCATAATCCAGCTCCTCTGAGGTGCTGATGACACCAGAGAAGTAGTCGATGACAAACGGCTGTGGGCTCACGTTGGCAATGCTGTAAGTCACATACCCGTTCTCGCCACTGTCTAGATCAGTGGCTTTCACTGCTAACACGTTGGTCCCTACAGGTACATTCTCATCAATGGTGGCCTTGTAAGAGGTCTGTTGGAACTCAGGGGCATTATTGTTAACATCCATAATGTCAATGATAACCTTAGTCGCTGCCTTTTTGTCACTGGTAATAACTTCTAGTTCAAATTTAGGGGCATAATCCGCATAGATGGGTCCAGTTGTGGTGATTAAGCCAGTGTCTGGATTAATAGCAAAACGATTCTTCTCTGTCTTATATCTGAAAGCATACTTCAACTGTGGATACTTTGGCAATGCAGTTACCATAGCAACAGGTGTATGGAGAGGGGCAAACTCACTGAGATTGACCCTATAAACAGCATGTTCGAATTTAGGGGGGCCCACTTTAAACTGAGGGGATGTCACATGTACCACTTTCGCTGAGGAAAACTGTGGGGTGCTTCCTTTGTCCTTGGCCTGTAACGTGAGGTTGTATCCGAAAGGTTGGGTGTCCCAGTCTACATCCTTGACCGCTTTGATTTTGTACTCCTTGCTCCCAGGACTAGTTCTCATGGCTTTAAACTGCTGGAGGGGGTCGCCCGCCACCACGCTCAACGACGCGATCTCCCCGTTTGGTCCCTGGTCGTTGTCCTCGACGGTGACTATGGCGTAGGTGGGGTCGCGGTCAGCGCCCGAGGGTGCCAGGGTGACGGCAGTGATGACAGGCGCGTGCTCATTGGCTTGCTCCACCCTCACCGTCAGCTTGGCCATGCTACTGAAGCCGCTGCTCCCGTAGAGCTTCATGCCTCGGTCCACCGCCAGGATCTCCAGGTCATACAACTTGGTCTCAGAGTAATCCAGCTTTCCCGTCAGCGTCACCACCCCGCTCGTGGGGTGGACAGCGAACATATCTGTCCACTCCCGGAAGCTATAGTAGTACTCCCCGTTCGTCCCGATGTCGGCGTCCGTGGCCGTGACCTTGGCCACGCTGGTCCGTATGGCCGTGTTCTCGAGCAGCGAGATGCTGTAGGAGGTGGGCGAGAACAGAGGCCTCAGGTCGTTGGTGTCCTGGACCTGGACCTTGACTCGGGTGCGAGCCTCCACGTTGGTGACCCTCTCCACAGCTTTGACAGTGAGAAAGTAGTGGTCTTTGACCTCCCGGTTCAGAATGGCAGTGCTGCCTCCTTTGGTCCTTATCCTCAGGAAACTAAAGTCTCCCAGCACGTAGTCCTCTGCTTTGAAAAGGTTCTCATTGTCTCCTGACACTATTTTGTACCGTATCTCCCAGGTGGGGTCTGTGATGTAGATGCCCATCTTGGCATGACTCTCCAAGTAGGTCTTAGCAGCAGAGTTCTCGTATATAGTGGCATTGTAAATAGAGTGAGTGAACTGCAGGGCCAATTCCTTCTCCGTCCTTTGGTTCCCTGTGCAGCCGCAGAGGAGCTGCAGTAGCAGCACGAGCAGTGAAGTCAAGTATTTCCCCATTTTCGTACCGTGTTCTCTACCAAACCACCTGGAGACACACAAAACAGAAGGTTATAATCAAGCTTTAAAAAATTACATACAATTAAACATTTCATAAATTTTTCCGAAAATCTCAATAGGGATGGATCAGTGCTTTAATTTAAGAGCATAATAAAATATATGTCTTTGTGCTACCAAGCAAAAGGGACAAAGGTTGAACCTTCCTATGAGAGTTCTGGTTTTAAAGTGGCATGGTGAACGGCTGCTGTTAATATCTGCTCGACAAAGGTCTCTAACCTTATTCCTCTCTTTACTGTGAGCCTCACTGAACTCATTTAAATGGCATGACAAATGATGGTCAGGCTGATGAATGGGTGTTATGTGAGAGAGGGGGAGAGGGAGAAAATATAGGCCAAATAACTTATTTATCTAAGCCGGCATTCCTCTTAATATTTCAGCAATAGGTTTAACAGAAAAGATACACTACATAAATCCTATGTCCTGTTTCAAAGTACAACTCAGAGACGAACCTCTTCACTTCAGAACATATATTGTTTTAATTAAATCCTCTATGTAGAAATGATGGAGGTCATTGGTAATGACAAAGTAGTTGTAAGCCATTCAATTCTCACTTATTCCATCACAGGTCAAGCAAAAACGGACTTCAAAGCTATGATCAGCAGATTTCACAATTCCTTCTATCAGCCTTAAATTGCACATCTTTGAAATTCTTTGATCTACATGACATTATGCAAATAGATCAAGCAGATACATTACACGAAGAAAGGGTTGGAAATGGTGGAAAAGTGGTACTGTCCTCACATAACTAGATATGCAAGCTGACTCAAAATAGATGGTCTAATACGAAAGGAAGTGACATTCAGGCATACAGGTTTGTGCTCCTATAAATCCATTGTTATGTCTGGAAATAGTGTATGATCAAAACAACTGAATTCTAGCCCTAAAAGTTGTGTCTATACTGACTCTGGGGCCTTAGTTCCTGAGCTTGCCTATTTTCTGTCTAGTAGGCTGTGCTAAAATAAACACAGAGCTGCTCTTTGGGCTTTTAGACGGTTGCCATCGGGAAAAGCACTGGAGAATGTTAAAACATCCCAGCCCCGGCTATTGACAGACACTGGTGTCCAGCTGCCTTAGATCTGGTCAAAATACATGCTCAATGTATGTGTGCAATAGACTATATTCTATAGGTTTTATGGGGCTAGTAGCATAATGCATGCATGAGAACTTGCAAAAAAAAAGTATGCCTTGAGGCTATATTTTTCCCCCCTGAGGATTAGGCTAACTATTGATGCCTCCAGTGTAGGGCTTTATGGCACAGTCATATCAGGTTAGTAAGCAATCGTAAGTAAAAGTAATACATGTACAATGTTTTTTTTTAACTAAGTCTGCATACACTTCCAGGATTTTTCAACTGTTGAACTAGGCTATTCCTGGCAAATCATAAAGAATGAAAAAATATATATTTACATGTTTTTCCATGTTATATACTATAATGCACCTTTGTGCTGAATTCATATTTTTGGTAGAAGGCAAAAAGGCAAAAACTAAACAGCTTCATGAAAATCATTGCTTTCTGTCTGTTGTTTAATTGTCCGACCCATCCCCCAACGGTCTCCATTCCTATTCATTTAACTTAGACACGGCGGCCGTGCGCGAGCCAGATGTATGGATTGTTTAAAAATGCAACAATGCCCGAACCGCCAACACTTCACAAGGTGTAAAACAATTCCCACAAATAAACAAAAGGCATAAAACAGTGACCAACTTCCATAGTCTCTAATTCCGATAGTAGCCTATTTAATACCTTTCCTAAAAACTTTAAGGCGTTAAACTTCACTGTAGGAAAGAAAGGGCTCTGATTTCAGTCCACTGCTCGAGCGCCACTTATAGAGAACTAGTCCGATCCGGACTATCTCAACTTTTAACTCCGATTCACAAACGACAAAGACAACTTGCTCATTCACAGGAAAAGTGATACAACAAATACATCACATTACATACCTATTCCCTCATTAACGGCGTGGATTTGGCGGTTTTTCATGTAGTTTGTAAGGTACGAATGTCTGCATGGTAACTACGTGGACTTCCCTCTCCGCGACTATATCCACTATCCACTTCTTCTCCTGCTCCCTTTCTTCCACACCGCATTCGCCTAGTATCTCTCCGCGTTGCGCACGCCCGGATCTACTTTGCTGGCATGAAGATAAAACAACCAGCTCGCTCCCCGGCTTCAAGAACAGAGATAACGGTAAAACTTTGATCGGCTCTATTCCCTAGTCTAATTTCAATGACTTATTCCTTCCTAGGCTATAATAGGCTAATCATATAAAACAGGATTTCATAGGGGGAAATCATGCCAATACCTATGCACTATTATCCTTTATGATTGCATTTTATATGCATCCATAAAGTGAACATTACAATTTATTCCCCCAATGTAGGCTAGGCCTACAATGTTTCAGCACATTTATGAGGAAATCCAAGCAATTTAAAATTGTTATTTGGGGATATCTTTTCCCGCTTTGAGTCAATTTTTTCCCACTTGAGTTAATGGTAGTCCCTATTAATATAATAGGGACTATACAGTAGTGAGGTTCAAATAGGCTACAACGTTTTATTATGAGCCTATGGGGGGGAGTACATTCAAAACCAGTCAAAACTGTTCGCTGCTCTGGCACCCCAATGGTGGAACAAGCTCCCTCACGACGCCAGGATAGCGGAGTCACTCACCACCTTCCGGAGACACTTGAAACCCCACCTCTTTAAGGAATACCTGGGATAGGATAAAAGTAATCCTTCTACTCTCCCCCCACCCCCCCCCCCCCCCCCCACCCAAAAAAAAGGTCATAAGGTGAATGCACCAATTTGTAAGTCGCTCTGGATAAGAGCGTCTGCTAAATGACGAAAATGTAAAAAAATGTAAATGGGAGGGGGGGGGGTGTTTTCCTATTTACAACCTGAATTAATTTCAATGTGTGCAATGAGAGGCAGTGCACATTTACACGCCTGGTATTCAAGAAGTGTCTTCATGTTGGAATATTCGTTGTAATAAATGTGCAATAATATCTTATTCCCAAATTCGTGCGCATGGGAGTGTGACCGGTATGCGATTGATGGCGCTCTCTCACTACTATTGCTATTTTCTCTCCGAAGCGCTGCGCTCTGGACGGAAGCGCTGCTGCTCACCCACAACTTTATAGTGTGTGTGTGTGTGTGTGTGTGTGTGTGTGTGTGTGTGTGTGTGTGCGCGTGCGTGCGTGTGTGTGTGTGTGTAGTGATAATGGAATCTTGGAGATTGTGAAGGATAGGCTACCAGTAAAATGTACTATTAAAGCCTCCTCGGAAGTGTATCATGTTGATGATGATCATGATGAAAGACTCCTGCTATTTCCAATGGTTTTATGCAATACATTGTCGTTACTCTATCAGTGTAAAGCAATGCAATTTCCTAGTGTACTTACCAGAGGAGCTGGATGACGCCGCCTCTCCAAAGTTCCGTTCATATAAATCCCAGCAAATGTTGGCAAATTATATTTGCGAGCATGTCGCAAAACGGTAAAGTGACACACAGGAACCAATCCGACACCGGTTATTCCACATTATTCACAATTTCAACGCCTCCGAAATCCATAAAAGCCACATTTTCATCAAGCGTGTATGGCACATTGGAGTCCACAATCGTTCATCTGCGTGCACTTCAGCCGCTACATCGGTTCAACAGCAGCAGCCTACTGTTTCTACCGGGATGCCTCGGGTTTAGGAAGCAGTGACGTAACGAGGCTCACACGCCTTCGTTGCTCTCCTTGCTGATTCCCATACAAGTTCTACTAGAAAGCAAAGCGACAAGGAGTCTGAAAGATTAAAATAGCAAACAGGATTCACTCGTTGGTAATGCTCAATTGCTTTGCTATAGGACCATAACAATTACTTTCCCTATTGAAAATAAACGAAGGTTGTGTAGGCTATCATTTATGTTGTATCATGTATGGTCGTATAAGGCTGCAAATTTAAGCATGAACTCATGAAATGACTGTAAAATGCAATCCATGGAAAATATGTTATATACCCTTTATATATAGGGTCAACATGCATGGAAGTTGAAATCCCAAACACAGACTACTATTTCACCATGCAGTCACAGGCACACACCAGAAGTTAACCTCATGCTGTGTGCAGATCAGCCACAAACTAACACACCCTCAAGTGCAAGTTTGAATGTGATGCGAACCAGTCATCCGGTGCCTACTGATCCCTGTTCTATGTCCATTCACCAATGGTTCATTAAAGTCACATTTGCCCAAAGTCTGTGGAAATGACAGGCATTAGCTCCTTTTGTGTGTGGGGTTCTGGGATGTTCTCTCTCTCTCTCTCTCTCTCTCTCTCTCTCTCTCTCTCTCTCTCTCTCTCTCTCTCTCTCTTGCCAAAGCAAGTGAAATAAACAATAAACTAAAGTGAGAAGACACAAGACAACATCAACAAAAAATAGTATTATAATTGAACAGTAAATATTGTACTCAAAAAGGTTTAAAAAAGATAAAGCCATTTCAAGTGTTCAGCCTATATTATCAGTGCTTTAGCAATGTGCAAATAGTTGTAGTAAGAATCGTAGGGGAAGATAAATAAACAGATAAATATTGGTGGTATTTACAATGCTGTTTGTGCTCTCCACTGGTTGCCCTTTTCACATGGCAACGGCCACAAATCTTGGTGCTCTGATTGCACACTGCTGTATCTCTCTCGCTCTCTCTCTCTCTCTCTCTCTCTCTCTCTCTCTCTCTCTCTCTCTCTCTCTCTCTCTCTCTCTCTCTCTCTCTCTCTCTCTCTCTCTCTCTCTCTCTCTCTCTCTCTCTCTCTCTCTCTCTCTCTCTGTCTGTGTGAGCCCATCCAGGCATCCACTACATGGGCTTTCCCCCCTGCAGGAGCTCTTCTCTGATCCACCCATAAAGGTTTAATTGGATACAGGTCAGGTGATCCCTAGGGCTAGTCCAAGCTCCTTTGATCGTTCACACTGTGTAGACATTTCATTGTTGCGGGCTGCTGGAGGTACCCTGGGTAGAAGTTAGCCATATAGGCACAGGTCTAGGATCAGATTATCCCTCCCCAATCCTAACCTTGACTATTAAATGGAGGAGTGGAAATCCAAGATCAGCGTGTAGGGGTAATGTTTGCTATCTCCACTGGGGTTTCAGCCTCCATACTTTGTCAAGCCACAGTATGTGGTGTTATGAAGAAGATGGCATAGCAGTGGTTTAGCCTAGAGCTGTAGATGTACAGGGTTGAGCAAACTCGGTTTGAGATGTTGAATTTGAATGGGCACCATGTTGGCATCAAAGGTTGCATTAATACAAAATAGAATGACTGTTCAAATGTTATTCTTATGGGACATGTGTAGCTATCATGGGGGATAGTTTGTCTTTATGCAATATACAGTGAGGGAAAAAAGTATTTGATCCCCTGCTGATTTAGTATGTTTGCCCACTGACAAAGACATGATCAGTCTATAATTTTAATGGTAGGTTTATTTGAACAGTGAGAGACAGAATAACAACAAAACAATCCAGAAAAACGCATGTCAAAAATGTTATAAATTGATTTGCATTCTAATGAGGGAAATAAGTATTTGACCCCTCTGCAAAACATGACTTAGTACTTGGTGGCAAAACCCTTGTTGGCAATCACAGAGGTCAGACGTTTCTTGTAGTTGGCCACCAGGTTTGCACACATCTCAGGAGGGATTCTGTTCCACTCCTCTTTGCAGTTCTTCTCCAAGTCATTAAGGTTTTGAGGCTGACGTTTGGCAACTCGAACCTTCAGCTCCCTCCACAGATTTTCTATGGGATTAAGGTCTGGAGACTGGCTAGGCCACTCCAGGACCTTAATGTGCTTCTTCTTGAGCCACTCCTTTGTTGCCTTGGCCGTGTGTTTTGGGTCATTGTCATGCTGGAATACCCATCCACGACCCATTTTCAATGCCCTGGCTGAGGGAAGGAGGTTCTCACCCAAGATTTGATGGTACATGGCCCCGTCCATCGTCCCTTTGATGCGGTGAAGTTGATGGTGGGGATGGTGTTCTTGGGGTCATAGGCAGCATTCCTCTTCCTCCAAACACGGCGAGTTGAGTTGATGCCAAAGAGCTCGATTTTGGTCTCATCTGACCACAACACTTTCACCCAGTTCTCCTCTGAATCATTCAGATGTTCATTGGCAAACTTCAGACGGCCATGTATATGTGCTTTCTTGAGCAGGGGGACCTTGCGGGCGCTGCAGGATTTCAGTCCTTCACGGCGTAGTGTGTTACCAATTGTTTTCTTGGTGACTATGGTCCCAGCTGCCTTGAGATCATTGACAAGATCCTCCCGTGTAGTACTGGGCTGATTCCTCGAGGTGATATTTTGCATGGAGCCCCAGGCCGAGGGAGATTGACAGTTCTTTTGTGTTTCTTCCATTTGCGAATAATCGCACCAGCTGTTGTCACCTTCTCACCAAGCTGCTTGCCGATGGTCTTGTAGCCCATTCCAGCCTTGTGTAGGTCTACAATCTTGTCCCTGACATCCTTGGAGAGCTCTTTGGTCTTGGCCATGGTGGAGAGTTTGGAATCTGATTGATTGATTGCTTCTATGGACAGGTGTCTTTTATACAGGTAACAAACTGAGATTAGGAGCACTCCCTTTAAGAGTGTGCTCTTAATCTCAGCTCGTTACCTGTATAAAAGACACCTGGGAGCCAGAAATCTTTCTGATTGAGAGGGGGTCAAATACTTATTTCCCTCATTAAAATGCAAATCAATTTATAACATTTTTGACATGCGTTTTTCTGGATTTTGTTGTTGTTATTCTGTCTCTCACTGTTCAAATAAACCTACCATTAAAATTATAGACTGATCATTTCTTTATCAGTGGGCAAACGTACAAAATCAGCAGGGGATCAAATACTTTTTTCCCTCACTGTTAATGACTTTGGTTTAGCCCCATAATAAGAGGAATCAAACTATGGGTGACAGAACTGCATTCGCTGGGTCTCTCTCTGTCATCAATCTTAAATCTTACTGGGTAGACAACTTCTGATTCTGTACCCCAAATACCCAAACCTCCACCCCATATTGTTGTTAGGGGATTTACAGTAGCCAAAATTAGTTTGTAGTGTTGTGAAATGGAGGATTGACAGTTGGCTATTGACAGACATATCATAGGGATTAGAACGAGGACTGAAGAAGAGTTGTAATTAGGATGCTCATACTCCACTTTAACTAGGGCCTTAAGTTGTGGTACACGCCCTCTAGCTTGTCACGCGATACGGACCATGACAAGATAGCTCTTACCGTGCCTTCAGCAATGTACTTCTACCCTGTGATTTGTGTCTCCTAGCCTGTGTCCCAAATGGAACCCTATTCCCTACCAAGTGCACTACTTTTGACCAAAAGTTGGGCACTATATGGGGAAAGGGTACCATTTGGGACATAGCCCTAGACTCCCATAACACAATCCGCTTGGAATCTGAAACCAAAGGTTCAATACCTGTAAGAGGGGTGATTGAGACTGAGTTATATTCACTAAAAGTATAACAAATTGCACCCATTGTCCTAGCAATGCTTACCCCAAGGCTGATTTCTTGTTTTTGAATCACGAACCATTCCAAACATTCTCACAAATGTCAAACAGTGCATTTTGCACCCCCATCACAATGTAAACGTGTTAGTGTTTAACTAGTTGTACTTGGTGGGGATTTCAGACAATGGCAAAAGTGTTTATGGGGAATAATAAAAGTGCAAAATGTTTCCTCCTGCAGCTAGTGTGAATGACTTCTGTGCGCCGAATACAAATTCCTACTTCTCCCTCGAGCGAGGCAAGAAGATTATCTTAACAAATCCTCATGGTTGGAGCTCTACTTGTAATTACCCACCAAAAATGATAGTACGGAACCGCGCTCTTCAAATTCTAAACAAACTGCTATGGGAGAATTAACAGTCAGGGTGTACGTTATGCATTCTTTTGTATCTGTGTCAGACACAACACTGTCCGTAGCGTCATTTTGTATGGGGATCGCAGCTTGCTTGCTTTAAAGGCCCATTACAGCCGTTTTCATATCAATATCAAATCATTTCTGGGTAACAATTAAGTACCCTACTGTAATACATTTCCATTCAAATGGGAAAAAATAGCTTTTTAGCGACAAAAACAAAAATCTCAAGCAAACATTTTGATAAGACTGTCTGGGAGTGGTCTGAGTTGGAAGGGGAAAACTAGCTGTTATTGGCAGAGAGGTTTGGAACGCTCTTTGTTATTGGTCTATTAACCAATTTACCGCATGGAAAGCCGAAACTCCCACCCATGCAAACCTGCTGATTAGAAGGTCCTGTATAGATTGTATTTTCAACCAGCAGCTATCAGGAAATAACACTGATCTCATTTTTGCACACTTTTATAGTGTTAGTTTCGTAAACTGTTGTACAATATGATATAAAACACAGGAAAATCACGTTTTTGACTGCACTGGGCCAAGGTAGTGGGTTCGATCCCCGGGACCACCCATACACAAAAAAAAAATAATGTATGCACGATGACTGTAAGTCGCTTTGGATAAAAGCGTCTGCTAAATGGCATATTATTATTATTATTATTTAAGCAAACATATATGTGTTTGCCTTGGCAGTGTCTGGAATAATGCACTTCTTCCTTCCAGACTTCTTCCATGTCTGTCCATCTTAGAAATATCCACATATGCTCTCTGAAAATAAATCTATAGCTCATAACATTTTACATTTTAGTCATTTAGCAGACGCTCTTATCCAGAGCGACTTACAGGACCAATTAGGGTTAAGTGCCTTGCTCAAGGGCACATCGACAGATTTTTCACCAAGTCGGCTCTGGGATTAGAACCAGCAACCTTTTGAGTACTGGCACAACACTCTTAACCACTAAGCTACCTGCCGCCCCAGACCTTTAGATCTGCCAGTTTGACTCAGAACATAAGTTGTTGTTTGATGAAGCTGTTCAGTTGGCTCTGAAAAATAAACCTACACTGAAATATGATCTTAGAATATCTTTGACTCAGAAGTTGTTGTATGTTGAAGCTCACTACTATTCAGTGGCTTCTTCCTCCAACTAGCCAGAAACATTTATCCTGGTTGAACCAGACTGAATGCTGTGAAACAATGGTTAATGCAGTGTTCAGTCTGGTTTACCCAGGTGGATCACAATGGAACGTTGGATTGGACCCATTAGCATCATAAACAAACCGGCCCAGCCTCATTAAACTCTGAAAACAAAGTCACATTTGTTTCGTGACATACCCCTCTGGCAAACTTGACAGGGCCCGTCAGACCCTCAACATTTCAGACTATCCACCTGCAAACCAAATGAGTCCAGCCTTCTAAACCACAATATAGATCCTAATTAGCAAATCAATGGTTCATCTTTAGCCGCGTGTTGCCTAGTCTTTTTGAGGTATTCTCTGAGGTGCATTGTCATCGGCTCTGCAGAAAGAAAGGAGGTCGGTGGAGGTGAGCCTTGACGCGTAAGGGCAGGAAGAGTTAAACAGACAAAAGGAGAGAGAGAGAGAGAGAGAGAGAGAGAGAGAGAGAGAGAGAGAGAGAGAGAGAGAGAGAGGGAGAGGGAGAGAGAGAGAGAGAATGAGAGAGAGAGAGAGAGAGAGAGAGAGAGAGAATGAGAGAGAGAGAGAGAGAGAATGAGAGAGAGAGTGAGAGAGAGAGAGAGAGAGAGAGAGAGAGAGAGAGAGAGAGAGAGAGAGAGAGAGAGAGAGAGAGAGAGGGAGAGAGAGAGAGAGAGTAAGCCCCATGAATTATAAATACCCAAAGAATCAGACAGATAAAGAGAGGGATGTGGTGTGAAAGGTAATGGGAAGAGAGAGGTAGATATAATCACGCTATCATAATAGAGTGTCAATGGAATTCATTGGATCTACTGCAGGTTCATATATTTAAATATGAGAGTGATGGGAGCATAGGATAGCAACTCGCTCACCACATAACATCATGTATTGTCCTTTAGCATCCAAAGTGACTTACAGTTCATGTGACACATATTTAATATACAGTATGTGGCCCATGCTAGAATCAAACCCACAACCCTGGTGTTGCCAGCTCTCTAACCCACTGTGCCATTGGAATCATTATCACCCCTGCATTCAATATTGGGTAGATGAATGGAACGAAAACGCTGTTATAATCTTAGCTCAACACTAGGCCTGGCAGACTAGACAAGGTCGTTAGACATTTCAGACTATCCATCAGGTTCTGTAAACCTAATGAATCCATCCTGGTAAACCACAATGGAAATCGCAATTAGCAAGTCAATGGTTAAGCTTTATCCTAGTTGTATTTCATTTTTATTCTGAAGGAAGTGAATTGTCATCAGGTCTGCAGAGCCATTTAGTGGAGATTTACATCAGAAAGGGTTTCTTTTGGATCCCTTCAGTGATTCTTCCCCTGGCAAAACCACCAGTGTGCTCATTCCAGAGCGCTGGGTACTTTAGTCACTCAGGTTAGCTGGAACTAGCTGGGCAGAGTTGGACTATTTTTGAGAGTCACTGTACATCACATGAAAACTCTCCAGATGTATGGCCCCTGAATGAAGACACACATTATTTATCTTGTGTGGGCATTGTTTATTTTTGTTATATCATTCATGTTCATTATCTTACCAACTAACCTATTATTGCTGTGTAATAACTAAAGTTATTACATAGTGGGCACAAGGTGACTGCTCCAAGAGCATACAATACCTCACTGTGGCAAACACACAGGTTACAGCGATAGATCCGCTGTGTGTATAGACAACCATTGATTAGAGAGAAGGGTTGAAGTGTGGTCTTTCTCCTGAACTTCAGTTACATCAAACTCCATTTAGTTCTTTCATGTGGCTATAGCCTATACAAGGTGAACATTGTTCAACATACACTACTTCACAGCAGCAAACACACAGGTTACAGGCACACAGGTCTTTCTCCTGAGTTTTAATTTGGCTTTACAAGTTGACTCCACCCAGAACATATAGTACCCCAGTGAGACTGTAGTGTTTGTAGAGGTGGAGGCGTATCCTGAGACCATCAGACAATGTTAATGTTATTCTGACTTATTACTCTTGGGAAATAAAGGCCTCTGGATGTAAAAGCTGGTTTAGTCATAATCTGAATATCTATGTCAAACCCACCAGGACATCAACATGAAGGATTATAGATGGTACGAAACACATTCAATAGCCCTCATTTAGTTCTGTCCAAGGGGCAATAGCCCACACTTTGAAAATATATAGGCCTATATGATGAAATGGAACCATTGCAGACTGGGTCATATTGGCCACATAGAACTATAGTTGAAGTCGGAAGTTTACATACACTTAGGTTGGAGTCATTAAAACTCGTTTTTCAACCACTTCACAAATGTCTTGTTAACAAACTATAGTTTTGGCAAGTCGGTTAGGACATATGCTTTGTGCATGACACAAGTAATCTTTCCAACAATTGTTTACAGACAGATTATTTCACTTATAATTCACTGTATCACATTTCCAGTGGGTCAGAAGTTTACATACACTAAGTTGACTGTGACTTTAAACACCTTGGAAAATTCCAGAAAATAATGTAATGGCTTTAGAAGCTTCTGATAGGCTAATTGATATAATTTGAGTCAATTGGAGGTGTACCTGTGGATGTATTTCAAGGCCTACCTTCAAATTCAGTGCCTCTTTTCTTGACATCATGGGAAAATCAAAAGAAATCAGCCAAGACCTCAAAAAAAAAATTGTAGACCTTCACAAGTCTGCTTCATCTTTGCGAGCAATTTCCAAACGCCTGAAGGTACCACGTTCATCTGTACAAACAATTGTACGCAAGTATAAACACCATGGGACCATGCAGCCGTCATACCGCTCAGGAAGGAGACGCGTTCTGTCTCCTAGAGATGAACATACTTTGGTGCGAAAAGTGCAAATCAATCCCAGAACAACAGCAAAGGACCTTGTGAAGATGCTGGAGGAAACTGGTACAAAAGTATCTATATCCACAGTAAAACGAGTCCTTTATCGACATAACCTGAAAGCTTGCTCAGCAACGAAGAAGCCATTGCTCCAAAACCGCCATAAAAAAAGACAGATTAAGGTTTGCAACTGCACATGGGGACAAAGATCGTACTTTTTGGAGAAATGTCCTCTGGTCTGATTAAACAAAAATAGAACTGTATGGCCATAATGACCATCGTTATGTTTGGAGGAAAAATTGTTTTTTTTGCAAGCCGAAGAACACCATCCCAACCGTGAAGCACGGAGGTGGCAGCATCATGCTGTGGGGGTGCTTTGCTGCAGGAGGGACTGGTGGACTTCACAAAATAGATGGCATCATGAGGAAGGAAAATTATGTGGATATATTGAAGCAACATCTCAAGACATCAGTCAGGAAGTTAAAGCTTGGTCGCAAATGGGTCTTCCAAATGAACAATGACCGCAAGCATACTTCCAAAGTTGTGGCAAAATGGCTTAAGGACAACAAAGTCAAGGTATTGGAGTGGCCATCACAAAGCCCTGACCTCAATCCTATAGGACATTTGTGGGCAGAACTGAAAACGTGTGTGCGAGCAAGGAGGCCTACAAACCTGACCCAGTTGCACCAGCTCTGTCAGGAAGAATGGGCCAAAATTCACCCAACTTATTGTGGGAAGCTTGTAAAAGGTTTCCCAGAAACATTTGACCCAAGTTAAACAATTTAAAGGCAATGCTACCAAATACTATTTGAGTGTATGTGAACTTCTGACCCACTGGGAATGTTATGAAAGAACTACAACCTGAAATAAATCATTCTCTCTACTATTATTCTGACATTTCACATTCTTAAAATAAAGTGGTGATCCTAACTGACAGGGAATTTATACTAGGATTAAATGTCAGAAATTGTGAAAAACTGAGTTTAAATGTATTTGGCTAAGGTGTATGTAAACTTCTGACTTCAACTGTATATACACTGAGTGTACATTAAGGACATCTGCTCTCTCCATGACAGACTGACAAGGTGAATCCAGGTGAAAGCTATGACCCCTTATTGATGTCACTTCTTAAACCCACTTCAATCAGTGTAGATGAAGGGGAGGAGACAGGTTAAAGAAGGATTTGAGACATGTATTGTGTATGTGTGCCATTCAGAAGGTGAATGGCAAGACAAAATATTTAAGTGCCTTAGAATGGGGTATGGTAGTAGGTGCCAGGTGCACCAGTTTGTGTAAAGAACTGCAACGCCGCTGGGTTTGTCATGCTCAACAGTTTCCCGTGTGTATCAAGTATGGTCCACCACCCAAAGGACATCCAGCCAACTTGACATAACTGTGGGAAGCATTGGAGTCAACATGGGCCAGCATCCATGTGGAACGCTTTCGACACCTTGTGGAGTCCATGCCCTGATGAATTGAGGCTGTTCTGAGGGCAACTCAATATTAGGAAGGTGTCCTTAATGTTTTGTACACTCAGTGTATATACTCAACCAGTATATACAGTACAAGTCAAAAGTTTGGACACACCTACTCTTTCAAGGGTTTTTCTTAATTTTTAATAGTTTCTACATTGTAGAATAATAGTGAAGACATCAAAACTATGAAATAACACATATGGAATCATGTAGTAACCAAAAAAGTGTTAAACAAATCATAAATATATTTTATATTTGAGATTCTTCAAAGTAGCCATCCTTTGCCTTGATGACAGCTTTGCACATTCTTGATAAAGTACAGGACCTAGTAATGGCAGCATAGGCTGAGAGCTCCTGTAAATATTGTACATACTATGATTTTAAGTGTTAGAAAATTGTTATCTGTTTTTTTCTTTGTTTTTCTTTGTTTCTGATAACTAATTGAATTTAGAGCCAATATACTGTATATACAGTGCTATGAAAAAGTATTTGCCCCCTTTCTAATTTTCTCTACTTTTGCATATTTGTGATACTGAATGTTATCAGATCTTCAATCAAAACCTAATATGAGATAAAGGGAACATAAGTGAACAAATAACACAACAATTACATATTTATTTCACTCATTTCATAAACAAAGTTATGCAACACCCATTTCCCCTGTGTGAAAAAGTAATTGCCCCCTTACACTCAATAACTGGTTGTGCCACCTTTAGCTGCAATGACTCCAACCAAATGCTTCCTGTAGTTGTTGATCAATCTCTCACGTCGCTGTGGAGGAATTTTGGCCCACTCTTCCATGCAGAACTGCTTTAACTCAGTGACGTGTGGGTTTTCAAGCATGAACTGCTCGTTTCAAGTCCTGCCACAACATCTCAATTGGGATTAGGTCTGGACTTTGACTAGGCCATTCCAAAACGTCCAATTTGTTGCTTTTTAGCAATTTTCATGTAGACTTGATTGTGTGTTTTGGTTCATTGTCTTGCTGCATGACCCAGCTGCTCTTCAGCTTCAGCTCACAGACGGATGGTCTGACATTCTCCTGTAGAATTCTCTGATACAGAGAGGAATTCATGGTTCCTTCTATTAAGGCAAGTCGTCCAGGTCCTGAGGCAGCAAAGCATACCCAAACCATCACACCACCACCACCATGCTTGACCTTTGGTATGATGTTCTTACTGTGGAATGCAGAGTTTGGTTTTCGCCAGGCATTACTGGAACCATGTTGTCCAAAAAGTTATACTTTTGAATCATCTGTCCATAGAACGTTCTTGATGATCATCCAGGTGCTTTTTGGCAAACGAGTCAACTTTTTGAACGAGATGGGTCCCAAACAAAACTCCAGCAAGCCAACTCCATTATCACCATCAACCCTACCACTCGGCTGCCAGAAGAATAGATGCCTTCACCAGGAGCAGGCACTCTCTGAAGCTAGTAGAGACCTGGATGCTCTCCATTTCTGTTTTCTTCAGCTACTGTGCTCCTTTTTTTCTTGTTGCTTTTTTGTCTGTATACTGCAATTCAGCATTTAGAGGCGAATGTGTACTAGACAGCCTAACCAATAATACAGTCCTTGATATATTCTACCAGTTATTTTCCCCCGTCAATCCTAATCCCATGGGAATTGTGTTGGGATTATACACAAAATGCGCATTTTGGACATGGATTTGCATGTTTGGATTAGTAAAGCCGTTTAATGGATGCTCGTGTTTGCAGAAAAAGCGCCTCCATCTTGTTCTGACACACATTAAAGCGATGCTCGGTTACCCTTTTCACAAATATACATTACTCATCTGCGACTCTGCTGTCCCCGATAATTTCGTTTCGGAATAAATGTGCTTTGTTCTCTATAACAGCCAGAAACATGTCAAAGACTAGAAGACTCCCAAGTCCACATTTTCTGATCAGAAGCGAAGCTCTGCACTGCCGCCTCAAAGAGCAACTCTCAACAGCCAACAACAGACACCGGATCCTCTGTGTTCATTCATTTGCATTACAGGATTTAAGAAATGAGAGTAGAGAGATACAGTGGATTGTGAATTCTTTGAGCCTTTAAGTACCATACATAGTACCACATTTCCAGTTCATTCTCAACCTGCCTACATGTTTCCTTTCACATATTGCAGCAAATAAATCCAGCACATTTAGATATTCTCTTCTCCTCATCTTCTACTTCACTCCTCCTTTATCCTTTTCTTCGACAAAAACAAGCCAAACACACAGTACTCCTCTGGGCGATCATGTATTATGTATCTCCACACACATTTGCTTATCTAATAGGAGCGTATTGTCTCTGTGATTTAGGAAGCTTAGGGAAGAGAACGCCCTTGGGCCTTGCCTGGTTCTAATCCTCAGATCTGGCTCATGATGTCACATCGCTCCTGGGAACGGGAAGGAACTCAGGGGCTCAAGGCGACGACTCTCGTCTCGCAGCTCAACGTGGAGAGGCTTTGTGTTACTTAAAGTTACAGTCTGGAATTTGAACCACAACAAAACAACACCTGTTTTTGTATATCACTGAGGAATAAGTCTGGGGAAATGTAACCTCTCTTATATAAATAGAGAGCGCTCTAATCCCAGACTGTAGCTTTGAGGCTCGGAGAGAAAAGGCTCTGAATGGCCTTGGCAGAGACAATACAGATGATGGGTGTTTTAGTCCTTAATGCCTGTAGGAACATATTATACTACACTCTTAGAAAAAAAGAGCTCCAAAACGGTTATTCGGCTGTCACCATAGTAGAACCCTTTTTGGTTCCAGGTAGAACCCTTTTTGGTTCCAGGTAGAACCCTTTTGGGTTCCTTCTAGAACCCCCTTTAGAAAGGGTTCTACCTGGAACCCAAAAGGGTTCTACCTGGAACCAAAAATAGTTATTTAAAGGGTTCTCCTATGGGGACAGCCCAGGATCCCTTTAAGCACATATGTCAGAGTCAAGGCCCGCGGGCCACATCCGGCCCGCGAGAAGGTTTTTTACGGCCCCTGGGATGATCTTGATTTATTATTAGAACCGGCCCGCAGACCGCAGCAAGCCGGCAGCCCGCAGATCTTTTACACGCACCAATACTACATTTCCCACAATGCAACGGTGACGCACCGAGCAGTAGGCTGCTTCATTTCAATATTTATTGGCACAGCAGTCGTCAGCATCACAGTAAAATTAACTTTCAGATACCCATCAAAAATGGCAAAACGGAAGGTGGACACTGAGAACCGGGGGTTTCAAACAAGGTGGGAGTCGGAGTATATGTTCACGGAGGTAGCTGGAAAACCTGTGTGTCTTCTGTGTGGAGAAAGTGTGGCGGTACTGAAAGAGTATAATCTGAGACGACATTATGAAACGAAACACGCGGACAAAAACAAGAATATGGACATGGAACAAAGGCTACAAAAGGCAGAGGAATTAAAACGAGGCCTCAAATCTCGACAGGCTCTGTTCAAAAAAGCCAAATCACAAGGCCAGGCTGCTGTCAAGGCCAGTTTTATTTTGGCAGAAGAGATCGCTAAATCAGCCCGGCCATTTACGGAGGGGGATTTCATCAAAAACTGCATGATTAAAGTTTGTGACGAAGTTTGCCCAGAAAAAAGGCAACTCTTTTTAAATGTGAGTCTGAGCAGAAACACCATTGCCGAGAGAGTAGACCAGTTGTCCATCAATCTAAAAGAGCAGCTTGTGAAAAAGGGAAAAGATTTCATTGCATATTCCTTGGCTGTGGATGAGAGCACCGACATTTCTGACATTGCCCAGTTGTCAATTTTCATCCGCGGAGTGGACTCCAGCCTAAGCGTGACAGAGGAGTTTTTGGCTTTACGTCCTATGCATGGCACAACTACGGGGCATGATTTGTATGAAGAGGTGTCAAGATGTGTAAATGAGATGGAGCTGCCTTGGGAAAAACTCGTGGGTTTGACAACCGACGGAGCACCTGCGATGTGTGGACACAGGAGCGGACTGGTGGCGAAGATACGGGAAAAGATGCAAGAGGAAAACGCGACAGGTGAGCTGACAGCTTATCATTGTATCATACACCAGGAAGCGTTGTGCGGTAAAGCCTTGAAAATGGAGCATGTAATGAGCATCATCACGCGCACAGTTAACTTTATCAGAGCCAAAGGTTTGAATCACCGCCAGTTCAAGGCATTTCTGACGGAGTTAGAAACGGAGCATGGTGATTTGCCTTATCACACAGAGGTGCGATGGCTAAGCCAGGGAAAGGTGCTTCAAAGATGTTTCGAGCTTCGTGAGGAGATCACATATTTAGAGTTTTTACTCAGTTCAAGTTTAAAAGTTAAAGTTTAATATTTGTTTTCACTGCATGTTACTTCTCCTTAAACAAAGTGTTGTTTTTGATTAATAGATTTTTGCACTTTATTTTATTGTATTTCAATCCAATTATATTTTAAAAATATTTCAGTTGAGTGGATGATAGAAAATTGCTATTATTGTTTTTTTCTTTGAAGTAAATTTAGCCCACTTTTGCTAAAATAGAAAATATAGGCTACTGATGGTGCCTTGAATACCGGTTTCTTTCATTTAATGTTCATGTTATGGGGATTTTTATATAAAGGAAATTTGTCTTTTGTGTCTGTTGAAAATTAAAGATTACTGACAGAGCCATAAGAAAATATTGCTTTATTTATCTGATCATATTGGAATATATTTGTTAGGTTTTCAGTAGGTTCAATTAGGTTCACTAGACTATATGCGTCATTTAAAAAATTTTCAATGAACATTCGAACAGTCCGGCCCTCGGCTTGTAGCTAAATTTTTTATTTGGCCCTCCGTCCATTTGACTTTGACACCCCTGCCTTTAAGGTTCTAGATAGCACCTTTTCTTCTAAGAGTGTACTCACCGTGTAATAACAGCTAGATTAAAGACAAGCATCATATTGGCATTACAAAGTATTTCCAAAGCACAGGTTAGCCTAGATTAATGGCTAATGTCTGGATTCAGTTTGGATTCCAAATCTTTTTAAATGATTCAGCTTTGAAAACACAAAACAGTGCACCCCACTGTACTGTAAGCAGAAACAGACTGGCCATAGGGCAATGGAAAGGGTTAGGGAAAATGCCAGAAGAGCTGCTCCATCTTTAGCCCAGTGGGCCTGTCTAAATTGGGGGTTTTGCACAGAATTATCATATATTATTATATATTTGGCTAGAATTATGTTATATTTGGCTTGGGGGGCCTCGAAGGAAAGAATGGACCGGTGTTGGGGCTTTGAGGACAAATATGGGCCGGTGTGCTAGAAATGCTTGTCTCCCAGTCTGTCCCTGATTGTACGGGAGCTCATTTAGTAGAGTGTGTCTAAGGCTACTCAGTGATGTCTCTACAATAGTGTTACCTAACAGTAGTAATGCCAGTCGACGGCGCGAGAGTCAGTCGCTTTAAAATGCGTGCAGTAGAGGGGACAAGTCCCAGCATTTGACCCAGCGTTGGAAATCACAGCCGGGGACATAGAGACAAATCAGTGGAGCAGCATGGAGACGGTGGCGTTCATCAATGATAGATGGGCCTCACTCTCAGCCAGCAGCAAGCAGCCGGCACACTGTGGAGACCACAGTACAGTACAGCACGCTGAGATGCACAGAGAAATGCATGGGTGTCAGAAGACACACATACTGCTCTGTCTTTTTTTCTGCTTCTCTCTCAATTCAATTTCAATTTAAGGGCTTTATTGGCATGGGACACATGTGTTAACATTGCCAAAGCAAGTGAAGTAGATAGTAAACAAAAGTGAAATAAACAATAAATATTAACAGTAAACATTACACTCAGAAGTTTCAAAAGAATAAAGACATTTCAAATGTCATATTATGTATATATACAGTGTTGTAACAATGTGCAAATAGTTAAAATACAAATGGGAAAATAAATAAACATAAATATGGGTTGTATTTACAATGGTGTTTGTTCTTCACTGGTTGCCCTTTTCTTGTGGCAACAGGTCACAAATCTTGCAGCTGTGATGGCACACTGTGGTTTTTCACCCAGTAGATAAGGGAGTTTATCAAAATTGGGTTTGTTTTCAAATTCTTTGTGGATCGCTGTAATCTGAGGGAAATATGTGTCTCTAATATGGTCATACATTTGGCAGGAGGTTAGGAAGTGCAGCTCAGTTTCCACCTCATTTTGTGGGCAGTGTGCACATAGCCTGTCTTCTCTTGAGAGCCAGGTCTGCCTACGGCGGCCTTTCTCAATAGCATGGCTATGCTCACTGAGTCTGTACATAGTCAAAGCTTTCCTTAAGTTTGGGTCAGTCACAGTGGTCAGGTATTCTGCCACTGTGTACTCTCTGTTTAGGGCCAAATAGCATTCTAGTTTGCTCTGTTTTTTTGTTTGTTCTTTCCAATGTGTCAAGTAATTCTCTTTTTGTTTTCTCATGATTTGGTTGGGTCTAATTGTGTTGTTGTTGTTGTTGTTGTCCTGGGGCTGTGTGGGGTCTGTTTGTGTTTGTGAACAGAGCCCCAGGACAAGCTTACTTAGGGGACTCTTCTCCAAGTTCATCTCTCTGTAGGTGATGGCTTTGTTATGGAAGGTTTGGGAATCGCTTCCTTTTAAGTGGTTATAGAATTTAACGGCTCTTTTCTGGATTTGGATAATTAGCGGGTATTGGCCTAATTCTGCTCTGCATGCATTATTTGGTGTTTTACGTTGTACACGGAGGATGTTTTTGCAGAATTCTGCATGCAGAGTCTCAATTTGGTGTTTGTCCCATTTTGTGAATTCTTGGTTGGTGAGCGGACCCCAGACCTCAGAACCATAAAGGGCAATGGGTTCTATAACTGATTCAAGTATTTTTAGCCAGATCCTAATTGGTATGTCAAATGTTATGTTCCTTTTGATGGCATAGAAGGCCCTTCTCGCCTTGTCTCTCAGATCGTTCACAGCTTTGTGGAAGTTACCTGTGGCGCTGATGTTTAGGCCGAGGTATGTATAGTTTTTTGTGTGCTCTAGGGCAACGGTGTCTAGATGGAATTTGTATTTGTGGTCCTGGCAACTGGACCTTTTTTGGAACACCATTATTTTTGTCTTACTGAGATTGAATCTGTGCAGAAGATCTAAGTCTCTCTCTCTCTCTCTCTCTCTCTCTCTCTCTCTCTCTCTCTCTCTCTCTCTCTCTCTCTCTCTCTCTCTCTCTCTCTCTCTCTCTCTCTCTCTCTCTCTCTCTCTCTCTCTCTCTCTCTCTCTCTCTCTCTCTCTCACACACACACAAACATACAGTTGAAGTCGGAAGTTTACATACACCTTAGCCAAATACATTTAAACTCTGTTTTTCACAATTCCTGACATTTAATCCTAGTAACAATTCCCTGTCTTAGGTCAGTTAGGATCACCACTTTATTTTAAGAATGTGAAATGTCAGAATAATAGTAGAGAGAATTATTTATTTCAGCTTTTATTTCTTTCATCACTTTCCCAGTGGGTCAGAAGTTTACATACACTCAATTAGTATTTGGTAGCATTGCCTTTAAATAGTTTAACTTGGATCAAACGTTTCAGGTAGCCTTCCACAAGCTTCCCACAATAAGTTGGGTGAATTTTGCCCCATTCCTCCTGACAGAGCTGGTGTAACTGAGTCAGGTTTTTGTGCCTCCTTGTTCGCACACGCTTTTTCAGTTCTGCCCACACATTTTCTACAGGATTGAGGTCAGGGATTTGTGATGGCCACTTCAATTCCTTGACTTTGTTGTCCTTAAGCCATTTTGCCAAAACTTTGGAAGTATGCTTGGGGTCACTGTCCATTTGGAAGACCCATTTGCGACCAAGCTATAACTTCCTGACTGATGTCTTGAGATGTTGCTTCAATATATCCACATAATTTTCCTTCCTCATGATGCCATCTATTTTGTGAAGTGCACCACCCCAACAGCATGATGCTGCCACCCCTGTGCTTCACGGTTGGGATGGTGTTCTTCGGCTTGCAAGCATTCCCCTTTTTCCTCCAAACATAACGATGGTCATTATGGCCAAACAGTTCTATTTTTGTTTAATCAGACCAGAGGACATTTCTCATATGTTCATCTCTAGGAGACAGAACGCGTCTCCTTCCTGAGCGGTATGACAGCTGCGTGGTCCCATGGTGTTTATACTTGCGTACTATTGTTTGTACAGATGAACGTGGTACCTTCAGGCATTTGGAAATTGCTCCCAAGGATAAACCAGACTTGTGGAGGTCTACAATTTTTTTTCTGAGGTCTTGGCTGATTTCTTTTGATTTTCCCATGATGTCAAGCAAAGAGGCACAGAGTTTGAAGGTAGGCCTTGAAATACATCCACAGGTACACCTCCAATTGACTCAAATGATGTCAATTAGGCTATCAGAAGCTTCTAAAGCCATGACATCATTTTCTGGAATTTTCCAAGCTGTTTAAAGGCACAATCAACTTAGTGTATGTAAACTTCTGACTCACTGTAATTGTGATACAGTGAATTATAAGTGAATAATCTGTCTGTAAACAATTGTTGGAAAAATTACTTGTGTCATGCACAAAGTAGATGTCCTAACCGACTTGCCAAAACTATAGTTTGTTAACAAGAAATGTGTGGAGTGGTTGAAAAACGAGTTTTAATGACTCCAACCTAAGTGTATGTGAACTTTGAGCTTTGCTCAGAGGACACCCAGAGGGCCAGAGGGAGCCAATCATAGCCCAGCGTGAGGGTCTGATGAGTGGAGAAGTGGATAGGTGAAACGTAAACACAGCTGGGAGACCTCGTCGTTTCTGGAGACATGTGCATGGCCGCGCTACAGCAAGAGTGTAGTTAGCAAGTAGCAGTTACTTGCCTACTATACAAGTTTGGCTGTCTAGCTATCTATAGCATAGCTAACTGTGCGGTGAAGTAAATCCATATGAAGCAAGCTAATATATAGTTCAGTGAGCAAATCTTGCTTTATCAGTACTAACAATACCGCACCGCCTTTTGTTACAAAACGCGAAGCTGTCTCCAAAACTGCAAGATGTCTCTACAGTAATAAAGGTTTAAGCTGTCAATGGGAATATGCTGGCCGGCCAATGTGATACAAAAGCTGCAGTAATAGCAAAGAGTGCAAACTATAGTTCAGGTAAAGTTGTAAGGACAAAACATAATTATGTTTTAATTAGCTAGCAAGTTTGCTTTCAAAGTTGAGAGATTGTGTGTATGTAGCTAGTGAAATGAGTTACTCCCTCAATTTTGCACCTCTGTGTTTAGCAGAGTAACATGATGTCCTATCCAACAGGCACCAAATGTGAGAACTAATATTGTAGTTGCCTATATAACATTTTCTCTTAGGATACCTATCCCAGCACCCCTCTGCTCTGCATGACCACAGAAGTGAAACCATGGCAAGACAGACACCTTCCTCTCCACGGAGAATGCTTTCATAGAATTTAGGCTATACATTGATCCATGACAGACAGACAATTCTTTGTGTCTGTTTCAGGAGTCAACAGACAACAATTCAGCCTCACTGAAGTTTGTCCAGAAAAATGCAGTGTACACATTCATTTGGGTAGCTTATTGTGAAGGTAGACCTATTTCACAGTAAATAACATCATAACTCGAAACAAGCCCAGAAAACGGAGAAAGAGAGGATTCTTTCTTTCTCTCCCAAGAAATGCAAATCAGGTCACTGTCAATAATTGTCCAACCCTGCTAAAATCCCTACACCACATACAGTGGGGAAAAAAAGTATTTAGTCAGCCACCAATTGTGCAAGTTCTCCCACTTAAAAAGATGAGAGAGGCCTGTAATTTTCATCATAGGTACACGTCAACTATGACAGACAAAATGAGGAAAAAAAATCCAGAAAATCACATTGTAGGATTTTTAATGAATTTATTTGCAAATTATGGTGGAAAATAAGTATTTGGTCAATAACAAAAGTTTCTCAATACTTTGTTATATACCCTTTGTTGGCAATGACACAGGTCAAACGTTTTCTGTAAGTCTTCACAAGGTTTTCACACACTGTTGCTGGTATTTTGGCCCATTCCTCCATGCAGATCTCCTCTAGAGCAGTGATGTTTTGGGGCTGTCGCTGGGCAACACGGACTTTCAACTCCCTCCAAAGATTTTCTATGGGGTTGAGATCTGGAGACTCCAGGACCTTGAAATGCTTCTTACGAAGCCACTCCTTCGTTGCCCGGGCGGTGTGTTTGGGATCATTGTCATGCTGAAAGACCCAGCCACGTTTCATCTTCAATGCCCTTGCTGATGGAAGGAGGTTTTCACTCAAAATCTCACGATACATGGCCCCATTCATTCTTTCCTTTACACGGATCAGTCGTCCTGGTCCCTTTGCAGAAAAACAGCCCCAAAGTATGATGTTTTCACTCCCATGCTTCACAGTAGGTATGGTGTTCTTTGGATGCAACTCAGCATTCTTTGTCCTCCAAACACGACGAGTTGAGTTTTTACCAAAAAGTTATATTTTGGTTTCATCTGACCATATGACATTCTCCCAATCCTCTTCTGAATGCACTCTAGCAAACTTCAGACGGGCCTGGACATGTACTGGCTTAAGCAGGGGGACACGTCTAGCACTGCAGGATTTGAGTCCCTGGCGGCGTAGTGTGTTACTGATGGTAGGCTTTGTTACTTTGGTCCCAGCTCTCTGCAGGTCATTCACTAGGTCCCCCCGTGTGGTTCTGGGATTTTTGCTCACCGTTCTTGTGATTATTTTGACCCCACGGGGTGAGATCTTGTGTGGAGCCCCAGATCGAGGGAGATTATCAGTGGTCTTGTATGTCTTCCATTTCCTAATAATTTCTCCCACAGTTGATTTCTTCAAACCAAGCTGCTTACCTATTGCAGATTCAGTCTTCCCAGCCTGGTGCAGGTCTACAATTTTGTTTCTGGTGTCCTTTGACAGCTCTTTGGTCTTGGCCATAGTGGAGTTTGGAGTGTGACTGTTTGAGGTTGTGGACAGGTGTCTTTTATACTGATAACAAGTTCAAACAGGTGCCATTAATACAGGTAACGAGTGGAGGACAGAGGAGGCTCTTAAAGAAGAAGTTACAGGTCTGTGAGAGCCAGAAATCTTGCTTGTTTGTAGGTGACCAAATACTTATTTTCCACCATAATTTGCAAATAAATTCATTAAAAATCCTACAATGTGATTTTCTGGATTTCTTCCCCTCAATTTGTCTGTCATAGTTGACGTGTACCTATGATGAAAATTACAGGCCTCTCTCATCTTTTTAAGTGGGAGAACTTGCACAATTGGTGGCTGACTAAATACTTTTTTTCCCCACTGTAGGTGAAGTAGAGTAGCCTAGTCAGGACTGCAACAAGGCTGGACAATCATGGGTGGCTTGACCCGGGTGTTGATGTACACAGTGGATAGGAACGCGACAGCACTGTCTTGACTGTATACAGAGAGAGAGAGAGTGAGATGCCTGATTCTCAGTTCTCTGGGCTAAACTGAGGACAGCAAACTGATCATGTATGGACCGGATCCATGACAGACATGATGACCATTCAACCTAACTATGTGTTTCATGTGTCTTACAAGACTGAGGACTCCCAGGCTGTGTGATGCAGACCAAGGACCAAGGACATAGGTTGAGCAAGCAGCAATATTGTTATATTGACATAAAGAAAATATATATACCACAGAATGGGACCATCCATGTTTTGTTCTGTTTATCATTCATTGCCTGTTCTGATAATATTTACATAACCAACCACAATTACAAGTTGAGCAAACAATGGAATGGAAAATAAATTATTACAATGTACAGAAAGCCCACATGTTCATTATAGTCTACTCCTGCGCTCAGCGTTCTATCATACATTGACTACTGAGGGTTCCCAATGTTAAAATGGTTGAGTGGGGCAACATCAACATTTCAATTGTTATAGGGGTCCTCATGAGCACCACTGAAATTAGAACGATGTCTGTGCTATAACAAGCAGCCACTTCCTCATCTCTTGGCTAGCCAGGTAGCTAAACAGCAAGCTACAGTGGGGGAAAAAAGTATTTAGTCAGCCACCAATTGTGCAAGTTCTCCCACTTAAAAAGTTGAAAGAGGCCTGTAATTTTCATCATAGGTACACGTCAACTATGACAGACAAAATGAGAAAAAATAATCCATAAAATCACATTGAAGGATTTTTAATGAATTTATTTGCAAATTATGGTGGAAAATAAGTATTTGGTCAATAACAAAAGTTTCTCAATACTTTGTTATATACCCTTTGTTGGCAATGACACAGGTCAAACGTTTTCTGTAAGTTTTCACAAGGTTTTCACACACTGTTGCTGGTATTTTGGCCCATTCCTCCATGCAGATCTCCTCTAGAGCAGTGATGTTTTGGGGCTGTCGCTGGGCAACACGGACTTTCAACTCCCTCCAAAGATTTTCTATGGGGTTGAGATCTGGAGACTGGCTAGGCCACTCCAGGACCTTGAAATGCTTCTTACGAAGCCACTCCTTCGTTGCCTGGGCGGTGTGTTTGGGATCATTGTAATGCTGAAAGACCCAGCCACGTTTCATCTTCAATGCCCTTGCTGATGGAAGGAGGTTTTCACTCAAAATCTCACGATACATGGCCCCATTCATTCTTTCCTTTACACGGATCAGTCGTCCTGGTCCCTTTGCAGAAAAACAGCCCCAAAGCATGATGTTTCCACCCCCATGCTTCACAGTAGGTATGGTGTTCTTTGGATGCAACTCAGCATTCTTTGTCCTCCAAAGACGACGAGTTTAGTTTTTACCAAAAAGTTCTATTTTGGTTTCATCTGACCATATGACATTCTCCCAATCCTCTTCTGGATCATCCAAATGCACTCTAGCAAACTTCAGATGGGCCTGGACATGTACTGGCTTAAGCAGGGGGACAAGTCTGGCACTGCAGGATTTGAGTCCCTGGCGGTGTGTTACTGATGGTAGGCTTTGTTACTTTGGTCCCAGCTCTCTGCAGGTCATTCACTAGGTCCCCCCGTGTGGTTCTGGGATTTTTGCTCACCGTTCTTGTGATAATTTTGACCCCACGGGGTGAGATCTTGCGTGGAGCCCCAGATCGAGGGAGATTATCAGTGGTCTTGTATGTCTTCCATTTCCTAATAATTGCTCCCACAGTTGATTTCTTCAAACCAAGCTGCTTACCTATTGCAGATTCAGTCTTCCCAGCCTGGTGCAGGTCTACAATTTTGTTTCTGGTGTCCTTTGACAGCTCTTTGGTCTTGGCCATAGTGGAGTTTGGAGTGTGACTGTTTGAGGTTGTGGACAGGTGTCTTTTATACTGATAACAAGTTCAAACAGGTGCCATTAATACAGGTAACGAGTGGAGGACAGAGGAGCCTCTTAAAGAATAAGTTACAGGTCTGTGAGAGCCAGAAATCTTGCTTGTTTGTAGGTGACCAAATACTTATTTTCCACCATAATTTGCAAATAAATTCATAAAAAATCATACAATGTGATTTTCTGGAGAAAAAAAATCTCAATTTGTCTGTCATAGTTGACGTGTACCTATGATGAAAATTACAGGCCTCTCTCATCTTTTTAAGTGGGAGAACTTGCACAATTGGTGGCTGACTAAATACTTTTTTCCCCCACTGTATATTTCGAGTACAGTAGCTAGCTACTAACCACGTAACCTTTTACTCTTCAAATAATTAAGTTATCAGAAAAACAGCTGAATGGTAGCTAGCTAGCTAGCATAGTTACAGGTACTTTTATGTTTGAAACAACTTTGGAACAAATTATCCATAGTTATCGGTAGCTACCTGGCTAGCTAGCTAGCTTTATTGGTCCAGAGAGTAGGTTAGCTAGCCTCTAGCTTCGCCAGTAAAACTGCATTATTACTGTTAAATTCTGTACTTATCCTTGATCATTGAATTCCATTGCAGAAGAGGGAGGAAGAGAGTGGATGGTCCTCCGCCTTTTTGTAGCTAGCTGTGCTGTGCGTGCTCCACAGTGATTAGTGAAGAAAGCTACCCTGGCTTTTTGGTTTGTTTACAATTTGCGGAGTGTGGGCTGTGCCGGAGACCGTATGGGCTGTGCACACGGAGGAAAGGTGGAGATGTGCACGCCCGATTAATCAATATTTATAAGGAGCCATACATCGGTGTTCGGAGGGTGGAACTAAATGAACATTTCCGCCCTAGGACAGGAATTACATCGGAATAGTGGCGTCAACTTCCTCTGGAGTGATCCTTTAATGACCTATTCCCAGCTCTGAACGCAATTAGTGCAAGCGTCATAACAAACCCAGGCAAGCTAATGAGAAAAGTTGATATTGAAATGTGTATAAATTCTTATGAATAACAGATATTACTTTGAAACAAACATAAGCACACGTGTCTTTCCTTACTGGTACTGATTTCTGCAGATAGCAGCTATTTTGAAGAAGGTTTTACTTGCGATAACTCTTCTTTTTTTTCCAGCTTAGTTGACTGCACAAACTTTAAAGGGATACTTCAGGATTTTGGCAATTTATGTCTCTGCGTGCAGTTTGAAGGAAGTTGCTAACTAGTGCAAGCGCATTTGCTATATAGCGTTAGCGCAATGACTGGAAGTCTATGTGTATCTGCTAGCTTGTGCTAACGCTAGTTAGCATTGGCTCGCGAAACTATCTCTAACTTCCTTCATACTGGACACAGAGACATGAAAATGCTATCCATGAGTTCATCTAACTCTGGGGAAGTAGATAAAGGGCCTAATAATCCAAAAATCCCGAAGTATCCCTTTAAGTTCTCTGGATAAATAGTGTGTGCTACTAAATGAATAAAAAATTTAAAATGCAATATAAACAACAGCATAATAGTGATAAGCTAACCTAATTAAGCTGTCTTTTATTTGCCTTCTCTCTTCGTGGATGAAAGTTAATTGTGTTTTCTCTGTGTGCCTCTTTAACCTAATAAGAATTACCTGAACTGTCAAGCATGCAACCTTCTCCGACGGCCTCAATCGATACATACTCGCCCATGACACTGCAAACAAACTACTGTTTACTTTACGCTGGAGCATCTCTCACTCAGAAAGGTCAATAGACTCTCCCTGTTACTGATAGGACGAGAGAGCTAGCCCTTGCCCTTTCCACCGCAGATAGATCTAGTGGGGGCATCTTTATGTACTGTACTCTCTCTTTACTCTCGCCCGTCTCTCTCTTTCTCTTTCACTATCGCACTCTCTCTCTGTGCCTCTTTCTATCTCGCTGTCTGAGATATCTGTCCCCTCTTCACGTAATCGAGTTAGATAACCTGTTAGTGTGTAAGTGTGTGAGTGTGTGTGTGAGTGTGTATGTGTTTGGATATGTGTGATAGAGTGTGTGTTTGTACTGCACCCACCCCTTCATATGGTTCACCTACAGTATCCTTCCTCAAAGAGGCAAGTCCAAACACAGCTTCATCATGGAATGGGGCGGCTCCCCTTTGAAGGCCTAGAGAATGTTCCGGTGCAAAGCAAACTGCACCCAGTTCTCTCAGGGTTTGTGTGCAAAACACCACAGCTGAGTCACTGTGGAGCAAGTGGCAACAGCGGCAGCCATTGAACTGTGAGGAGAATGAAGGCTGAGGATTAAGCTCTTCAGCTCTGTGTATGACACAGGAGGTTGGTGGCACCTTAATTGGGGAGGACGGGCATGTGGTAATGGCTGGAGCGGAATAGGTGGAAAGGTATCAACAACATCAAACACATTGTTTCTAGGTGTTTGATGCCATGCCATTCGCTCCGTTCCAGATGTTATTATGAGCCATCCTCCCCTCAGCAGCCTCCACTGGTGTATGACTGCACCTGGGAACAAGATGTACTAATATAACCTAGCCCTCTGGAAACCATGTTCATGTTCATTAGACACAACACAGAAGAATACATTCCAAAGCGGAGAGGTACTCTCTCAACTTGTCCAATAGGAATGCTAATTTTCTGTTGCAAAACGTTTGCTACAGTGTGCACTTAGGAACACAACCCAGGATCTCATCTCTGCCTGGCATGGTTCATAGGGAAGAAGCAGGGTCATAGAAAAATTAATGATTACAGGTTTAACATGTGGCATATTATGTAATGATATACTTCTAACCTCAACAAACTTTATTTCTCTCCTGTAATTAAAACCATGAGTTCTATCAAATTGGTTTGTCGATCTGACTTAGAGCACTATATTCCCATTAGATAACATTCAGTTGTAGCCATTTCTCTAAGTTCATTTAGCAACCACTTTTATCCAAAGCGACTTAAAGAACTGTCACCATTAACTTTTTATAAAAAATAATTATTTAACCTTTATTTAACCAGGTAAGCCAGTTGAGAACAAGTTCTCATTTACAACTGCGACCTGGCCAAGATAAAGCAAAGCAGTGCGATAAAAACAACAACACAGAGTTACATATGGGGTAAATAAAACATAAAGTCAAAAATACAACAGAAAATAGAAAATATATATACAGTGTGTGCCAATGTAGCAAGTTATTGAGGTAAGGCAATAAATAGGCCATAGTGCAAAATAATTACAATTAGTATTAACACTGGAATGATAGATGTGCAAGAGATGATGTGCAAATAGAGATACTGGGGTGCAAATTAGCAAAATAAATAACAATATAGGGATGAGGTTGTTGGGTGGGCTAATTTCAGATGGGCTGTGTACAGGTGCAGTGATCGGTAAGGTGCTCTGACAACTGATGCTTAAAGTTAGTGAGGGAGATAAGAGTCTCCAGCTTCAGAGATTTGTGCAGTTCGTTCCAGTCATTGGCAGCAGAGAACTGGAAGGAATGGCGGCCAAAGGAGGTGTTGGCTTTGGGGATGACCAGTGAGATATACCTGTTGGAGCGCATACTACGGGTGGGTGTTGCTATGGTGACCACAGTGACACTTACAGTATATTTGATATATGTGGTCAATGGGGGAACCAAACCCACAAGCCTGGTGTTGCCTCCAACATGCTCTAACCCTAAAGCCCTGGAACCAAATCAGAGGCATTTCTAACCTACTGTATATAACTACATTTAAGGCATCTCCAAACCTGTCTGGAAGGATTCCCCCTCCTCAGTCCTGTAGTCTCAGAAGCCCTATCCAGGTCCCACTTCACATATACATTTTTTGCTATCTGGCAATCTGTACAGAATCTCTGTTCCTCTGTGCTCTCTTGTAATCTCAGTTCAGACTATAAATATGAATTTACTCTGTTGTGTATCAGGGTGGCAGCTCTCATCTCCCCAGAGTGGAGCATCTCTAGCTGGTCTTTTATCTAACCTGGCTGCTGTCTGGCTGCCACAGGGGTAGATGGATTCATCTGGAAGGGAACTTTACATGTTCAGAGAGAGAGTGGGGTAGAGGGGTTGGGGGAGAAAGAGAGAGAGAGAGAGAGAGAGAGGGGGGGAGAGAGGTGAGGGAGAAGGGTGGATAAGGCAAGAGAGAACAAGGAGAGAGTATAACACTCAGAGAGAGGAGAGAGCGAGAGAGGGAGAGTGGGAGAAGCAGGGAGGGAGGAAGGAAGGAAGGAAGGAAGGAAGGAAGGAAGGAAGGAAGGAAGGAAGGAAGGAAGGAAGGAAGGAAGGGAGGGAGGGAGGGAGGGAGGGAGGGAGGGAGGGAGGGAGGGAGGGAGGGAGGGAGGGAGGGAGGGAGGGAGAATTAAAAGTGGGAGGCAGATAGAAAGATAAATATAGGGCTCACAGATGGGGAAAAAAGAGAGAGACAAAGAGAGAGAAAAAAAAGTGGTGCAACCGAGAT
This sequence comes from Coregonus lavaretus, assembly GCF_964263955.1. Taxonomy (NCBI): domain Eukaryota; kingdom Metazoa; phylum Chordata; class Actinopteri; order Salmoniformes; family Salmonidae; genus Coregonus; species Coregonus lavaretus. Next base: position 30,169,529 of record NC_140025.1, on the reverse strand, counting down.
TGTGCTGGTGTGGCTGCAGGCAGTGTGATGAAGACCTGTGACAAACTACATACACTATAGCTCCCATCTACTCCCATCAATTTTAAGACTTAATCAAAGCCCAATCTATTTCTATTGATAGAAACTGTAGCATGATATATAATCTCATTTAGTAACTCATTACTATAAGCCATCATTTACAATTGAAGTCGGAAGTTTACATACAGTGGGGAAAAAAAGTATTTAGTCAGCCACCAATTGTGCAAGTTCTCCCACTTAAAAAGATGAGAGAGGCCTGTAATTTTCATCATAGGTACACGTCAACTATGACAGACAAATTGAGGGGAAAAAATCCAGAAAATCACATTGTAGGATTTTTAATGAATTTATTTGCAAATTATGGTGGAAAATAAGTATTTGGTCACCTACAAACAAGCAAGATTTCTGGCTCTCACAGACCTGTAACTTCTTCTTTAAGAGGCTCCTCTGTCCTCCACTCGTTACCTGTATTAATGGCACCTGTTTGAACTTGTTATCAGTATAAAAGACACCTGTCCACAACCTCAAACAGTCACACTCCAAACTCCACTATGGCCAAGACCAAAGAGCTGTCAAAGGACACCAGAAACAAAATTGTAGACCTGCACCAGGCTGGGAAGACTGAATCTGCAATAGGTAAGCAGCTTGGTTTGAAGAAATCAACTGTGGGAGAAATTATTAGGAAATGGAAGACATACAAGACCACTGATAATCTCCCTCGATCTGGGGCTCCACGCAAGATCTCACCCCGTGGGGTCAAAATAATCACAAGAACGGTGAGCAAAAATCCCAGAACCACACGGGGGGACCTAGTGAATGACCTGCAGAGAGCTGGGACCAAAGTAACAAAGCCTACCATCAGTAACACACTACGCCGCCAGGGACTCAAATCCTGCAGTGCTAGACGTGTCCCCCTGCTTAAGCCAGTACATGTCCAGGCCCGTCTGAAGTTTGCTAGAGTGCATCCAGAAGAGGATTGGGAGAATGTCATATGGTCAGATGAAACCAAAATATAACTTTTTGGTAAAAACTCAACTCGTCGTGTTTGGAGGACAAAGAATGCTGAGTTGCATCCAAAGAACACCATACCTACTGTGAAGCATGGGAGTGAAAACATCATACTTTGGGGCTGTTTTTCTGCAAAGGGACCAGGACGACTGATCCGTGTAAAGGAAAGAATGAATGGGGCCATGTATCGTGAGATTTTGAGTGAAAACCTCCTTCCATCAGCAAGGGCATTGAAGATGAAACGTGGCTGGGTCTTTCAGCATGACAATGATCCCAAACACACCGCCCGGGCAACGAAGGAGTGGCTTCGTAAGAAGCATTTCAAGGTCCTGGAGTCTCCAGATCTCAACCCCATAGAAAATCTTTGGAGGGAGTTGAAAGTCCGTGTTGCCCAGCGACAGCCCCAAAACATCACTGCTCTAGAGGAGATCTGCATGGAGGAATGGGCCAAAATACCAGCAACAGTGTGTGAAAACCTTGTGAAGACTTACAGAAAACGTTTGACCTGTGTCATTGCCAACAAAGGGTATATAACAAAGTATTGAGAAACTTTTGTTATTGACCAAATACTTATTTTCCACCATAATTTGCAAATAAATTCATTAAAAATCCTACAATGTGATTTTATGGATTTTTTTTCCTCATTTTGTCTGTCATAGTTGACGTGTACCTATGATGAAAATTACAGGCCTCTCTCATCTTTTTAAGTGGGAGAACTTGCACAATTGGTGGCTGACTAAATACTTTTTTTCCCCACTGTACACTTAGGTTGGAGTCTTTAAAACTTGTTTTTCAACCACTCCACAAATTTCTTGTTAACAAACTATAGTTTTGGCAAGTCGGTTAGGACATCTACTTTGTGCATGACACAAGTAATTTTTTCCAACAATTGTTTACAGACAGATTATTTCACTTACAATTCACTGTATCACAATTACAGTGGGTCAGAAGTTTACATACACTAAGTTGACTGTGCCTTTAAACAGCTTGGAAAATTCCAGAAAATTATGTCATGGCTTTTGAAGCTTCTGATAGGCTAATTGACATAATTTGAGTCAATTGGAGGTGTACCTGTGGATGTATTTCAAGGCCTACCTTCAAACTCTGTGCCTCTTTGCTTGCCATCACGGGAAAATCAAAAGTAATCAGCCAAGAGCTCCGATAAAAAATTGTAGACCTCCACAAGTCTGGTTCATCCTTGGGAGCAATTTCCAAACGCCTGAAGGTACCACGTTCTTCTGTACAAACAATTGTATGCAAGTATAAACACCATGGGACCACACATCCATCATACAGCTCAGGAAGGAGACGCGTTCTGTCTCCTAGAGATGAACGTCCATTGGTGTAAAAAGTGCAAATCAATCCCAGAACAACAGCAAAGGACCTTGTGAAGATGCTGGAGGAAACAGGTACAAAAGTATTTATATCCACAGTAAAACGAGTCCTATATCGACTTAACCTGAAAGGCCACTCAGCAAGGAAGAAGCCACTGCTCCAAAACTGCCACATAAAAGCCAGACTACGGTTTGCAACTGCACATGGGGACAAAGATCGTACTTTTTTGAGAAATGTCCTCTGGTCTGATGAAACAAAAAATAGAACTGTTTGGCCATAATGACAATCGTTATGTTTGGAGGAAAAAGTGGGTGCCTTGCAAGCCGAAGAACACCATCCCAATCATGAAGAACGGGGGTGGCAGCATCATGCTGTGGGGGTGCTTTGCTGCAGGAGGGACTGGTGCACTTCACAAAAAAGTATTTCATCCCCTGCTGATTTTGTATGTTTGCCCACTGACAAAAACATGATCAGAATATACTTTTAATGGTAGGTTTATTTGAACAGTGAGAGACAGAATAACAACAACAAAAATCCAGCAAAACGCATGTCAAAAATGTTATTAATTGATTTCAAATCAAATTTTATTGGCCACATGCGCCGAATACAACAGGTGCAGACATTACAGTGAAATGCTTACTTACAGCCCTTAACCAACAGTGCATTTATTTTTTTATAAAAAAGTAAAATAAAACAACAAAAAAGTGTTGAGAAAAAAAGAGCAGAAGTAAAATAAAATAACAGTAGGGAGGCTATATATACAGAGGGGTACTGGTGCAGAGTCAATGTGCGGGGGCACCGGCTAGTTGAGGTAGTTGAAGTAATATGTACATGTGGGTAGAGTTAAAGTGACTATGCATAAATAATTAACAGAGTAGCAGCAGCGTAAAAAGATGTGGTGGGGGGTGGGGGGTGGGAGGTGGGGGTGGGGGGGCAGTGCAAATAGTCCGGGAAGCCATGATTAGCTGTTCAGGAGTCTTATGGCCTGGGGGTAGAAGCTGTTGAGAAGTCTTTTGGACCTAGACTTGGCACTCTGGTACCGCTTGCCATGCGGTAGCAGAGAGAACCGTCTATGACTAGGGTGGCTGGAGTCTTTGACAATTTTGAGGGCCTTCCTCTGACACCGCCTGGTATAGAGGTCCTGGATGGCAGGAAGCTTGGCCCCAGTGATGTACTGGGCCATACGCACTACCCTCTGTAGTGCCTTGCGGTCGGAGGCCGAGCAGTTGCCATACCAGGCGGTGATGCAACCAGTCAGGATGCTCTTGATGGTGCAGCTATATAATTTTTTGAGGATCTGAGGACCCATGCCAAATCTTTTCAGTCTCCTGAGGGGGAATAGGCTTTGTCGTGCCCTCTTCACGACTGTCTTGGTGTGTTTGGACCATGATAGTTCGTGAGTGATGTGGACACCAAGGAACTTTAAGCTCTCAACCTGTTCCACTACAGCCCTGTCGATGAGAATGGGGGAAATAAGTATTTGACGCCCTCTCAATCAGAAAGATTTCTGGCTCCCAGGTGTCTTTTATACAGGTAACACCTGTCCACAGAAGCAATCAATCAATCAGATTCCTAACTCTCCACTATGGCCAAGACCAAAGAGCTCTCCAAGGATGTCAGGGACAAGATTGTAGACCTACACAAGGCTGGAATTGGATGCAAGACCATCGCCAAGCAGCTTGGTGAGAAGGTGACAACAGTTGGTGCGATTATTCGCAAATGGAAGAAACACAAAATAACTGTCAATCTCCCTCGACCTGGGGCTCCATGCAAGATCTCACCTCGTGGAGTTGCAATGATCATGAGAACGGTGAGGAATCAGCCCAGAAATACACGGGAGGATCTTGTCAATGATCTCAAGGCAGATGTGTGCAAACCTGGTGGCCAACTACAAGAAACGTCTGACCTCCGTGATCGCCAACAAGGGTTTTGCCACCAAGTTGTCATGTTTTGCAGAGGGGTCAAATACTTATTTCCCTCATTAAAATGCAAATCAATTTATAACATTTTTGACATGCATTTTTCTGGATTTTGTTGTTGTTATTCTGTCTCTCACTGTTCAAATAAACCTACCATTAAAATTATAGACTGATCATGTCTTTTTCAGTGGGCAAACGTACAAAATCATTAGGGGATCAAATACTTTTTTCCCTCACTGTGGATGGCATCACGAGGAAGGAAAATTATGTGGATATATTGAAGCAACATCTCAAGACATCAGTCAGGAAGTTAAAGCTTGGTCGCAAATGGGTCTTCGAAATGGACAACGACCCCAAGCATACTTCCAAAGTTGTGGCAAAATGGTTTAAGGACAACAAAGTCAAGGTATTCGAGGGGCCATCACAAATCCCTGACCTAGAAAATTTGTGGGCAGAACTGAAAAACCGTGTGCGAGCAAGGAGACCTACAAACCTGACTCAGTTACACCAGCTCAGTCAGGAGGAATGGGCCAAAATTCACCCAACTTATTGTGAGAAGCTTGTGGAAGGTTACTCGAAACGTTTGACCCAAGTTAAACAATTTAAAGGCAATGCTACCAGATACTAATTGAGTGTATGTAAACTTCTGATAATAAAAGCTGAAATAAATAATTCTCTCTACTATTATTCTGACATTTCATATTCTTAATATAAAGTGGTGATCCTAACTGACATAAAACAGGGAATTTATACTAGGATTAAATGTCAGGAATTGTGAAAAACTGAGTTTAAATGTATTTGGCTAAGGTGTACGTAAACTTCCGACTTCAACTGTAGCTACAATAGGCTATATGAAATGTTTATGTGTACTTTCCTGTGTGTGAGTGTATTAAAGAGAGAGAGAGAGAGAGAGAGGGGGGGGGGGGGGGGGGGGGGAGGTGGAGAACAGGGAGAGGGGAGAGAGAGAGGGATGAGGGTTGCAGGAATGTTGTGAGAAAAGGAGAGAGAGCGAGCGCACGAGAGAGAGGAACGAAGCGATAGAGAGTCTCACAGTCTTTCTCAACATGATTTGTGATTGCACTGCATACTTCAATCATACTTTGACATGTGGGCGCCTCAGTGATATCTAAAATCAATATTTTCATAAAGGATCTAATATACCTGACCAAGGAGAATTCACGGCTGAAACTGATAAAACCAGTTTCAGCCGTGAATCTGCAGTAAATCGGCAGGTAGCCTAGCGGTTAAGAGCGTTAGGCCAGCAACAGAAAGGTTGGTGGTTCAAATCCTGAGCTGACTAGGTGAACAATCTGAACAAGGTACTTAACCCTAATTGCTCCTGTAAGTCGCTCTGGATAAGAGCATCTGCTAAATGACTTAAATGTAAATCTACTGTAGAATGTATGAGGGATGAATCTCAAAGGGCCTGGAGAAGGTTGGGATTGGTAGACATTTTTGGGTCATCAACAGAAGGTTAAAGATGTATGATCTTATAAGATATTTCTGTTAAGTTCACTGGATTGCACATAGGGCACTTAACGTATAGGGCATGAACGCACGTAGGGTACCCCTCGCGCTTAAGGACACATGCACTCACACACACACACACACACACTCACACACACACACATACACACACACATATATGCAATTGACTCGGAACTAAAAAAGCTCTTCACCATGAACATAAATATGCTCCATGTTTTGTCTCTGCGTAGCAACGCTTCATAATTGTTGCTGCACTTTCAGGGCTGCCTGCTCTGTATGGTGCTCTGTACTTATTGATGTGTGTGTGTGTGTGTGTGTGTGTGTGTGTGTCTGTGTGTGTTTGTGAGTGTAAGTGCGTGCCTGCATGATGCTCTGTGCTAGAGCTGCCAGCATCAAGGTGTTGTGACAGTCAACTCCCTGCTGTAGAAGACCACTCTGTATTTCACTTCAATTCAAAGGGCTGTATTGGCATGGGAAACACACAGTATGTTTACATTGCCAAAGCAATTTCTCTCAATTTAACAAAACAACGCTTAGTTTTCTACCTCCCAGCTCTCCACAAATAACAACAACAATATTTCCACTCCTCGTCTTCTTGTCTTCCCTCGAAAGACGCCAGTTCCCCTCATCCTTTCTGCTCAGAAGACAGAGAAGAAAGAAAGAGAATGTCAATAGCAGAATATTGGATTGGAGTGAAGACCAGGACAGAACTTATTTAGCGATGTGTCATTGGCGTTAGAGAAGAGGAGACTTCCTGGAGGAGGGAAATCCAATAGAGCCATAAATATCCCAGGAGCATCAGGGTCAAATCCTCTCTGGACTGTTGGTATGTTTGTCTGCTGCAAATGAAGAGATATTGAAGGAGTTCAGGACCACAACTTGAGGAGATAGGATAAGTAGATGCATCATATACAGGGGATATCATTACAATTCTAACAGCAGAGATGTCAACAGTGATAGCAACAGTAGAAATATGAGCTGTATATTTACAGTGGTATAGTAGGCTACTATAGCTTAAATTATGGGACGTCAGTAGTGCATACTGTATTGACCAGTAAAATTCTACCATTGAGGAGATTTCAGCAGTAGATTTCTAGTATGGACGAGTTATCAGTAGTACTGTACCCGAACAGTACTACTGATGTCCCATAATTTAGGCTATAGTAGCCTACTATACTACTGTAAATATCCAGCTCAAGACATCAACAGTAGATTGATAGTGTTTTCACAAAGATATATTAGCAGTAGATTTACAGAAGTGTAGTAGTGTAGCATACCTTAGGCCAAGGGATATCAGTACTGTATGCTGTGTTGAGGAGATATCAGCAGTACCTGAAAACACATCAACAGTAGATAGTGTAGTGACAGTGTATTCCCAAAGAGCTATAAGCAGTAGATTGATAGTGTTTCACCAGAGAGATCCATCTGATACTGTAATATTGTACCTGAGGGGAAAATAGCTGTAGAATAGATATCATCTGTAGATAGATTGTATTGTTGGCTACCTGAGAAGAAGATATCAGCAGTTAGGGTTGCAAAAATCCAGGACCCGACCAAATTCACATAGAAATGTAAGTTATAGATCTGTCTTTCTCATTGAAAGCAAGTCTAAGAAGTGGTAGATCTGTTCTATGTGCACTGTTTATATGCTTCCCGTGATTATGTTTAGTTTATGCATCTTTTACTTTCGGTTTTGTACATCAGCTTCAAACAGCTGAAAATACAATATTTTTTGGTTATGGAAAATACATTTCACAGCGGTTTAGATGGTACAATGATTATCTACACTATACTTGCTAGTTTTGTCACATAAACTGAAATTAGGCGAACTATTAGAATTTTAGCAACCAGGAAATGGCGGAGCGATTTCTGCACAGTCTACAGCATTATTAAGAGTGATGGAAATGGATTAATGGGTTCCAAACAAGACTCAGAAGGTTCCTGGTCAGTGAAACACACACGCGCACAAGCACACAGACACACACACACACACACCTTCCCCATTCATCGAGAGTCAATGTAATTTAATCCTTCAGAAGGAGCGTGCATCTGGTTTGCAGATTAGAGAGTTTATTTGATAAGGAATGGAAAAGGAAAGACCAACATAGCACCGCATATTGACCCAGCACGTTGTCATCATCATTCACTCAGCTGTACCTCGAGAGCCACCCTTGGTCACTGACACATGCAATGCTATCTTCACCCTTTTAAATATTCTACCATGTATACGCCTATAGTCCTTCTAATGCGAGAATATCTCGGCCGTGGTTACGTCGCCGTCTTCACATTTACATTTTAGTCATTTAGCAGACGCTCTTATCCAGAGCGATTTACAGTTAGTAAGCGCATACATTTTTCATACTGAGTCATCTTATGGCATATCATAAAAGGACCAAGGGCATACGACAGCGGGTTGCAGGTGCACGCTGAGACAATATGTGAAATATTGCGTATACATTTATTCATTCCACAGATGCTCATATCTCCAGTGAACCAAAAGTCAAGGTGAGGTTAGTGCTTCTAAAATAGTCAATGTCGTATGTTAGGCCATGTGGCCATATGGCATACGACTGTACATGAAAAGTCCTTGGGAATGTTTACATTATAAAAGAGCATTATAAAATGTTGACCATTTCTACAAGCCAATGACAGAGTAGTAAGACATGCATTGCAATGACTAGACTGTGGTGACTTGTATAGGGGACTCAATGAAATTGTACTGTGGAAAAACCCATCCCACAGCGATTTGAATTGCAGTAGATGGAGTTATTCTGTGAGGATTGGTGGTCTAGGATCGTTTATTCTATTCCAATGTTGCCTATTTCTCCCTCTCATCTATCTTCCCCCAACTCTTATTGGTAATTCAAAGTAAAAAATCTATCTGGGATACCGCAAAACGCCTTTAGTACAGAGTAATCTGCCACCCTATCAGTGATGTGTTATCCCACTGACCGCAAAACAAATTGCTACAGTAAAAGTTCCCTAAAATATTTTCCCTCCGATTCTCAGTGATATCTTTATGTTGTCTTCATTCACGTTGATGTGCCTTTAAAAATAATATGTTTACTCTAAAACGAGATTTAAAGGGCAAGGTTTTATCAAGATTACTTCACCTAAATGATGTCTGCACTTTATCTAGGAAGTGAAATGATCGTGCTATTAGAGTTTCCCACAGTATCACCCGATAAGGATCTCAAATTAAATCTATAGTGAATTGCTCCATTTCCAGGAGACAAGAACATTGGTGTTGTTTGCCTTCCCCGACATGAAATCTCCCCGGTACCAAATACTGATGCAATTACATTGCTGCCAACCCCAACACGCATACATACATTCAACCACGTATCGAACATTTCTTGACTACCAAAAGATACACGCTTTCTTTCTCAGACTCATTCATTCTCCAACCAGACCCTTCCCCCTAGAAATCTATTTTTAATCTTCTTCGCTTATTTTCCATTGATCGGTTTTGTCGCTAATTACAAGAAACATGTGGGCGTAGCATGGGGACTATTTTTGCACCCGAAAGAGACAAATTAATATAAATGATTTTGTGGAGCTAGCGTTTGACATTTATCTCTGAAACCACCATCTGACAACTTAGTGGAACTTTCGCCCCGGGCCTTTAACGTCAGCTCTTTCTATGTGAATAGTGCATGGCCCTTACAGGTAAAGGATGTATACACAGTATCTTAGCTTGGATTAAACCACCACAAAGCTAAACCGGGGAATATTCACATGAAATCATACCACCTAAGAGGGGTTGGATTTGTTTTTATGAGCCTATAGCTGTTTGAAATCTGTCTTCACGACTCACTGTGGCGGCCATTTTAAAACTATGTTTATAGATAATGGAGGCTAAATGGGAGTAGCTTCTGGATTGATGGGAATCAAATGTGAGTATCCACAGTAAACTGTACCACCTATGAGGGGTTACATTTGTTTTTATACATCTACAACCTAGTCCTCTTTGTCTCCGTCTTCATGACTCACTGTGACGGCTCTTTAGCAAATCTGTTTATAGGTAATGGAGGTTAATGGAGAAGAAGCTTCTGGATTGATGGAGGGACCACCCAGAATGACCTAGACTGCCGACAGGGGTTTATGACAGCTTCCTCCTGACCTCATGGACCAGTTGTCTTCTTCCCCGAGGTGACAGGCGCGTCACCGTTATCCGTTATTGACCCCCGTGCCACTATCCCGGTGAATCACTCACCCTCGCAGACCCGTTGACTGACGGAAAGGTCAACCGGTGTCTGTGAGAGGGAGAGTGCCACTGGAAGGAAAGCTTCAGAGCTCCGGAGCTTCGGAGCCTCTCACCTCGGCCCCCTGAAAGGCTGGAGTCATTCAATACTTCCACAGCTGCGGTAGCTACTGTAATCAAACAGTTAATCTCCTAGGTAGGCAACTGAAGAAAATGGCCCAAAACAGCGGGTGTGTTTCCTTCACTCACTCAAACCAGTGAGTGGTGAGTCAGATTTTCCTTGACACTGAACAGAGATTCAGCTTTCTCCGCCTTCAAAGAAGATGGGAGTTCTGGTCTGTTTTTAAGTCAATTCTACAGGCCCCAGACCGGGCGATGAGTATTTATGAGTGAAAACAGGGTTTGTAAGATGAATGGTTTTGGGCGAGGACCCTGTCCTGCAGAATTCTCTTCAGATGAATAGATAGATAAAACAGAGGAGGAGAGCTTTGGCTAAAGTACATAGACCACCCGCCAACCCCCCGGGCAATGGAGCGTAATATGTCTCTTCAAAGCGCAAGCTAACATAACATAGTGAATTTATTGAGACATGAGAAAAATGGAGAACAGCCAAAAAAGTGGCGAACATGTCCGCTAGAGTGCCGTTACAGCATGTGAATGTTATTGCGTTTGTATAAAGTTGCATTCTTACAGATATAATCTCCTCGAATCCATCACCTACCGACAAGACACCTAGAGGGTGAGACCCAAGGACAGCTGGCTAAACTCTGTGTGTGTGTGTGTGTGTGTGTGAGAAGTTGTGCCTGGGTCTGTGCCCATATGCGCCTTTGTGTGTGCGTGTGCTTGTCTGTGTGCTTGCACATACACACACACACACACTTTTGTGTGTCTGAGAGTGTATGTGGGAAGGCAAGGGATGTTAAAGAGAGAGGAAATGGGCTGTATATGAGGGAGGATGGGACCATTGCTAGCACACACATAAAATACTTTACAACACTGCAGGGCAACAAAGAGGCAGTAAAGCACTCTGCATTCCATTACAAACATAGCGGCACTACCCATGTGTCCAAGACTACAGCTGTAATCTCTCATATCCCCCCGCAGCTATAGGCTGTGTCCCAAATGGCACCCTATTCCATACGTAGTGCACTACTTTTGACCAGAGCCCTATGGGGAATAGGGAATAGTGCTATTTGGGATGCAGTAAAAGTCTGCCACCACGGCCTGTTTCTGCTTGCATGGCTTTTTTCATGACTGATTCTTACCGCGGGTCGTCATAGTAAAGCTGCCTGACAGGTCATCATAGTAAAGCTGCCTGACAGGTCATCATAGTAAAGCTGCCTGACAGGTCATCATAGTAAAGCTGCCTGACAGGTCATCATAGTAAAGCTGCCTGACAGGTCGTCATAGTAAAACTGCCTGACAGGTCGTCATAGTAAAGCTGCCTGACAGGTCATCATAGTAAAGCTGCCTGACAGGTCATCATAGTAAAGCTGCCTGACAGGTCATCATAGTAAAGCTGCCTGACAGGTCATCATAGTAAAGCTGCCTGGTAGGGGTGCTTTGTGGCTCATAAAAACTGATCCAGGGCTGGTTTCTAAAGTTTTCATTAAAGGTTGGGGATCGAAGTAGGGTAGAAATAGCTGATCTGTAATCAGTTATGAGGATAGAAACACTCATCAGCAATACTAGGTGATAACGAGTAGCTCTTTAGCCTTTCTTTATGGTGTGTGTGGCTTTCAGTAAGACAGCTTTGAGAATCCCCAGAAGTCTTAGAGAGAGCAGGATGCAGACGTTTGGCTTGTGTACGCGACAGTGACCTGTGAAAAACCACTAGAGGACATCGCCACTGACCTCTATGCATCCACAGTTCTACTGGGCTTCAGTATACACACTACACACACTGAAACTCAAGCGAACACACACACACTTTGTAGGTCAAATAGACAAAGGCAAAGGCACACACACATGCACACTAGCATGCACACACAAACACACACACACACACTTGTTTTACTGTCCTTGTGGGGACCAAGCAATTAATTCCCATTCAAAATCCTATTTTCCCGAAACCCTAAGCCTAAAACTAACCCTAGCTCCTAACCATAACCCTAATTCTAACCTTAACACTAATTCTAACCTTAACACTAATTATAACCTTAACACTAATTCTAACCTTAACACTAATTCTAACCTTAACACTAATTTTAACCTTAACACTAATTCTAACCTTAATGCTAACCCCCCTACAAGTAGCATTTTACCTTGTGAGGACTAACAAAATGTCCCCAGTTGATAAAATGTTTGTTTGTTTACTATTCTTGTGGGGTCTTCTGGTCTAGTTAAACACGTCCACTGGAGAGAGAGATGCACACACACACACACACACACACACACACACACACACACACACACACACACACACACACACACACACACACACACACACACACACACACACACACACACACACTAGAGAGAGAGATAAACACACACACTAAAGAGAGATGACAAAGTGGACTGTGATAAATCTAGAGAGAAACCAGTGCTCTGTGATATCAACAACTGATGAATGTTCTAATTTCCTGGTTGTTTTCCATCTCTAAATGTCAGGGTGGAACAGGCATGAAATCAGTGTTTCCCAATCCGTTCATTGGGGACCCCCAAAAGGTTTCCTTGAGCTATTCTGTTTACTGGAAGCATCTACCTGTGAGTGGAGTCTACTAGTACCCAGACTGTGGGTCAGATCTTACCACGCATCATGTGGCCCAGATCTGGTCGAATGTAGGAGATGCACACTGAAGGGTTGGGCCTTTGCTTATGGGCCAGCTCTCTATTGAGGTATGTGGTCCCACAGTTGCTGGTCCACTAAATAAGGGATACATCCACCTTGCCTGGAAGATCTGATTTAGGTATGGCAACCAGGCCTGGCCCACTTCTGGAACGTAATTCCAAGTAGTATGTGACAAGTGTTAAGTCATAGCCTTGTAGATGTGGTCCGGATTTGGGCAATAATAATTTAGCTGTCAGGGTGTGTACCCCAAACAATTCTGCAACAACTAAAAAAGGTAAAAAGGTAAAAGGTATGAAAAATAGGTGTGTATATACAAACTGTGTATATATGTCAGTGCATGTTTGAATGAATCGAGGCCCTAGTGAGAAGCGCAATATAAATGCAATCCCTTACTATCCTTTTAAAATCTCATTATGATCGAACGATGCATTTCCTTAGAGACAGTTCATCCAGATCCCTTGAAGTCGTTGTCGTAATCACTCGTTTAGCTCCTGACGAAAAGAGGGCCTGTTAGAATAGAATGGGTCTTGCGGGACGTCGTTCAGACCCATTCTAAAGTGGCACACCCCCACCATTGTTTTCCAGGGCGACTTACTGCCAATAAACAAGTGTAATTGATGCCCACCTCTGCCGAGGCAAAGAAGATTATCGGCTGTGTAATTGTCTCGTTGGGTTGGAACAGGGATCTCAGAGGGAGAGCCGGGCCGAATAGATTGGAGGAGCATTCGAGATCATTTGAAAGCAGAGCAATAGCAACTGCATCTTAAGTTGCGCAATACACTCATACATCACTTGGGTTTCACTGGAATCATCCACTTGTGACAATGGCAGATTTACACTGAAGTTTAAAGTGGAACTGACAGCATTTTAACTACTTTGCAGATATGAAACAAACAGACAATCAGTCAAAAATATCAAATTCCAATTTTTTGCTACAAAACCAACTTTATAAGATGTTTGAAAAATAGGTTCCATTTTACTCAAAATTCCATGACGTACAGTAAGGCATTGTTGGCAGAATAGATGGATGCAGTTCAATGCATAATTCATATAATTCACCAATACATTTATTGGTAGTCACAAAAATATTGCTATCAGGTTGTAAATCACAGCTGGCCTGGTACATTGTTTTCTGCCTCCACCCATTCGTGATGCACTGTTTCAGTTTCAAATGACTCTATATTTTAGACAAAAACGGACAAATGTAACTAAGTCTGGGAATGTCAATACAATCAAACTAGCAAGGGCAATGATCACAAGTCAGTCATAATGTGGCTAATAGGCTAGCATATATCAATTTAAACTGAACAAAAATACAAACACAACATGTAAAGTGGTCCTCTGTAGCTCAGCTGGTAGAGCACGGCGCTTGTAACGCCAAGGTAGTGGGTTCGATCCCCGGGACCACCCATACACAAAAATGTATGCACGCATGACTGTAAGTCGCTTTGGATAAAAGCGTCTGCTAAATGGCATATTATTATTATTATTATTATTTAAGTGTTGGTCCCATGTTTCATGAGCTGAAATAAAAAAATCCCAGAAATGTTCCATATGCACAAAATGTTGTGCACAAATTTGTTTACATCCCTGTTAGTGAGCATTTATCCTTTACCAAGATAATCCATCCACCTGACAGGTGTGGCATATCAAGAAGCTGATTAAACAGCATGATCATTACACAGGTGCACGTTGTGCTGGGGACAATAAAAGGCCATTTTAAAATGTGCAGTTTTGTCACACAACACAATGCCACAGATGTCTCAAGTTTTCAGGGAGCATGCAATTTGCATGCTGACTGCAGGAATGTATACCAGAGCTTTTGCCAGATAATTTAATGTTCATTTCTCTACCATAAGCTGCCTCCAACGTCGTTTTAAAGAATTTGGCAGTACGTCCACACGGCCTCATGAATTTATGAATTTATTTCATTTGACTGATTTCCTTATATTACCTGTAACTCAGTAAAATCATTGAAATTGTTGCATCTTGAATTTATATTTTTGTTCAGTATACTGTATGCAGCTATTTATTTAGCGAGCTTAAAACATGGAGCATAACGTTAGCTAGCTAGCTGCTGGGAGGATGTCATGTCATTGGAGGAGTGTGTGAGTGACCGACTTTTTCCAGTCATGTCATTTTTCGGTGGCTACAGCTAGAGATGCAGGTGTCATTTGGTTAGCTAGCAAGAAAAATCTATTGCTTTGCTGCTATAGTGCATTCGGAACGTATTCAGACCCCTTGACTTTTTCCAAATTTTGTCATGTTACAGCCTTATTTTTTCTCATCAATCTACACACAATACCCCATAATGACATTCAGCAAAAAAGTTATTAAATTGTTGCCAGAAGCACAGTAAGTCACTAGTGCTCTAGATAACATGTAAACAGCCTAACCAGCTCTGCTAGGGCGAGTGAGGTGTTCTCTCATTTGTGTCTGGAAGTAGCTAGCAAGCTAGCCAACTTTAGCCAGTTAGCTTGGGTGCTTGACTACCATTGTGAGGAATGCTCGGATCAACCCTACTCCTCGGCCAGAGCGTCCATTGTCAATAGTGCAGTGTGTGCTCTGAACAGACAATCTGACAAGCTCTGACACACTGGAGGCAATTTACGAACACACCCTTAGTGGTCAATCAAATGTATTTGGCGTCGATCAAATGGGCGGGCAGGCAGGCAAGTTCCCATTCAGTTGTCAAAACATGGGTTGGGACAAGCATGCATTGGCAGGCAAGCTGCGGAAGGACGAGCATGCTACTATTCCCCATCAGTGAAATTTTGATGGCCAACTAGCTGAAAATGTTTGAGAGGGTTTATCTAATGTCTAAGACATATGTTTTTATTAGGTTTTATTTACTGCAGTGTCTATTAACTGTCCAAATGCACGGCCGCTTTCCCACTCTATATTGCTATAGAACTTTCACAAATGTCTTACTCTACGTCATTCCCAAACATTCTATGAATTTATGAAAACGTGAAAATGACCATATCTAAGTGCTCGCTTGTCAGAATTTTTAAAAATAAAAAACGGTCATATTCTTCCTGGGGGTGTATATGAACAGATTTGAATAACATTTTAAAAAACGCTGTCAGTTTCACTAAGTGTATAACTCAAGTGAAAATTCAACCCGCAGTGCAAGTTAAAACACACACGCACATGCACGCACACACTTGCACGCGCGCGCACACACACACACACACACACACACACACACACACACACACACACACACACACACACACACACACACATACACTCAGCTTACTAGCTGCCCATCTAGGCTCATCCATTTCATATGTGTGTAATTAAAACTGGAGCCAGTCAGATGTGATAAAGCAAATAATTGCAGCATCGTCATATATCTAATGAGGCAACTGGCTGTTTGCGTGAATATGTTTATGTTCAACCTGAGCTCATAAGACCTCTGAGTAGAGCAATCATTTTGACTAATGTCTCCTAATTATCATGACTGATGTTGAGCGTACGATAGCTGCTGTGTAAATATAGCAACAATACATCAGAAACAGGATTCACACGACTTGACAAATTCATAACAAACTGACAAGCTAACAAATTGGACACCTGGAGATGCAGTAGGTGCATCTGTACCAAAGAGGATACAGATAATACTGCTATTAGGCCTGGGTATAGTGAGGCTTGGAAGGAATGTCTCCCTCCACTCTTCAGCTATAGATGTATTTCTATAGTATCTGTCTCTCTCCACTCTCCAGGTGTTAATTATTTTGTATAGGATCTGTGTCTATCTCCACTCTCCAGCTGTTGATGTATTTCTATAGAATCTATCTCTCCTCTCTCCAGATATAGATGTATTTCTATAGAATACATCTCTCCTCTCTCCAGATATAGATGTATTTCTATAAGATCTGTGTCTCTCTCCGCTATCCAGGTACAGATGTATTTCTATAGGATCTGTGCCCATTGGAATAGCACAGTCTGCACAGTCAATCTATTTCCTTGCGGTTCTACGCCCAGGGAGACAGATTTGCAGCTAATAACATCTGAGCAGCTTCCCAGAGCAGCACTGCTGTTCCTCCTCCTGCCAAAGACCTGTCAGCAACACACTGGAACTGGCAGGACAGACCGACAGACAGACAGGAGCTAGGAGGAGGGACACACACACATGCACATACGCACATATGCGTGCACACACGTGCACACACAGAGGCACATGCACGCACGCACACACACACACACATATTTCTCCAAGTTCAGTTTGGTGAATGAAAGTTCACAGGGAATCAATGAAAACAACTCATAATTATCCCAAACAAACCCCGCTTATACGTTCTAATCCACATTGCAACATATTTAAAATATCACTTTGGCGGCCAACATATTTTTCTTTTCATAACAAATACACATTGAGATATTAGGGTATCTGGGGTCTTATGCTTGGAGCTTAGCCAACACGTTGTCAAGGTCTTGGAGTGACCTTATCCAACAACTTGCCACAACAACCGGATCAAATGGCTGACGTTAAGTCTGTTTAGTAAAACAATTAGTCGGTACCCTCAGCGGTCAGAAAAGGCCTGTGTGTGTGTGTGGACACACGTTTCTCCTGACAAACCCTCCTTTCTTTCTGAGGCAGAACAATGAGTACTTCTCCATCTGCTGGGAGGTGTGTGTGTCTGTGTGTCGTGTGGGGCTCCTCAGGTGCCGAGTTGTGTAATAAGGATGTTGGGGTGTAAACACAGGGTGAGAGAGAGTCATATGCTGTTTTTACAGGAAACAAACCTGTGTGCTGTTAGCACTGCTGCAGAGCTGTAGAGGTTTCTCTCAGATCTGATAAGCAGCAGCTACTTTCTGCTGGGCGTGTTTGGAAAGGACAAAGCTGTTTATCACAAAGTCAATCTTCATCTACCTGTGAGGAAGCCTGTTATCATTTATCTCTCAAATATTTGAAAGCTCTTTTGGCTATATTTCTCAAGACACCCTCTACCTGAGAATAATATTTCCCTCATTAAAATGCAAATCAATTCATAACATTTTTGACATGCGTTTTTCTGGATTTTTTTGTTGTTATTCTGTCTCTCACTGTTCAGATAAACCTACCATTAAAATTCTAGACTGATCATTTCTTTGTCAGTGGGCAAACGTACAAAATCAGCAGGGGATCAAATACCTTTTCCCCCCACTGTAGTTTTAAGGTTCAAGTGATCCATTTCACTGACTTGATGTGAAAGTACCGGAACTACTTTCTTCTCGATAAAATAGTTAACTTATCTGAACTACTTTTCATATCCGCTTGACTCCTTTTTGAATTGCCACCGACTGTGACAGGATATGAAATCGCGAAAAAGACAGGAAGTCTGAAAAACACCATGTTTACGTATGAAATTGCACCCTATACCCTATAAAGTGCACTACTTTTGACCAGGGCGGATATGGCTCTGGGCCCGGTTTCCCAAAAGCATCTTAAGGTTAAGTTCATCTTAGAACCATAAGATCCTATGGCTCTAACATTAACTTAACCTCTGGGCCCGGTTTCCAAAAGGCATCTTAAGGTTAAGTTCACCTTAGAACCATAGGATCCTATGGCTCTAAGATTAATTTAACATATGGTTCTGAGATTAATTTAACCTTAAAATGCTTTTGGGAAACCGGGCCCAGAGCCATACCGGCCCTGATCAAAAGTAGTGCACTATATAGGTGTAATTTCGGATGCAACCCATGTGTTCATCCATGAATCAATGAATTGCAGGTTAGCTTAGTGTAAAACAGTTTAAAAGCTTAAACTGCCCTTTATCCTACAGATCAATCGTCTGAAGACTCTTATCCGGTCATACATGTGTGGCCTTTGGTAGTAATAGTTACTGATGTCATACATGCACACAAACGTATCACCGCTTCACAATACACCCACATATCTTCATAACATGTTTGGGTCACTACTAACAACACAATTAGTATGTGCTATTAATAAATGCGTATTGTAGCATTTTTGAACATTCATAAGCAATAGATCATTTATGAGTAATATTGAAAGCCTATCTGTATTCCTATATTTTTTATAAGCATATTAAAGCAATAGTCCAAATGTTTGGTAAAAGTGTTCATAATAAGCAGATATCAAGTAGACATGTTTGGATACACTTGACAGTCCAGTCTGTCTCTGTCTGTTTTGAGTGGCTTGCACAGCAGCCCACTCTGTCTGGCACAGCGACTCCATATATTCATCTCTGACAAATAAATCTCAGACTGTAATGATGGACTCCAACTTAGGCATGACTTATGGGCTTGCCTCCACTGCTCATCTGCCATCTGTCAATCAATCATCCCCCTGCGCTACACGTCTAGTTATTTATCATTCGGTTCCATCCATTCTTCAGCAGCTGTCTATCGTTCATCAGGATGGATGAACTGATTAACGATGACGCTCTCCCTCCTCAAGGCATACTGCCCGCTATACCTCTGCTAGCACTGTATGTTGTCTCATTTTGTATCAGTCTCTCTCTCTCGCCCTCGCTCTCTGTCTCTGTCTCTGTCTCTGTCTCTCTGTCTCTCTCTCTGTCTCTCTCTCTCTCTCTCTCAATTACATTCAAAGGGCTTTCTTGGCATGGGAAACATATGTTTACATTGCCAAAGCAAGTGAAATAGATACTAAACTAAAGTGAAATAAACAATAAAAAATTAACAGTAAACATTACACACACAAAAGTTTCAAATGTCATAATATGGCTATGTACAGTGTTATAACAACGTGCAAATAATTAAAGTAAAAAAGGGAGAATAAATAAACATAAATAAATATAGGTTTTATTTACAATGGTGTTTTTTCTTCACTGGTTGCCCTTTTCTTGTGGCAACAGGTCACAAATATTGGTGCTGTGATGGCACACCGTGGTATTTCACCCAATAGATTTGGAAGTTTATCAAAATTTGATTTATTTTCAAATTCTTTGTGGGTCTGTGTAATCTGAGGGAAATATGTGTCTCTAATATGGTCATACATTTGGCAGGTTAGGAAGTGCAGCTCAGTTTACACCTCATTTTGTGGGAAGTGTGCACATAGCCTGTCTTCTCTTGAGAGCCAGGTCTGCCTATGGTAGCCTCTCTCAATAGCAAGGCTATGGTCACTGAGTCTGTACATAGTCAAAGTTTCCTTAATTTAGGGTCAGTCACAGTCGTCAGATATTTTGTTTAGGGCCAAATAGCATTCCAGTTTGCTTTGTTATTTGTTTAATTCTTTACAATGTGTCAAGTAATTATATTGTTGTTTTCTCATGATTTGGTTGGGTCTAATTGTGTTTCTCTCTCTCTCTCTCTCTCTCTCTCTCTCTCTCTCTCTCTCTCTCTCTCTCTCTCTCTCTCTCTCTCTCTCTCTCTCTCTCTCTCTCTTTCTCTCTCTCTGTCTGTCTGTCTTTCTGTGTCGTTCTGTCTGTATTTCTGTATTATATCCATCAGCGGTTGTTTGAGGTGAGAGCGTTTCAGTTCCCCCTTCCTCTCTTCCTTCCTCTCTTTCTTCCTCTCTTTCTTCCTCTCTCTATCTCCCTCGCATGATCTACTGAACAACAGAGGGAATGATGGGAGAACTATTCCTTGCTTTGTTCCCTCTCTTCTTTTCTCTCTCCCTCCAACCTCCCTCTCTCAGACCCTGCTGATATAAACTGAGGGTGCCCCCCCCCCCCCCCCCCCCCCCCCCCCCACCCCCCCTCCTCCTCCTCCTCCTCCTCCTCTCCCCCCGCCTTGGGTCATCCCTAATGAGAAGCTCTTAAAGTTTGCCCCTCTCCCTCCGGTCACATTAAAGAGTGTTCACCTCCTAAATGACAGATCAAACGAGGAGAAACTAAGGAGGAACTAAGGAAACTCCGCCACGGGAAGCAATGGCCCTGTGGTACTGAACATACCTGGGTTCACATACTAGTTTAAATGTTCCTAGAACTTTTAGTGTTTGCTTTAGCCTGCCTGGAGTGCCAGCTGGGCCGGGATTACTCTTTTGCTAATATTATATTGGTTCCATTGTGCCAGGCAAACTCAATCAGGCCCAGGTAATGTATTTGAAATTATTTCAAATAGTATTTGAACCCAGGTCTGGTATTGAACGGTATAATATGTCCTTAAGCAGAGGACAAATTAAAAAAGGCATCAAATTCATTTAAATTACTGTATGTAGTATTCTCCAAGAGTTGTTTAATAAATCCTGTTGCCAAGACTCTAGATCTCAGAGGCAACTAAGTCCCTGAAATGTTTTAGTTGTGAACAAGACATTCTAATTCGAATTCCTTTAACAAAAATAAAGTTAACTCTTCTTCATGGTAATCAGTGTATCCCTGTATACCTTAAAACTGGGACACCAGCCTATGGATTTTGATAGGAGTCGGGTTTCAATACACTGGCTATGGTACTGTGCAAATCTGTGTCCCTGTATTCCAATAGCCAGGTTCAAGGCAATCAGCAGGGCCAATGTTGGCCCTTTTTGAGCAGAAATCAATATGAACCATTTGATCCGTTTCCACTGCTCATCTGTGACACTTGTTTCAACTCTTCTGCGTCTTTCTCACAGTGGACCCATGGGGACTCCTCAGCCAGGGCAGGTGTTGGGTAAACGTCTCTGTTTCTTTCTCGCTCTTTTGTCTCAGATCAGGGGATCCCTGGCCAGATGATGGCAGAGTGATAGTTCCTTTCGGAGAGATCCATTGAATTGAGATGAGGCCCAGGCTCTTGGGGCTCATTGGTCGTCTCATTAGTCGTCTCATTCTCTTCTCTTCTCTTCTCTTCTCTTCTCTTCTCTTCTCTTCTCTTCTCTTCTCTTCTCTTCTCTTCTCTTCTCTTCTCTTCTCTTCTCTTCTCTTCTCTTCTCTTCTCTTCTCTTCTCTTCTCTTCTCTTCTCTTCTCTTCTCTTCTCTTCTCTTCTCTTCTATTCTATTCTATTCTATTCTCTTCTCCCCACATAGTGCCTGTAACTGGTAATGAATGAGTTGCCTAATGTGGTGATGTGGTAAAACATGAGAACCAGGCCTGGGCCGTCTCTGGCACCAACCCAGCGGCCAAGCGTTTCTCCCCCTCCGGCCGCCGTCCGTCAGGCCATGTGAAAAATGTGGAGAAAGCGCTGGGAATCAGTGGTGGAGCAGCAGACTCATACAGGGGATGAGGGGGTGGAGAGAGGCTTTGGTTATGTGATCCATCACCACCGCCAGAGAACAGGGTGTGTGTGTGTGTGTGCACTTGCTGTGGGCATCGTTGTATTCCTAGTGCACACTGCAGATGAAGGGTTGGAGCTGTGTGTGTGTGTGTGTGTGTGTGTGTGTGTGTGTGTGTGTGTGTGTGTGTGTGTGTGTGTGTGTGTGTGTGTGTGTGTGTGTGTGTGTGTGGTACATGGTCATGACATGGGCATCTCTGCATCCCTAGGCCTAGTGTACATAGTATATATGAGGAGGTGGTGTTTGGCTTGTATGGTATGATTTATCATTGGACCTTCAGCACTTCAGCAGCATGCGTGCATGTGTGTGTGTAAGCATGTGTTTGTGTGTGTGTGTGGTGTGTGTGCCTCGAGAACGCAAACACATTACGGGACTGTTAATGACTTGATGTTAATGTTAATGACATGAATAATACTAATAATCCAACCGACATACTATACTCCCTGACTTCGGATCAGATTAGAACTCAATGAGGCCCCATATTACTAAACATGGTCTCCATATTGGCTGACTTCAGATTAGAGGTCAACAAGGCCCCACATTAGAAACCAGACTCTCCACGATACTCAATAAGGAACATTAGAAACCAGACTCTCCACGATACTCAATAAGGACTCCAGTAGAGCTGATGAAATGACAGATAGTATCTCTTTAATTATCGCAGAGGCATCATCTCCCTATCAGCAGATCCATATTTGGATCATTATCTATATACGCAGTCATTGTCTCTGGAGCCCAAATCTGCAACTGCAGCTCAAAAGCCATCATAACTACTGTGCACTACAAACCTCCTGGATGAATATGGACCAGCGATCAATAAATCCATTCTAATTTCATCAGACGGTGTGGGAAAACTGCAAGGTAGGTTTTAAGAGTGTATGGATAATAATTATATAAAGTTGGAATGAACTGAAAATAACGGTCTAACTTTTCATTGCTGCTTTTAATAATACATCTTCTGAGAGGCACGAGATAAAAACTATCTATCACCGGGCAAAGACGTCAGATGAACATTTAATTTGGGACTTTTAACCAAACCTTGAAACCCTATTATGCATTTCACTGACAGTTGCAACTCAACAATCATCTATTTGGTATTTCCAGCATCCAAACCCCAACAGGGCACTGTGCAACCACAATTTTATGATTGGAAAGAGACATCTGTTACAAAACACCTACAGTACCAGTCAAAAGTTTAGACACGCCTACTAATTCCAGGGTTTTTCTTTATTTTTACATTGTAGAATAATAGTGAAGACATAAAAACTATGAAATAACACATATGGAATCATGTAGTAACCAAAAACAAATCAAAATATATTTGAGATTTGAGATTCTTCAAATAACCCCTGTTTGCCTTAATGACAGCTTTGCACACTCTTGGCATTCTCTCAACCAGCTTCATGAGGTAGTCACCTGGAATTAATTTCTACTAACAGGTTTGCCTTGTTAAAAGTTAATTTGTGGAATTTCTTTCCTTTTTAATGCATTTGAGCCAATCAGTTGTGTTGTGACAAGGTAGGGGTGGTATACAGAAGATAGCCATATTTGGTAAAAGACCAAGTCCATATTATGGCAAGAACAGCTCAAATAAGCAAAGAGAAACGAAAGTCCACCATTACTTTAAGACATGAAGGTCAGTCAAGAACTTTGAAAGTTTCTTTAAGTGCAGTCGCAAAAACCATCAAGTGGTATGATAAAACTGGCTCTCATGAGGACCACCACAGGAAAGGAAGACCCAGAGTTACCTCTGCTGCAGAGGATAAGTTCATTAGAGTTACCAGCCTCAGAAATTGCAGCCCAAATAAATGCTTCACAGAGTTCAAGTAATATACAAATCTCAACATCAACTGTTCAGAGGAGACTGTTTGAATCAGGCATTCATGGTCGAATTGCTGCAAAGAAACCACTACTAAAGGACACCAATAAGAAGAAGAGACTTACTTGGGCCAAGAAACACGAGCAATGCACATTAGACCGGTGGAAATGTATCCTTTGGTCTGATGAGACCAAATTTGAGATTTTTGGTTCCAACCGCCGTGTCTTTGTGAGACGCAGAGTAGGTGAACGGATCTCTGCATGTGTGGTTCCCACCGTGAAGCATGGAAGAGGAGGTGTAATGGTGTGGGGGTGCTTTGCTGGTGACACTCTCTGTGATTTATTTAGAACACCAGCATGGCTGCCAAGGGTATTCTGCAGTGATACGCCATCCCATCTGGTTTGGGCTTAGTGGGACTATCATTTGTTTTTCAACAGGACAATGAGCCAAAACACACCTCCAGGCTGTGTAAGGGCTATTTGATGAAGAAGGAGAGTGATGGAGTGCTGCATCAGATGACCTGTCCTCCACAATTCCCCGACCTCAACCCAATTGAGAGGGTTTGGGTACCGCCTTACTTTCACCCCTGGTGATAACATAA
The DNA here is from genome assembly GCF_964263955.1 of Coregonus lavaretus. Classification (NCBI taxonomy): domain Eukaryota; kingdom Metazoa; phylum Chordata; class Actinopteri; order Salmoniformes; family Salmonidae; genus Coregonus; species Coregonus lavaretus. The sequence goes on along the minus strand of NC_140025.1, from coordinate 30,145,185 downwards.
ATAAAGTAAGTTGAGATCATGTGGACACTATGCTGACACTTTTTTTTGCCTGGAGGGTACAATATGGCCAAGAAGAGACCAAGAAGAGACTCAAGAATAGACTCAAACTTAATCATTGTTCTGTCACTCTCTGTTCAACACTCCAGCAAATCAACACAGTCAGAAAGTAGGAAGGCAGATACACAGCGTCATCATTCTACCTCAGCAATTCAACAAAGTTTCTATTTGTGGGAGAGTTACAGTAACTGAGGGGTTACAACGAGGAAAGCTATATGTATCGGATAAATATTGTTTGTTTGGAAACTGAACCTTCAGAAAGAAGTATAGAAAAATGACATGACATGCTGCAAAAAGCAAATGTCCAGAAAACGACATGTCAGAATTTGTATTTTTTTTTATTATTTTTTTTTAGGGGGTAGATCAGCTTAATATTGCAGATAGATTGTAACTTCCATCAATGTAATTGTCTGCATCACTTCCAATCCCCCATGTTTATATATATATATATATATATATATATATATATATATATATATATATATATATATACAGTGGGGGAAAAAAGTATTTAGTCAGCCACCAATTGTGCAAGTTCTCCCACTTAAAAAGATGAGAGAGGCCTGTAATTTTCATCATAGGTACACGTCAACTATGACAGACAAATTGAGCATTTTTTTTCCAGAAAATCACATTTTATTTGCAAATTATGGTGGAAAATATGTATTTGGTCACCTACAAACAAGCAAGATTTCTGGCTCTCACAGACCTGTAACTTCTTCTTAAAGAGGCTCCTCTGTCCTCCACTCGTTACCTGTATTAATGGCACCTGTTTGAACTTGTTATCAGTATAAAAGACACCTGTCCACAACCTCAAACAGTCACATTCCAAACTCCACTATGGCCAAGACCAAAGAGCTGTCAAAGGACACCATAAACAAAATTGTAGACCTGCACCAGGCTGGGAAGACTGAATCTGCAATAGGTAAGCAGCTTGGTTTGAAGAAATCAACTGTGGGAGCAATTATTAGGAAATGGAAGACATACAAGACCACTGGTAATCTCCCTCGATCTGGGGTTCCACGCAAGATCTCACCCCGTGGGGTCAAAATGATCACAAGAATGGTGAGCAAAAATCCCAGAACCACACGGGGGGACCTAGTGAATGACCTGCAGAGAGCTGGGACCAAAGTAACAAAGCCTACCATCAGTAACACACTACGCCACCAGGGACTCAAATCCTGCAGTGCCAGACGTGTCCCCCTGCTTAAGCCAGTACATGTCCAGGCCCGTCTGAAGTTTGCTAGAGTGCATTTGGATGATCCAGAAGAGGTTTGGGAGAATGTCATATGGTCAGATGAAACTAAAATAGAACTTTTTGGTAAAAACTCAACTCGTCGTGTTTGGAGGACAAAGAATGCTGAGTTGCATCCAAAGAACACCATACCTACTGTGAAGCATGGGGGTGGAAATATCATGCTTTGGGGCTGTTTTTCTGCAAAGGGACCAGGACGACTGATCCGTGTAAAGGAAAGAATGAATGGGGCCATGTATCGTGAGATTTTGAGTGAAAACCTCCTTCCATCAGCAAGGGCATTGAAGATGAAACGTGGCTGGGTCTTTCAGCATGACAATGATCCCAAACACACCGCCCGGGCAACGAAGGAGTGGCTTCGTAAGAAGCATTTCAAGGTCCTGGAGTGGCCTAGCCAGTCTCCAGATCTCAACCCCATAGAAAATCTTTGGAGGGAGTTGAAAGTCTGTGTTGCCCAGCGACAGCCCCAAAACATCACTGCTCTAGAGGAGATCTGCATGGAGGAATGGGCCAAAATACCAGCAACAGTGTGTGAAAACCTTGTGAAGACTTACAGAAAACTTTTGACCTGTGTCATTGCCAACAAAAGGTATATAACAAAGTATTGAGAAACTTTTGTTATTGACCAAATACTTATTTTCCACCATAATTTGCAAATAAATTCATTAAAAATCCTACAATGTGATTTTCTGGATTTTCTTTTCTCATTTTGTCTGTCATAGTCTCTCATCTTTTTAAGTGGGAGAACTTGCACAATTGGTGGCTGACTAAATACTTTTTTCCCCCACTGTATATATATATATATATATATATATATATATATATATATATATATATATATATATATATATATATATATATATACACATACATATACATATATATATATATATATATATATATATATATATATATATATATATACATATATATATATATATATATATATATATATATATATATATGTATGTGTATGTCTATGTATATACATATATATACACATATACACACATACATACACACATACATACATACACATACATATCCTTTAAAAATATATATATTCCCTTTTATTACTTTCCACCCCCACCACCCTTTCCCTACTTGGAGTAAACTAGTGAACAACAATTCTTAGGCCTTACTGAATTACTGAATCAAGAATTTTCAGAGTACTGAGGCCCTTTTAACAATAAAAACATTTATTCTAAAGTGCATTCTGTAGATTGAATCTGTTTGATCATATCCTTTACTTTGAGGGCATAATTGAACCAACATGATGAGATAATTACATTAATTAAAAACAGCATGTTGTACGCAGGCGCTTTAACAAAGCACTTCATAATTATAAGTGCTCTTTTATATATTTTTGCTTAGGGCCTTCAATGCTTCACCATGGGTTATGATTGTGTGATATACTGTTTAATATAGTTTAAAGTGCGTACTCGAGGTGCTTCGGACAAGTCTTTGTACAATAGGATCGCTGACTTAATGACTTTACAGTCCAGTTGAACACTGGTCAGAAGACTGTAATGTAAATCAAATATAAGCGGCGGGTCTTCAGAGACAGAGTTAAGTCTAGTCAAGAATCCTAATAGGCCAACATTATAACACACCATTAATTTTCAGGATGCGTTGTTAGAGTTATAGCTCAAAGAGGTGTGGATAGTGAGCAGTAGCACTTGTTGTCTGCGTCCGAAATGGCACACTATTACCTACATAGTGTACTACTTTTGACTAGGGTCCATAGGACCTGTCTTCTCACATGATACTTTGGGAAAATAACACATGATACTGCATGGGTCATTACAATGAAAATGTTGGTAATGTTTTTAGATACGCATTGGAATGCGTGCAGGGAAATTTGGGTAATTTAATTTCTGAAAATGTTTCACTTTAAGCCTATAAAAAGAAATGGAAAGAAATGGATTCTGTTTTGCTCACAAAGCTCCACACTGACAGTCTGGTGGACCAATTGAATGTGTCCTCTCTTTAATAAAAATGGAATGACATGCTATAACAAAATGTTATATCTAATCAAAAGAAATACAGATAGCGTGATACATACCGTACACCCAAATGCTGTGAAATCCTTCTGATGGACCTTGAGTTACAGATTTCTCCACAATCTTATGTTTTGTGTTAGAATGAAGCCCGAAACCAAATTAACTTTTATTTTCTCCTATCTCTTATCACTTGAACACAGCTGCTTACAAAATATATTTGAATTTGGTTACAATGAGTGTTGAATGACAAGCTACTTTTCCAATTTACACATGATTTTTTCCGGTGGATTTGTCATTGTGCCTATACATATGGTAAAGAAAATGGAAACTTAATTTCCACAGAAGAATACATCCTAGTTTTGCCTCTTTCACATCGGTCTCACAAAGACGACAACCATTTTATTAATTCAATTATATTATCTACATAAATACTGGCAAATGACAGACAAAAGATGCTATGCCTCATAATTGAAATGTTTCCACCTCAGTGAAATGTGCCAATGCTACGGGAGTGAAAAGGTGAATGTTTTACACCTTTCTGACCACAAAACAGCACAAGCTCTATGTTTAGGTTACGACAAAGAAGTGTGAAAGCAGATAGGAAATAGACTGGTATACAGTATAGTACTTCTTATCTTATCTACAGAGCCACAAACTTTACTTGGTTTATTATAGGAAAACTACAGTGAAAAGGAGATAGCATATGTAATTTTTTGCTGATCATTGGAGATTTGCACCCACGATACACGTACAACCTAAACAAAGCAGCAGAAAAAGCCTACCATTTTCATCCAAAGGTGAATTTCGGTGTGCAGAATGTTGCGTAGGCTCATTGTTCAACAGTTATGAGAAATTGTATGGGTGATGCCTTATTTGCTGAGTAAAGCCAGTAAAACCTTATGTAAATGAGGGAAAATCACACAATGCAAGGCCAAACGACTTGCAATTTCCATTGTAATCAAGAGAAAAAATACATAGCAACAATATTTCACAGCCCTACAAGCTAAGTGGATGTCAATATCTTTTAAACCCTGATGAAGGCTTAGCTGCCAAAATGTTGATATTTATTACATTTATAGGAGCCATGTTAGTGTACTGTTTTTCTTTTCAATATCAACAAATTAAAATTGATTTTTCAATCAATACCCTTCCCATTGGGCACACTCTGGTTGAATCAACGTTGTTTCCGTGTCATTTGATGACATGACCTTGAACCAACATGGAATAGACGTTTAATTGACGTCCGTGCCCAGTTGGTTGAGGCAGTAGATCTGTCATAACTTGTAAACAAAACAGTGCAAGGAACAGTAAATGATATACCATACACATAAGCACTCTATCCTGTCTATGATATATGAGATGTGCGTATTGGGTAATGCAATATGTCTCTCATTTAAATAAATCAATACAGCTTTAATGAACCTGCTAAATGTAGTTTGGCTTTAGCAGTAGAAAAATCGCTTTAGCAGCCTAAGCTCAAGACAAAGATCTGGGTACATATTGATAAATCATCTCAGAATAGGAGTGCTGATCTAGGATCAGTTTTCTCTTTTAGATCATTCTGAAAAATAGTATATAAACAGGAAAGACCTGATACCTACAGTGAGGGAAAAAAGTATTTGATCCCCTGCTGATTTTGTACGTTTGCCCACTGACAAAGAAATGATCAGTCTATAATTTTAATGGTAGGTTTATTTGAACAGTGAGAGACAGAATAACAACAAAAGAATCCAGAAAAACGCATGTCAAAAATGTTATAAATTGATTGGCATTTTAATGAGGGAAATAAGTATTTGACCCCCTCTCAATCAGAAAGATTTCTGGCTCCCAGGTATCTTTTATACAGGTAACGAGCTGAGATTAGGAGCACACTCTTAAAGGGAGTGCTCCTAATCTCAGTTTGTTACCTGTATAAAAGACACCTGTCCACAGAAGCAATCAATCAATCAGATTCCAAACTCTCCACCATGGCCAAGACCAAAGAGCTCTCCAAGGATGTCAGGGACAAGATTGTAGACCTACACAAGGCTGGAATGGGTTACAAGACCATCGGCAAGCAGCTTGGTGAGAAGGTGACAACAGTTTGGTGCGATTATTCGCAAATGGAAGAAACACAAAATAACTGTAAATCTCCCTCGGCCTGGGGCTCCATGCAAGATCTCACCTCGTGGAGTTGCAATGATCATGAGAACGGTGAGGAATCAGCCCAGAACTACACGGGAGGATCTTGTCAATGATCTCAAGGCAGCTGGGACCATAGTCACCAAGAAAACAATTGGTAACACACTACGCCGTGAAGGACTGAAATCCTGCAGCGCCCGCAAGGTCCCCCTGCACAAGAAAGCACATATACATGCCCGTCCGAAGTTCGCCAATGATCATCTGAATGATTCAGAGGAGAACTGGGTGAAAGTGTTGTGGTCAGATGAGACCAAAATCGTGCTCTTTGGCAGCAACTCAACTCGCCATGTTTGGAGGAGGAGGAATGTTGCCTATGACCCCAAGAACACAATCCCCACCGTCAAACATCGAGATGGAAACATTATGCTTTGCGGGTGTTTTTCTGCTAAGGGGACAGCACAACTTCACCGCATCAAAGGGACGATGGACGGGGCCATGTACCGTCAAATCTTGGGTGAGAACCTCCTTCCCTCAGCCAGGGCATTGAAAATGGGTCGTGGATGGGTATTCCAGCATGACAATGACCCAAAACACACGGCCAAGGCAACAAAGGAGTGGCTCAAGAAGAAGCACATTAAGGTCCTGGAGTGGCCTAGCCAGTCTCCAGACCTTAATCCTGTAGAAAATCTGTGGAGGGACCTGAATGTTCGAGTTGCCAAATGTCAGGTTCGAAACCTTAATGACTTGGAGAAGATCTGCAAAGAGGAGTGGGACAAAATCCCTCCTGAGATGTGTGCAAACCTGGTGGCCAACTACAAGAAACGTCTGACCTCTGTGATTGCCAACAAGGGTTTTGCCACCAAGTACTAAGTCATGTTTTGCAGAGGGGTCAAATACTTATTTCCCTCACTAAAATGCAAATCAATTTATAACATTTTTGACATGCGTTTTTCTGGATTTTTTTGATGTTATTCTGTCTCTCACTGTTCAAATAAACCTACCATTAAAATTATAGACTGATCATGTCTTTGTCAGTGGGCAAACGTACAAAATCAGCAGGGGATCAAATACTTTTTTCCCTCACTGTGTATAGATCAGCTCTCCTACTCTGAGAAGCTTTGTAAATACGGGCCCTGACAAAGCTCCATTTCCTTCTTTGAGATCATCACACATGAACAGTGGTGGCTTTTCCCTGTGGTTGTGTGTTGAGCTCTTTAACTCTCAGACTCTGCTTCTTCCCTCCACCATGTCAGTTCCGCTCTACATAGCCGTAAATAAGAGGGAGAAAGGGGGGTATGGGCGCTACTCACGCGGGCTGATGGTGGATGGTGGCGCCTGCTGGTTTGACAGATTGATACAGCTGTGGTTGTGGTGGTGGTTGTGGTGGTGCCGGCGACAGGGGGGAGGTGGGTAGGGGGAGGAGGAGGGACATTTTGGCTGTAGTTGTGGTGGTGGTGTGGTGTGGAAGGAAAAGTTTGTCCGCAAGCGACAGTCAGTGGAACAGCACAAGACACACTTGGATGCACGCATGGAAACACACAGGCACTCACGTGCACACACACAGACACGCACACCCCCACACACATACACAGCCAGCCAGCTCGCCAGACCTCCAAGTACAACGACACAACCCTTTAGTACTGCGCATTTCTTCTGAAGTTATGGTCAATGTTGTGGTTTCAACATGATGTGCTCAAAACAGCCTCAGATGACCCAGTTTTGGGTGGTTAGACCTCGGTTCAAATATATACAGTGGGGAAAAAAAGTATTTAGTCAGCCACCATTTGTGCAAGTTCTCCCACTTAAAAAGATGAGAGAGGCCTGTCATTTTCATCATAGGTACACGTCAACTATGACAGACAAATTGAGAAAAAAAAATCCAGAAAATCACATTGTAGGATTTTTAATGAATTTATTTGCAAATTATGGTGGAAAATAAGTATTTGGTCACCTACAAACAAGCAAGATTTCTGGCTCTCACAGACCTGTAACTTCTTCTTTAAGAGGCTCCTCTGTCCTCCACTCGTTACCTGTATTAATGGCACCTGTTTGAACTTGTTATCAGTATAAAAGACACCTGTCCACAACCTCAAACAGTCACACTCCAAACTCCACTATGGTCAAGACCAAAGAGCTGTCAAAGGACACCAGAAACAAAATTGTAGAACTGCACCAGGCTGGGAAGACTGAATCTGCAATAGGTAAGCAGCTTGGTTTGAAGAAATCAACTGTGGGAGCAATTATTAGGAAATGGAAGACATACAAGACCACTGATAATCTCCCTCGATCTGGGGCTCCACGCAAGATCTCACCCCGTGGGGTCAAAATGATCACAAGAACGGTGAGCAAAAATCCCAGAACCACACGGGGGGACCTAGTGAATGACCTGCAGAGAGCTGGGACCAAAGTAACAAAGCCTACCATCAGTAACACACTACTCCGCCAGGGACTCAAATCCTGCATTGCCAGACGTGTCCCCCTGCTTAAGTCCAGGCCCGTCTGAAGTTTGCTAGAGTGCATTTGGATGATCCAGAAGAGGATTGGGAGAATGTCATATGGTCAGATGAAACCAAAATATAACTTTTTGGTAAAAACTCAACTCATCGTGTTTGGAGGACAAAGAATGCTGAGTTGCATCCAAAGAACACCATACCTACTGTGAAGCATGGGGGTGGAAACTTCATGCTTTGGGGCTGTTTTTCTGCAAAGGGACCAGGACGACTGATCCGTGTAAAGGAAAGAATGAATGGGGCCATGTATCTTGAGATTTTGAGTGAAAACCTCCTTCCATCAGCAAGGGCATTGAAGATGAAACGTGGCTGGGTCTTTTAGCATGACAATGATCCCAAACACACCTCCCGGGCAACGAAGGAGTGACTTCGTAAGAAGCATTTCAAGGTCCTGGAGTGGCCTAGCCAGTCTCCAGATCTCAACCCCATAGAACATCTTTGGAGGGAGTTGAAAGTCTGTGTTGCCCAGCGACAGCCCCAAAACATCACTGCTCTAGAGGAGATCTGCATGGAGGAATGGGCCAAAATACCAGCAACAGTGTGTGAAAACCTTGTGAAGACTTACAGAAAACGTTTGACCTGTGTCATTGCCAACAAGGGGTATATAACAAAGTATTGAGAAACTTTTGTTATTGACCAAATACTTATTTTCCACCATAATTTGCAAATAAATTCATAAAAAATCCTACAATGTGATTTTCTGGAAATTTTTTTCTCATTTTGTCTGTCATAGTTGACATGTACCTATGATGAAAATTACAGGCCTCTCTCATCTTTTTAAGTGGGAGAACTTGCACAATTGGTGGCTGACTAAATACTTTTTTCCCCCACTGTATGTTTTATTTTTGTCTGTGCTTGATTGAGCTTGCCTGGTGCAATGGAACCAATGGAATCGTCCCAAGGTTCAAAGGAACCCCAGGCAGGCTCAATCAAGCGTTCAACGCAAACAAGTGTTTTAACCCAGATTTGGGTGATTTGAAACCAAAGGCTTCCTCCCCTGGGAGCGCCTGCAGTTCAGCCCTTATCAGTCCCCTGGTTGGTTTCCAGAGGTGACCTTCAGACACTATCTCCCCCCACTCTCCCTTCATCAGAAAGAGCAGCCAGATAAGAGCTGACTGTGGAGATAGAAGCCTGTGAGTGTCCAGCCTGCCCATAGAGATGGATAGAGGACACACTTCCCACAAACAATGTTTTAGCATGAACTGGAGATAGCCCAATAGAGATCCTATAATTCTATAAGTAATTCTATGGATAGCCCTCAATGGCGTTGCCCATGCTGTCACAGAGGCGGTCAAAGGCGATCAATGGTAAAGAGGTGTGCCCTCTTTCTATCTCTATGACACTGACTCATAAGGTCATACTGTCCTCCAATGGCCACACTGGCCTCCTCTGTCTCTATCATAGAGGGCTTCACCGCCCACAGATTTAGTGCACTCTGCTGCCATCATGGGAATATCCCCATGTGCCTGTCCACAAGGCTGGCCATTGGGCAACCACATCAAACACTAGGAAGTAAACTTGGGGTCAGATAGAGTACACACAGATAAGCTTGGAGGTGTTAAAAATAGTCTGGTTAATACATTATTTTGAGTAGAGAAACAGTTAATACTAATAAGTGTGTAGTGATGAGAGAAATTGTAATAGAAAAAAATACTTTTCATATGAACCTTTGTTTATCCACTGTAGACTGGGTATTACAAAGAAAATTAATTATATTCGAAATGCAGCCATTTTTTGCAGAGATAAAAATATCTTCCTTTGTCAAAAACCATGAATAGTCAATGACACTCATGGAAATAGAAGAGGGAGTTTGAATTAAAAACATGAGGGTGAATGGCATTATTCCTGACATGGCGAACTGAGTGGGCGCACTCGGTGAAAGAGGGATGCAATTAAGATAACCTACGAAGAAAGAATTTTGTTTGTGCTGGTTGTCAGTGTGGGACACCTAACAGATTCTTCTGGCAGGCGCCCGTTTTATGAAAAACATCAACAGCTCTGATGCCTGGAAAGATATACTGTAGCTTCTTGTCACTGTGTTAATGAACCATGAGACGACTGAACATTTACATTTTACATTTTAGTAATTTAGCAGACACTCTTTTTCAGAGCGACTTACAGTTAGTGCATTCATCTTAAGATAGCTACAAAGAGAACAAAGGGACAGTTTACGACTGACCTCTGTCAAATGTCACTGACATTTCTCTTTAAATATCATTTTTTTGTTTTAACTATCATATGTTAGCTAGGTTCTGTGCCAAAGTAGAAACGGCAGTTTGAGAGGATTTTTGGCAGAAATTAAGATTCCTGCTTAATTTTGCAATTTGGAATCATGCATAACTTCACAACAAGAATTGGTTCACTGATTTTAAATAAATAATAATGAGAACTTTTTTGTAATGAGTCATTCATGGCACCCAAGGCAACAATAAAATACAAAAGCAAAAATAAAGGATTAAAAACATTGAAGGTGCAACAGCTTGACAAAACAGCTACCCACTGGGTTCAACGTTATTCCATTGAAATGATGTGGAAACAATGTTGATTCAACCAGCGTGTGCCCAGTGGGTAGGGCAAAAGGCAAAGTAATTGTGTTTACTTGATAGCTACCTATACATAACTAGCTACCTAGAATAAAAAGTGTTTAAGATAAAAATTCATTAAAAGTATACAGGACCCTTGACTGTTTGCACCTTTTGTTACGTTACAGCATTATTCTAAAATTGATTAAATCATTTCCCCCCCCCATCAATCTACACACAATACCCCATAATGACAAAGCAAAAACGTTTTTTAGACATTTTAGCAAATGTATTACAAATAAAAAACTGAAATATGACATTTACATAAGTATTCATACCCTTTACTCAGTACTTTGTTGAAGCACATTTGACAGCGATTACAGCCTCGAGTCTTCTTAGGTATGACGTTACAAGCTTGGCACACCTGTATTTGGGGATCCTCTCAAGCTCTGTCAGGTTGGATGGGGAGCGTCGCTGCACAGCTATTTCAGGGTCTCTCCAGAGATGTTAGATCGGGTTCAAGTCCGGGCTCTGGCTGGGCCATGCAAGGACATTCAGAGACTTTTCTTGGCTGTTTGCTTAGGGTCATTGTCCTGTTGGAAGGTGAACCTTCGCCACAGTCTGAGGTCCTGAACGCTCTGGAGTAGGTTTTCATCAAGGATCTCTCTGTACTTACTCCATTAATCTTTCCCTCTATCCTGACTAGTTTCCCAGTCCCTGCCGCTGAAAAATGCTGCCAGGTTTCCTCCAGACGTGACACTTGGCATTCAGGCCAAAGAGTTCAATCTTGGTTTCATCAGACCAGAGAATATTGTTTCTCATGGTCTGAGAGTCTTTAGCGGGCTGTCATGTGCCTTTTACTGAGGAGTGGCTTCCGTCTGGCCACTCTACCATAAAGGCCTGATTGATGGAGTGCTGCAGAGATGGTTGTCCTTCTGGGAGGTTCTCCCATCTCCACAGAGGAACTCAGGCGCTCTGTCAGAGTGACCATCGGGATCTTGGTCAACTCCCTGACCAAGGCCCTTCTCCAGCTGTAGGAAGAGTCTTGGTGGTTCCAAACTTCTTCCATTTAAGAATGATGGGGGCCACTATGTTCTTGTGGACCTTCAATGCTGCAGAAAGGTTTTGGTACCCTTCCCCAGATCAGTGCCTTGACACAATTCTGTCTCTGAGTTCTACAGACAATTCCTTCGACCTCATGGCTTGGTTTTTGCTCTGACATACACTGTCAGCTGTGGGACCTTACAGTATATAGACAGGTGTGTGCCTTTCCAAATCATGTCCAATCAATTGAACTTACCACAGGTGGACTCCAATCAGGTCGTCGAAACATCTCATGGATGATCAATGGAAACAGGATATACTGGAGCTCAATTTCGAGTCTCATAGCAAAGGGTCTGAATACTTATGTAAATAAGGTATTTCTGTTTTTTTTATTTATAATACATTTGCAAACATTTCTAAAAACCGGTTTTCACTTTGTCATTATGGGGTACTGTGTGTTGATGAATGAGGATAAAAAAATAATAATACAATATTAGAATAAGGCTGTAATGTATCAACATTTGGAAAAAGTCAGGGGTCTGAATACTTTCCGAATGCACTGTATAGTGGGGTAATATTTATATATATTATATACACCTCAGATCACATGCAACCCATAATAAGACTATGCAATTAACCTATTAAATTAATTATCTGACTGTGTTTAACTGACTAAGATCAAGGAATGGTCATGAGAAGCGAATATCAAAGCAATTATTCTTTATTAACTTTGTAATATTAATGGACAAATCATAAAGCTTAAGTTACAAAGCAATACTGACATCATCAAAGCATTCATAATATAAGTATAAAGATCCTAAAGTGAAGTTACAAGAAAAAGCATGAACAAAGAGATGCCTAGAAAATGAGAAAATATTGTAAAACTGGTCTCCATTGGACAGGATACAGGATAAGAGAGAGAACAACAGACCTTCATTGCGTTTCTAACTTCTAAAGGTGTAATTATTTCAAACCACAACCAACCACCAATGACCAATCAAATGATATCAAGTGTACAGTAACCTGATCACCCAGGCCCAATGTCGACACAATGTCACAGCATCTAAAGGCTTGTGTGGGGGATAAGACCAATGTAAATCAGACAGAATTCCCGAGAGGACAATAAACTCCTTTGCATATAGTAATTCAGAGTTCACCCTATACAGATACAAGTAACCACAGAGATCATACATCCATATAGATAGCATCAGAGTCCTCCTTAAGGGACACATTTCAGATAGATACCAGACATGGTTACTGTAGGATTATTCTATCACACATTCCAGTAATCATTCCTCTGGATTCTGTAGAGAGAGAGATACATTTTGGCCCCTGGATGGGGGAAGGGCTGACTGGTCCTTGGACATTGTCCTTTGTGTTTTGTTGAGCCATTTGCCATGCGGCCGAAGTTGACAAAGAGCACATAGGGCCGAGCCTACAAATACACTGTAGCTATATCTTCTTTCCCAAATCTACAAACACTCTACACCCACACACCTTTTCCCACACATTAACTCTCACACTTCCCAGATTGCACAGCTTTATCATGTCTTTAACAGATAGCATTCATCACATTATCAAACCCTGCTCTGACTTTCACCAATTAAAAAACATAAAGGGTGATAACGCTGTCTGTGTCTTGCCATCGTCACCCATATACAGCCCATTAAACCATCAAATGTACATCTTATGGGGCCAACATGTCTAGAGAAAGGCAAAACACTAAAGTAGCAGATTGAGATATATTGTTCAAAAGCTCATGTATTAATGATCAAAGGAGAAATACTCACCCTCAGCAGTATTCTCGTAATCAAAATACATGGTTCACCAAAAGGGCAGTTTCATTAGTTTAATATTCAAAAGATAAGGCTTAATTAATTACTTATAGCTGTCGAGGAACAGTTAGAGAGCTCTAACCGGTCTTGATATATGACCAAAGGCTCATTCTACATAATTCATTAATATACTGTCATATACAGTTGGACCAAACTTTCACATCAATATCAATTAAATACTGTATGTACTGAAATTAAAGTATGCATCCCAAATGGCACCATAATCCCTATACTGTGTGATCCATATGCGTCCTGGTCAAAAGTAGTGCACTATTTAAGGGAGAAAGGTGACATATGATACTCAGCCTTAGAGTAATAATAAGGGTCAGGTTAGTGTGAATTGTGGAAACTGGGTGGAAAAAGACACCAGACACTAATATTGCGAGAAACCTTTACTATCAATTTAAACCACTAAAAGGTAAGCGATTATTCAGAGTATTCGTTATTCAGATTATTAATTATTCAGAATGTATTCAGTTCTTCTCATTGCTTCTCATGAGTTAGTCCTCTCACACTGTAGTGCCTATGTATGTGTGTGTGTCTGTGTGTGTGCGTGCGTGTTCGTGTGTTCGTCTGTGGTTTATTTCTATTTTCCACAAGATGTATCACTTTTTTTCATCCCCCCTTTCTCCTCTTTTATAATAATAATAATAATAATATGATGAGTGGATTATGGGGGAGGCTGTGTGGTCTGGGGCTGAGGAAGAGGTCTGCTGATTTATGCCCAAGAGGGTCATTTGTTACAGGGATGTTCACCCAGTGGAGAGCTGCTGGGGATATTGGAACTGTACTTAAGTGGGCTGACTCAAAGACGGGTTGGTTGTTTAGCCCCTAAAAAAATTAAAATAATATATATTTATATATACACATATATACAAAGGTATGTGGACACCCCTTCAAATTAGTGGATTCAGCTATTTCAGCCACACCGGTTGCTGACAGGTGTATAAAATCGAGCAGACAGCCATGCAATCTCCATAGACAAACATTGGCAGTAGAATGGCCTTACTGAAGAGCTCAGTGACTTTCAAAGTGGCACCGTCATAGGATGCCATCTTTCCAACAAGTCGATTCGTCAAATTTCTGCCCTGCTAGAGCTGCCTCGGTCAACTGTAAGTGCTGTTATTGTGAAGTGGAAACGTCTAGGAGCAACAAAGGCGTGAAGAGGTAGGCAACACAAGCTCACAGAACGGGACCGGCGAGTGCTGAAGCGCGTAACGCGTAAAAATCATCTGTCCTCGGTTGCAACACTCACTACCAAGTTACAAACTGCCTATGGAAGCAACGTCAGCACAGAAACTGTTAGTTGGGAGCTTCATTAAATGGTTTTCCATTTGTGGCTGAATGGAAGCAAGTCCCCGCAGCAATGTTCCAACATCTAGTGGAAAGCCTTCCCAGAAAAGTGGAGGCTGTTATAGCAGCAAAGAGGGGACCAAATCCATATTAATGCCCATGATTTTGGAATGAGATGTTTGACGAGCAGGTGTCTACATACTTTTGGTAATGTAGTGTATATATACTGAACAAAAATAAAAACGCAACATGTAAAGTGTTGGTCCCACGTGTCATGAGCTGAAAGAAAGATCCCAGAAATTTTCCATACGCACAAAAAGCTTATTTCTCTCAAATGTTGTGCACAAAATTATTTACATCTCTGTTAGTGAGCATTTCTCCTTTGCCAAGATAATCCATCCACCTGACAGGTGTGGCATATCAAGAAGCTGATTAAACAGCATGATCATTACACAGGTGCACCTTGTGCTGGGGACAATAAAAGGTCACTCTAAAGTGTTCCGTTTTGTCACACAACACAATGACTCAAGTTTTGAGGGAGCATGCAATTGGCATGCTGACTGCAGGAATGTCCACCAGAGCTGTTGCCAGAGAATTGACTCTTAATTTCTCTACCATGCCAATGTCATTTTAGAGAATTTGTCAAACCAGCCTCACAACCGCAGACCACATGTAACCATTCCAGCCCAAGACCTCCATATCCGGCTTCTTCACCTGCGGGATCATCTATTTATATATACGGTAACAGTCAAAAGTTTGGACACATCTACTCATTCAAAGGTTTTTCTTTATTTTTAAAATGTTTTACATTGTAGAATTATAGTGAAGACATCAAAACTATGAAATAACACATATGGAATCATGTAGTAACCAAAAAAGTATTAAACAAATCAAAATATATTCAAATAGCCACCCTTTGCCTTGATGACAGCTTTGTACACTCTTGGCATTCTCTCAACCAGCTTCACCTGGAACATTTTTCCAACAGTCTTGAAGGAGTTCCCACATATGCTTAGCACCTGTTGGCTTCTTTTCCTTTACTCTGCCATCCGTCTCATCCCAAACCATCTCAATTGGGATGAGTTTGGGGGATTGTGGAGGCCAGGTCATCTGATGCAGCACTGCATCACTCTCCTTCTTGGTAAAATAGCCCTTACACAGCCTGGAGGTGCTGTGTCCCACTAAGCCCAAACCAGATGGGATGGCATATCACTGCAGAATGCTGTGGTAGCCATGCTGGTTAAGTGTGCCTTGAAATCATCACAGACAGTGTCACCAGCAAAGCACCCCCACACCATCACACCTCCTCCTCCTCCATGCTTTACGGTGGGAACAACACATGCAGAGATCATCCGTTCACCCACACCGCATCGCACAAAGTTGGACTCATCAGACCAAAGGACACATTTCCACCAGTCTAATGTCCATTGCTCGTGTTTCTTGGCCCAAGCAGGTCTCTTCTTCTTATTGGTGTCCTTTAGTAGTGGTTTCTTTGCAGCAATCCGACCATGAAGGCCTGATTCACACAATCCTCTCTGAACAGTTGATGTTGAGATGTGTCTGTTACTTGAACTCTGTGAAGCATTTATTTGGGCTGCAATTTCTGAGGCTGGTAACTCTAATGAACTAATGAACTTATGGACTATCTTCTGTATACCCCCCCTATCTTGTCACAACACAAGTGATTGGCTCAAACGCATTAAGACGGAATTAAATTCCACAAATTCACTTTTAAGAAGTCACACCTGTTCATTGAAATGGATTCCAGGTGACTACATCATGAAGCTGGTTGAGAGAATGCCAAGAGTGGGACAAAGCTGTAATCAAGGCAAAGGGTGGCTATTTGAAGAATCTCAAATATACAATATATTTTGATTTGTTTAACACTTTTTTTGGTTACTACATGATTCCATATGTGTTATTTCATAGTTTTGATGTCTTCACCATTATTATACAATGTAAAATATAGTAAAAATAAAGAAAAACCCTTGAATGAGTAGGTGTGTCCAAACTTTTGACTGGTAGTGTATGTATATATATATTTTTTTAAACAAGCCATGTTCAACTATGGGGCAAAACAGACGGCGTTGGCTTAGATCACTTTCAAAATACAGAAATCATCCCCATACGGAATGATTTCTGTATTTTTTAAATTACATATCTTGAAAACATTTTTGCTGACGAGCAAACATTTGCCGACTATGTCAACAACGGACTAATAAAACAAATACCAAAAGGTCATTCTTGGGTGGAATACTCCTTTAAACCCTTCAAAGGATAGAGGAGCATTTGTACCATACAGTAAAATAAATGATCAATTTAAGATATGATTGTTATGATTATCATTGGAAAAATATATTCCTTTTTGCCACTGAAGACTTGCACGACATCCCAAATGGCACCCTATTCCCATAGTGCTCTGGTCAAAAATAGTGTACTATATAGGAAATAGGATGCCATTTGGGATGCAACCTATAAACAGGTTAGCTGACAACGTCACGAAAATGGTGCACACGGGAGTCACAAGAGAAACAAAATATGAAGTAAAAGAAAGAAATGTGCACTTGGTTCAGCAACCTCCGGTAGCCTCTAGACACGGTTGTGATAAACAGAGCGGTTCTGTGCCAATGATTGTTGTTTGTTCTCTTCTATAGTCTCCATTTTCTTGATTTTATTGCATCTGAAAAAAGCTGTTTACTGTACTATTCCTTATCTATTGGGATACTGTACGTGCCATACTGGAATACCTTATGAGCCATAGTCTTCTGTGCCATTGTTGCTGGTTCTCTTAGGGCTCTATTCAATCTGCATCATGGAAGTTCAGCTTTACAGCGTGAGTAAAATTTAAAGGCAATGTTCCTGCTTTAGTGGAGACTGCATTCACGGTAAACGCCGGCTCAATCGGAAATTGCCTTTTCATTTCTATTGTGGAATCTGTAACGCTTCAGCGTTACACATTGAATAGAGCCCTAACACTCTTTTCAATCTCCATTTTATTGCATCCAAGAAAAGTAGTTTTTATTCCTTATTTATTGGGATGCCGTGCGTGCCATACCGGAATACATGTACTGTATGTGCGATAGTCTTCTGTGCCATTGTTGCTTGTTCTCTTATTGTCAGTCTCCATTTTGTTGCATCTAAGAAAAGTAGTTTGCTATTCCTTATCTATTTACACTCCCTGTTTCACAGTTATGTAGATGAGACATACAGTATGGGAGTGTAAATGTTATACAATTTGAGCCCACATTTTTTCGTATAGCAAGGTCGGTGCTTCTCAGAAATGTTCCACAACGGGGGAAGAAAACAACGGGGATAGTGTGAAGTGGGCTAATAATTAATGCAGCGGCACAGGGCCTTTTCACGTGCTGATGAATAATCTGAGCGGTCACTGTGTGTACTTCTCTGTTTTAAGTGGTTGTTTTGTCTGAAGAACTATCTCTGAAAGAGCCACTGTAAACAGACATGAGAGCGAGGTCATGCAGTACCGTACACAAGCCCCTGAAAATGGTCGTGTTGTCTTCATGGAATAAGAGGCGTCCGTTTTCTTTTTCAGTAAACTCGGTTCATTTCAGTTGACGCTGTTTGAATGCTACCATTTTGCTTGGAATCTTCTCTTTCTTTTGTGGTCTAATTCTTTAGCGTTATTTTGGCCTCAAATAGAGGTACATTTATGTTGATGCTGTTTGAATGCTACCATTTCTCGTGGTATCTTCTCTGCCTCTTTTGTTGCATTTGCAAATTTTGACCTCCTTTAAGTAGTTCAGAGGGTTTAAACCTGTGCAGAACTCAGTCCTAGAATGCCTTAAGGTTACATTGTTTCTTGTTATAAACATGACACTGACGGAATGTCAGAAATGTCATATTTTCCAGCTACCTGCGGAACCAAAACTGAGAGAGAGAAGTGTGAAAGTTGGCCCGAGACAATTATCGGCCCATTATGTTTATTAAACGGCGATTCCTCAGCTCAACATGCTCCAGAGTTGTAAACATACTAGCACCTGACCTAAAGCAAACATGCATTTATGATACAAACTCTCGATTTCCAAGGTGTAGCTTCAGGTGCAAATGTGTTTCTGTTTACTAGTGACTGATGGAGTTGCAGAGGCAACATGAGGCAACATGCTCATGGTTCGGTTCCCTGCCTTCCCAGAGTGTGGATGTGGATGGGGATGTTTAACAGAGAGAAGCTCCAGTAAGATACGCTTCACAGCCCACCTTAGGCAGATCACTATCACAGAATCACTGCGGAGGGAAATGGCACCTTTCTCTGATGTGTCTCATTTCAGCTCTCGTACAGATTGTCCGTTTTCATTATGGCACTAGATGAATAGCTCAAACAGTAAGGCATATTATACTGAATGTTCATCAAAGGACTGTTACGTTTTATGGTCAGATGCAAGTTATTTTGATGTTATGAAGTGTTTGTTGTGTATTGAAAAGCTTAATGAATATAACAATCTGTAGCTATCACTTTACAAGACGTTTATTAGAATCACAGATGTTGTCGGCATGACAGAAAATGACACTTCAACGCTAACACCTTAACAAAAGAGTGAAAAAAAGAGCTGGGAAAGCAATTTGAAAGCAATCAAATCCACATGTGAAAACAGTCAAATCCGAGAGGAATTTTAATAAACCTTTCTCAGGAGAAACCTAATCAGTAATTCTGCTCATTCGTCACAGAAACCATTAGACACACTATTAGTGGTAAACCATCAAAATAACAGCAAGGCTGAAAATAGCACTCGTTTCCATCTTGGAACAGAGTGAAAGTCTAAAAACCTGGTCCAAGTACAAAATATGTTCATAGAACCTTGATAAGGTGTTATTATCTTATTAATTGCTTATCTGGCTGTCTGCTGCGGTGTAAATTAGTGTCTGCTTCCTGCAACAACGACACTGTTCTCTAATGGTCTGACAGGATGTTATTGTAGAAAGCAGTGCAATACCCAAGAACCCACCACAAGACTGTATTAGCCCGCTGTGCTAAAGCCATGGCATACCACCAGACTGTGTTCGTCCACTGAGCTAAAGCCAAGGCATCTTTGAGTTTCAGATAAGGTTAATAATCACATAAGTGTGATTCACAGAACCACTACTGTTACATAAAGATTGCTTTGGAGTTCCCAAAGTTTTACTCTCTATTTTCGCAAACCTTTTTCTTCTCACTCGCTTCTTATTTACCGTCCCACTGGTCCTCTTTGCATTGTCATAATTGGAGTGCATGTATGCAAAGCGGCATCTTTAAACTGGTTTCATAGTCTTGGATATATTCATGAGATTCTCAGGAGAGCCTCACTGATCCATCAGAGTTGGAAACCTGCCAGATGAAATAAAGATAAATACATTTAAAAATGATGTACACTGCTTATATTTCCGCAAACCTTTGAGATTTACTAACTAAAATGTCAGTTAAATGTTGGTCAAATGTTGTGAAGAAACCAGAGTAAAAAGCTTCCCTATTTGCAGCATTGTTCATTTTCTCATTTTTTATTTGTATTTTCTCCTTTCCCAGTACTGTGCACCTTTACCTTCTCCCCATAGTGCCACACAAAAAATTAATGTCCTGTGAGTACATTGAACTCTTCCCCATATGTTTCCTGTTAGCAACAAAGGAAAAAGCCACAGGTACAGACAATAGCAGACCCCTGAGTGGCAGCACAAAGAGACCCCTGTGTCCAAGCACCTCTGGAGCCTCTGCTGCTGAGATGTGTGTGTCAGACCTCGGAGCCAGAGAGCTGAATAGCCCAGCACCAGCCATTGAACAGACCCAGAAACCACCACTGTGGGAGGCTAGAATGAACAACAATGATGCCTTTTTTCTCCCTGAACCACCAGAGACATGTTTTGGCTCTGTGTCCATTTTGCACAGGCTCCCATCCAGCCATCCATCCATCAGTTCCAAGGTAGAGAGCACTCATTTCAAAAGTGCTTAACAATCAACCTGAATGAGGTTGAATAGAACCAATCCAGAATTACGTCTCCACAGTCTCCACTCTAGTTCTGAGAAGAAGCTTTGGTTCACCCATGTGTGACAGGGCTGACAGTGAAAAATACAGCATATTCCTGGGGAAAGAGCCAAAATGGATGCCTAATGTCACCCATTATACCTGAGGACTAAGCCAAAAGAAATAACAGAGTGACATGGCCCTGAATGTTTCATTATCACTGCATGGGAAGGGACTGTAGGTTCTCAAAAGAAACATAGGACTCGATCCAATGTGTATTTTCTGCATAATGGCTGAGAAATAATTGTGATTAACCTGGATTTCACCCACGGGAGTGATTTCCGGTGGCCCTTAACAGCTTGTAATAGACTTCCTGGACTTAGTCACATGGCATTTAACTCAATTGCTCTTTCTCGAACAATGAGAGTAACCCACTGTACTCTCCAATGATTGACAGGTGAGATGGGGGAAGTGATTATTTGCGTAGGTGGGCAGAGGGCAATTTAAACGCACACCTGTAAATTGTATGGAGTTTTTCTTTTGCTAAGAATGCTCAAATATACAGTGGGGGAAAAAAAGTATTTAGTCAGCCACCAATTGTGCAAGTTCTCCCACTTAAAAAGATGAGAGAGGCCTGTAATTTTCATCATAGGTACACGTCAACTATGACAGACAAAATGAGGAAAAAAAAGCCAGAAAATCACATTGTAGGATTTTTAATGAATTTATTTGCAAATTATGGTGGAAAATAAGTATTTGGTCAATAACAAAAGTTTCTCAATACTTTGTTATATACCCTTTGTTGGCAATGACACAGGTCAAACGTTTTCTGTAAGTCTTCAAAAGGTTTTCACACACTGTTGCTGGTATTTTGGCCCATTCCTCCATGCAGATCTCCTCTAGAGCAGTGATGTTTTGGGGCTGTCGCTAGGCAACACGGACTTTCAACTCCCTCCAAAGATTTTCTATGGGGTTGAGATCTGGAGACTGGCTAGGCCACTCCAGGACCTTGAAATGCTTCTTACAAAGCCACTCCTTCGTTGCCCGGGCGGTGTGTTTGGGATCATTGTCATGCTGAAAGACCCAGCCACGTTTCACCTTCAATGCCCTTGCTGATGGAAGGAGGTTTTCACTCAAAATCTCACGATACATGGCCCCATTCATTCTTTCCTTTACACGGATCAGTCGTCCTGGTCCCTTTGCAGAAAAACAGCCCCAAAGCATGATGTTTCCACCCCCATGCTTCACAGTAGGTATGGTGTTCTTTGGATGCAACTCAGCATTCTTTGTCCTCCAAACACGACGAGTTGAGTTTTTACCAAAAAGTTCTATTTTGGTTTCATCTGACCATATGACATTCTCCCAATCCTCTTCTGGATCATCCAAATGCACTCTAGCAAACTTCAGACGGGCCTG
Organism: Coregonus lavaretus; assembly: GCF_964263955.1. Taxonomy (NCBI): domain Eukaryota; kingdom Metazoa; phylum Chordata; class Actinopteri; order Salmoniformes; family Salmonidae; genus Coregonus; species Coregonus lavaretus. The sequence goes on along the minus strand of NC_140025.1, from coordinate 30,123,181 downwards.
GACATGTACTGGCTTAAGCAGGGGGACACATCTGGCACTGCAGGATTTGAGTCCCTGGTGGCGTAGTGTGTTACTGATGGTAGGCTTTGTTACTTTGGTCCCAGCTCTCTGCAGGTCATTCACTAGGTCCCCCCCGTGTGGTTCTGGGATTTTTGCTCACCGTTCTTGTGATCATTTTGACCCCACGGGTGAGATCTTGCGTGGAGCCCCAGATCGAGGGAGATTATCAGTGGTCTTGTATGTCTTCCATTTCCTAATAATTGCTCCCACAGTTGATTTATTCAAACCAAGCTGCTTACCTATTGCAGATTCAGTCTTCCCAGCCTGGTGCAGGTCTACAATTTTGTTTCTGGTGTCCTTTGACAGCTCTTTGGTCTTGGCCATAGTGGAGTTTGGAGTGTGACTGTTTGAGGTTGTGGACAGGTGTCTTTTATACTGATAACAAGTTCAAACAGGTGCCATTAATACAGGTAACGAGTGGAGGACAGAGGAGCCTCTTAAAGAAGAAGTTACAGGTCTGTGAGAGCCAGACATCTTGCTTGTTTGTAGGTGACCAAATACTTATTTTCCACCATAATTTGCAAATAAATTCATTAAAAATCCTACAATGTGATTTTCTGGATTTTTCTTTCTCAATTTGTCTGTCATAGTTGACGTGTACCTATGATGAAAATTACATGCCTCTCTCATCTTTTTTAAGTGGGAGAACTTGCACAATTGGTGGCTGACTAAATACTTTTTTCCCCCACTGTATGGTGTCCAAATCCTAATATGGACACCATACTTTTAATAACACTATTTACAACTTAATGAAGCACACCTTTGTGGGATGCATATCACCTACAGTATGATGGAATGCAGCTACCCCCTTTGCTGTCAATGTCTTGAGGTAAATGGCTGAAGAAAAGCGTAACGTGGAGCTATGGATTGTACAGTACAGACTGTAGAGTGCATATTTTCCCCGGAAGTGTCTCCATAAATTGCAAGGCTGGAACGGCTATTTAAGTAAATTACATCCATTTTCTGTGGGCCTTGACCTATACCTCAAGCTCCGGTCCGAGTCTGAAATGTTCGCAATGAAAGCTGTTCAGATATTAAATTAACTTTGTAAAGCCAAGGGAGCTCTGTTATTTGTGTTTTGTTTATGAGTGGCGGTTTAAACAGGTTTGATTTTGAAATACAAAACGACTAAAATGACCCCAAAAGTGAGAAAAAGCGGTTTGTTTATGAGAACTGCTTCAATCGTTTCCATCTTATCTCTGCCTATCTTGATGTTCTCTTGGATGATGATCATCCCTAATCTGACAGACAAATGACTTATTTTAGAGGAGATTCTCTCTTGTGCTTCTCTCCATGAGAGAATGACATTCATATCCATAATTATGCTTTTCTGTGTAGTACAGATCAGGGACCCATTCAGAATTATGTTTCCTGGGTGTAAATCTACTTCACTTACTGTAGTTCAATAACCAAAATATATTTTTTTTAACTCAAGGTGTCATGTAATAGCTGACACCCCATTCTTTCTGCAGACATATTTAAATCTTAAATCGGAGCAGATATTTACCATCGTTTTTGGAAAACCTGGTCACTTAAAAACGTTTGGAGATTTTACCGAAATTCTGTTACCAAACTTTGCATCCGCGCAGTTCTTCCAGTAAATGTGTTTTTGTAAAATGTTCAGGTTAAATTATTAAAAGTAGTCATTGTGCATAGAGTTTGTTAAACTTTAAATTCATGGTATTGTTTTGGCATACGTTTTAAGTGAAAAAAGTCTCAGCACAATTCCGTTACTTTGGAATTGCCCGGGGTGGAAGTGGTAGAAAGAAGTGTAGCTAGTTATGTTAGACATTTTATAGATACAATTACCTCCTTCCCTCACTCCCTCCTTCATAATCTTAACTTTAGAGGATACCAACAGCATGTTTTTAATCAAATTCTACTGTAAATATGCTTATACAGTATACCTCTGTGCCATTCATATTTTTCTCAAAGCATCTGGATTATCACCCTTAGGTAAATAAGGCAATTACATACTACATATGAACAAACAGATGCATATTCCCTAAACTAACACATTCATCACAACAAGCACACTAATCTGAATGAACTCATTGATTCATTAAACGAAGATGAGCCTTCAACTAGCATCAGCTGTTTTGGATGATAAAGCTTTGCATCTGTAATAACATCTGTATCCAATAAATGATTAAAATAATTCTGCATCTTAGAATAGGAAATAGATTTTTCAGAAAACAAAAATTCCCCCTAGGTTCGTTAGTGTTGCGTTGGTATTTTAGAGCTCTCTTTCCAATGCTTTCAGACTCTAGGGATACTAAAAAAGTATATGAGAGGTCAAAACAAAGAGGTTGTATCAGTACTGAAGGGCATTCTCTCAGGACAAACCAGGTGAGAGAGAGAGAGAGAGACACGAGAGAGAGACACAAGAGAAGAGAGAGAGAGAGAGAGAGAGAGAAGAGAGAGAAACACAAGAGCGAGAGACACAAGAGAGAGATAGAGACACAAGAGAAACACAAGAGAGAAAGACACGAGAGAGAGAGAGAGAGAGAGAGAGAGCGAGAGCGAGAGCGAGAGCGAGAGCGAGAGCGAGAGAGAGAGAGAGAGAGAGAGAGAGAGAGAGAGATACACAAAAGAGAGAGAGATACACAAAAGAGAGAGAGGGAGAACAGTTTCTTAGAAGACTACTGTAGCAAAATGAGCTATCAACAACAGAGAGAGAATGCAACACAAGGCAACACACAGATACAGATAGAGATCAGTGTGTCCCGTGTTCCCAGTGCGATCATGTGCTCAGTGTGTTTAATGCTCTCCTACATTCCTGAGGTAATTTCTGTGTGTATAAATAGTCTTGTTTGTCTCCTGACGATGACAGCAGGCCACAGAGGAAGAGTGATGTCAACCTCTGATGTGAGGTTGTGTTGGGTTACACAAAACAGACACAATTGGGTTTGTTTATATATGATGGAAACGTGCTGAATGTGTCATTTGTTGAATTACGGAAGAAGATGGATAGCCATCTCAGGACAGCCACACGTCCATGGAAGTTTTTTAATGTTTAAACATTTATATAATTGTCTTTTCACTTTGACATTATGGAGTATGATGAAAAAAATCCCAATTAAATCCAACTTTGTGACACAACAAAATGTGAAAAAGTCCAAGTGGGTGAATACTTACTATAGGCACTGTACATGTCCTAATATGGACACTGTATAGGTGAACATCTGATGTGAGGTTTTACCTATACAGACATTGAAATGTTGGGCTTGTTGATATAATGGAAACCAGAGATGTAGTGTAGCGTGAACGCACGTCAACACCGTTTACTTAAAGTTATTATTTTGCGCTAGCGTTTAGCCACTTTTTGCCGAAAAATGCATCGAAGTATAGAGGCCATAGCTTTACTCACCACAAACAGCGATCAGCATTTGCCAACCTATTCTTCTCACCACTACATCACTTATGGAAATATACTGTAGTTGTATTCTGTTGATTTATGCAGAAGCTGTATTGTGTTACGGCACTGAGTTTACAAAACACCTGCTCTTTCCATGACATAGACTGACCAGGTGAATCCAGGTGAAAGTTATGATCCCTTATTGATGTCACTTATTAAATCCACTTCGATCAGTGTAGATGAAGGGGAGGAGACAGGTTAAAGAAGGATTTTCAAGCTTTGAGACAATTGAGACATGGATTGTGTATGTGTGCCATTCAGAGGGTGAATGGGCAAGACAAAATATTTAAGTGCCTTTGAACGGGATATAATAGTAGGTGCCAGGCGCATCGGTTTGAGTGTGACAAGAACTGCAACGCTGCTGGGTTTTCACGCTCAACAGTTTCCCGTGTGTGTCAAGAATGGTCCACCACCCAAAGGACATCCAGCCATCTTGACACAACTGTGGGAAGCATTGGAGTCAACATGGGCCAGCATCCCTTTTGAACGCTTTGACACATTGTGGAGTCCATGCCCCGACGAATTGAGGCTGTTCTGAAAAAAGGGGGTGCAACTCCATATTAGGAAGGTGTTCATCATGTTTTGTATGGCAATATCAGAAGAACATTAAAGTAACCTATAAAAGTTAAAGTAACCTTGCACATCGGCATCTTGTATGTAGTAGAGAGACTGAGAGGTGACAATTAAATCCATTTGTAGCACAAAATGCACAAGAATTAGCTTATTGTAGACATAATTCATTTGAATGTCCTTCAGTGCCTCTACAAATGTCATGATTATGCATGAGCACATGATTCTCCTAGATTTACAATAGGCTAACTGTGTTTCATGAACTGCCCTAAGGAGCCAATTATAGGAGACATCTTACTAACTATATGCCATTGCATGTCATTATCTGATTTCTATTAAACGGCCGCACATGGCTTCTACAGTAATGTGAAGGTCACAATGTTTTAGCGCTCATGATTTGATATTTGACCACTGGCACATACGAAACTACATTTAAGACATAAAAAGTCAAATTCAAATGAGTGATGTTTTCATTTATTTCTGGATCTCAAGGCCATCTTATAAACCGGCCATCGCCGTCTGCTCCGTGACATTTAGCTGAAATATCACAAAATGTCAGACAGGGTGAAATCGACTGGTGGATATGTGTGAAAACAGTTTGAATGTGTTTGAGGGAGTTTTAAGACATCAAGTTAAATGAATTCTCACACATTTAAGCTGTGTGTGTGTGTGTGTCTGTGCCCTTCTCCCTCTCCCTGGAGTTGTATAGCTCAGGGTTTTAGGTTGTGTTGGAACAGACCAGGTTCCTCTGTAGAATGGTGTGCCGGAGGCCAGTGACATTTCCTCTTCCTCTGAATGAAGTTCACTGGTTCAGAGCTTCTCAATGGTGGCAGTTTATGACTTTCCCACCAAACCAGGTATTTCCCAGCCTCATAGTCATACTTAACCACTGTAGGGCCCATATTCATGGAGTCCTGATCTAGAATCAGTTTTGAGTTTTACATTCTATTGAATGTTTAGACGTGACCCGATCCTAGATCAGCAGAATTACGTTCCCAGAATCCTAGTCTGGGACACACCAAGGTAGTCATCATCACAGAGAATGGCTTCCTGGTGGGTGTAATTGCTCATGTAAGTCGCTCTGGATAAGAGCGTCTGCTAAATGACTAAAATGTAAATGTAAATGTAAATAAGCTTTTAAAATAAATTGGTGCCACATCCTAGTCTATCACAGTATACAGTAGTGGAGAACGGGTCTGGCTCTCAAGAGTTTACATTTTTTACCTATTTTATTTGTACCTACATTAATTGAAAGAAGACAGGATTTCATGTTGAAATGTCTATACTTTTTCAAGGCGTAGGTTATGTCAAAATGAAAATACTATATAGGGTTGAACAGGCCTTGTCAACTTGTGACAACCAGCCCCACATTATATGCAATTATAATTTCATTTATAAAGCGTTATCTGCAGTTGCTATGAAAAGAAAGGTATGAATGCTTCTGTGTAGGCGCATATTGAATTCTAGGACATTGTGTGCATTATGTGCAGTTTGTACATTGTCGTACATTTCCCCGCCATCACCATTGACAACAACATTTCACTGTCTGGCTTCTGCTGAAATGGCAACTCGTCGTCTACTGCAGTCTGCTCATACAATATCTGCGTCCCAAATGGCACCCTATTCCCTGTATAGTGCACTACTTTGGACTTGAGCCCTATGAGCCCTTGTCAAAAGTAGTGCAATATGTAGGGAATAGAGTGCCATTTGGGAAACATCCAATGCCTATGTAAAATGATATATATTATTCTCCTGCAGCAGCAAAAACAAGACTCCTTGCCCTTCCGTTATGTGTCAGCGAGGGGACATTTCTCCCCTGGATGAGTGGCAGCTACATTGTTTGACTGGTTCTATATGAGAAACCACACACAAAAAGAGTGGTCCAAAGATTGGATTCCTTCCCTTCTATCCCCCTGATATCAGACACATCAGGAATGCAGCGGTCTGTCTTTTTCTATTTTCTGTCCTTCTCTCTCTCTCTATTTCTCTGTCTCTCTTTCTTTTCACTCTCTTCATTCTATTCAACTCTCTCTCTGACCCCCCTCTCTCGCTCTCTCTCTCAATTCAATTCAATTTAAGGGCTTTATTGGCATGGGAAACGTGTGTTAACATTGCCAAAGCAAGTGAAGTAGATAGTAAACAAAAGTGAAATAAACAATAAATATTAACAGTAAACATTACACTCAGAAGTTTCAAAAGAATAAAGACATTTCAAATGTCATATTATGTATATATACAGTGTTGTAACAATGTGCAAATAGTTAAAGTACAAATGGGAAAATAAATAAACATAAATATGGGTTGTATTTACAATGGTGTTTGTTCTTCACTGGTTGCCCTTTTCTTGTGGCAACAGGTCACAAATCTTGCAGCTGTGATGGCACACTGTGGTTTTTCACCCAGTAGATAAGGGAGTTTATCAAAATTGGGTTTGTTTTCGAATTCTTTGTGGATCGCTGTAATCTGAGGGAAATATGTGTCTCTAATATGGTCATACATTTGGCAGGAGGTTAGGAAGTGCAGCTCAGTTTCCACCTCATTTTGTGGGCAGTGTGCACATAGCCTGTCTTCTCTTGAGAGCCAGGTCTGCCTACGGAGGCCTTTCTCAATAGCAAGGCTATGCTCACTGAGTCTGTACATAGTCAAAGCTTTCCTTAAGTTTGGGTCAGTCACAGTGGTCAAGTATTCTGCCACTGTGTACTCTCTGTTTAGGGCCAAATAGCATTCTAGTTTGCTCTGTTTTTTTGTTTGTTCTTTCCAATGTGTCAAGTAATTCTCTTTTTGTTTTCTCATGATTTGGTTGGGTCTAGTTGTGTTGTTGTTGTTGTTGTCCTGGGGCTGTGTGGGGTCTGTTTGTGTTTGTGAACAGAGCCCCAGGACAAGCTTACTTAGGGGACTCTTCTCCAAGTTCATCTCTCTGTAGGTGATGGCTTTGTTATGGAAGGTTTGGGAATCGCTTCCTTTTAAGTGGTTATAGAATTTAACGGCTCTTTTCTGGATTTTGATAATTAGCGGGTATTGGCCTAATTCTGCTCTGCATGCATTATTTGGTGTTTTACGTTGTACACGGAGGATGTTTTTGCAGAATTCTGCATGCAGAGTCTCAATTTGGTGTTTGTCCCATTTTGTGAATTCTTGGTTGGTGAGCGGACCCCAGACCTCAGAACCATAAAGGGCAATGGGTTCTATAACTGATTCAAGTATTTTTAGCCAGATCCTAATTGGTATGTCAAATTTTATGTTCCTTTTGATGGCATAGAAGGCCCTTCTTGCCTTGTCTCTCAGATCGTTCTCTCTCTCTCTCTCTCTCTCTCTCTCTCTCTCTCTCTCTCTCTCCCTCTCTCTCTCTTTCTCTCTCTCCTTCTGCCTCTCTCTCCCTCTCTCTCTTTCTCTCTCTCCTGCCTCTATCTCTCTCTCTCTCTCCTTCTGCCTCTCTCTCTCTCTCTCTCTCTCTCTCTCTCTCTCTCTCTCTCTCTCTCTCTCTCTCTCTCTCTCTCTCTCTCTCTCTCTCTCTCTCTCTCTCTCTCTCTCTCTCTCTCTCTCTCTGTCTCTCTCTCTCTCTCTTGCTCTCCCTCTTTCTTGCTCTCCCTCTCTCTCTCTCCCTCTTGTGCTCTCTCTCTCCTTCTGCCGCTCTCCTTCTCTCCTCCAGGTCTTTGTTTGACATGGATTAAATGCAGTCCAGTAGAAACATATCAGAGCATATCATTAGCATCAGATCTGGAGAGGTAAAGTGAGTCATAATGTGGACTAGCAGGGTCTGTGTGTTCACCTGTAGAACATGGCTGGGGGGTGAGGTCACTGTTGCTCAAAGTAGCGTTCCATCTAAACCCCTGTAACCACAGTTGGACCTCCCTGTATATATACACACATATACACACAAAAAATCTCACATATCCTGCTGAGACTAATGCAACTCCTGCTAAGATTGGAAGAACTTCTGCTGAGACGGTCCTAATATGGACACTTTACAGACAGCCACAATATATCAGAAGCATATAGCCAATCTAACATATTACAAACATTAGATTGGATATACTTTATTCTGTTGTTCACAGAAATTTTATTTGCGTACAGAAAAAGCAACGCGTTTCATCACACATACTTTTTTAAAGGATGTACATTAACACATTTGAGTTAGCAAGAAAGGCATTTCACTGTACTTGTGCATGTGACATTAAAACTTGAAACTTGAAACATTTAGCCATGAATAACTCTCCTTCAAATCTCCCAGTAATGTCTTACCCTATTCTGAATAGATGGTAGACATATTGTATGGTAGTCATCCTTTTTCTGAAAATCACCAATACTCATTCTGTATTCTCATTCTGTAAAAAATAAGCAAACACGTTTGGTGTTTGCCTTGCAAAAGCATTAATTCCCCTTGGCATTTTTCCTATTTTGTTGCATTACAACCTGTAATTTAAATTGAGTTTTTTTGGGATTTGGGACATACACAGAATAGTCCAAATTGGTGATGTGAAATGAAAAAGATTACTTGTTTCAAAGAATTCAAAAAAATAAATAACGGAAAAGTGGTGTGTGCATATCTATTCACGCCCTTTGCTATGAAGCCCCTAAATAAGATCTGGTGCAATCAATTACCTTCAGAAGTCACATAATTAGTTAAATAAAGTCCACCTGTGTGCAATCTAAGTGCCACATGATCTCAGTATATATACACCTGTTCTGAAAGGCCCCGGAGTCTGCAACACTCCTAAGCAAAAATATCAGAAACTTTAAACATCCCACAGAGCACCATTAAATCCATTATTAAAAAATGGAAAGAATATGGCACCACAACAAACCTGCCAAGAGAGGGCCACCCACCAAAACTCACGGACCAGGCAAGGAGGGCATTAATCAGAGAGGCAACTATTCAGAGAGGTGAATAGTTATGCACGCTCAAGTTTTCAGTTTTTTTTGTCTTATTTCTTGTTTGTTTCACAATACAAAATATTTTGCATCTTCAAAGTGGTAGGCATGTTGTGTAAATCAAATGATACAAACCCCCAAAAAATGCATTTTAATTCCAGGTTGTAAGGCAACAAAATAGGAAAAACACTGTAAAGTCTCAACAGGAGTTTGCCACTCTCCAGATAGCTTGCTGAGAGCTGAACTACTAAACTTGACGAATAAAAAGCTAAAGAACTCATATTTAGTTCTTCTCCATGATAGATATATTTATACTTGCTATATGATTCTGTAAGTTCCAGCTTAATACCCCGGCCACAAATCTCCCACTTTCTGAAGTTTTAAATCCCTCCATTTTATATTCAAGTGTCTAAGCTCCTTTGACTGTGTTTTCTCCTTTTCCATTTTAGAGTGTCAGAGTTTCAGACAGGAATAGCGTGGGACGACTCGGGTGAGTGATGCTTTCCGACCAATGAGGGCCCTTCTCTCGTTTGGAAAAAAGTCCACATCCTGTCAACTTACAAACACAGCGAGGACCCACTCCGATTACTCTGTGGACAGAATGTTATGGTATGGTATTGAGCATTGCCTGGTCTACTCAGTGTACCTGAGTTAGGAGTTTGCTCTTACCATAGTACCGGACTTGGAATAGTGGTTCGGAAGGGTGGTTTGGAAATAAGTGTTTTCAAGGGTACATTGGTCGTCTAACCGACTCAGCCAAGGTCTCAAAGTTTCAATGTGTATTCGCCATGTGCACAGGATACAACAGGTGTAAAACAGTACAGTGAAATTCTTGCCTTGAGAGAACTGATAATAATAATAATATAGATACAAATAATAATAATAATATAGATAATAATTAAATAGATAATAATAATATATATAATAATAATAATATAGATAATAATAATTAGATAATAATAATAATAATAATAATAATAATAATATAATAATAATAATAATAATAATAATAATAATAATAATAATAATAATAATAATAGAAAAAAATATAAATAAATAAAAGTAAGAACAAAAACCACACAAGAACTATGATGAGAGTTAAAGAAACACGAGAATGCAAGTACAGTATATACAGGTCAGTGCCAGTACCTTATTCAATGTGCAGGGGTGGTTGAGGTGAGTTTATACAGGGATTGCATGTAAACAGGGCTGAAAAGTGACTGGTAGCAGGAATATGTAAATACTTACAGTAGTAATATATGCCATTTAGCAGACGCTTTTATCCAAAGCAACTTACTGTCATGCGTGCATACATTTTAGATATGGGTGGTCCCGGGTATCGAACACACTACCCTGGCATTAGAAGCTCCATGCTCTATTAGCTGAGCTACAAAGGACCACTAATATGGTCCATATATACTAATGCTAATATATACATGTAAACAGGAAATCTAATCGAAAATAATATTGTTTGTGTGTGTGTGTGTGTGTGTGTGTGTGTGTGTGTGTGTGTGTGTGTGTGTGTGGGGGGGGGCGTGTGAGAAATAGAGAGTTGGTGTGTGTGTCTGTGTGTGTAAGTGTGTGTGTCTGGGTGCAGTTGCACTTAGACAAGAAAATAAATACTGTATACTCTGTGGGTCCGGCGCAATACAATGAATTAATTGATACCAACGTTTTGACAGCTATGCTGTCTTCATCAGGGTTTCATCTGATGGTTTATCAAGGTGCAGCTACAACCATATTTACCTGGTAAAATAATATATTGTTTCCATTTATCCAACCTTCTCAGATCTACCAGAAGTGCCTAAGAAGAAGAGGCTAGGGTTTTGTTCCTGAACAAGGCCACAACAAATATGGATGGGAGAGTGTCAGTAAGCAGAGCACTCTCTCCGGCTTTCAGATGTCTGATATCATAGTATACTTGACGGTTGTCTTGGATACGGTTTGTGTTGGGGAATGGTCGAATTTATGTTTTCCTGAGAGGAAGTATTTGGAAAGTGTTCTGCATCCCAAATGGCACCCTATTCCCTATGTAGTGCATTACTTTTGACCGGAGCCAAGTGGGCTTCCCTATGGGCCCTGGTCCAAAGTAGGGCACTATATAGGGAATAGGGTACCATTTGGGATACAGCCTGTGTGAGCATACCTTTAGGGAATCTCTATCCTTGAATCTGTTGGCATCTGACGGATGGCTGTAGTGGGGATGAATATATTGTTTTGATCGTTCATCTCACTGAATGTGACACACAGGCATAATAGAGTATATATAACTCAGGAGGGACACCGGAGTTCTATACTAGCAGAGGGACGGATGATAATCAAGGTCAATGTTTACCAGAGTGCTAGAAAAGCATGCCGTTATTGTGACTGAATACTTTTAACACAAGTAGTTTGCAGTGTTGAGTAGTAGTGAACTACATGCAGTTCAACTATATAGTAATTAAACCGCATTAGCTTGGTGGTAGGGCAAACACATTCTGTTAACATCTGAATCCAGAGTGATCTGTTATTGCATTTTTTATTTGATGAAATTTCAGATTTAGATAAGACAATTTTTCACAAAGCAGTTTGGATGTAGTGAACTACTTTTTTAAAGTAGCTTTAGTTAAGGAAACTGTAGCTTAACTTCTTTCATTGTGAAGTAATTGTTAGCTTAATAAACTATATTTTCAGAGTAGCTTCCCCAACACTGGTAGTTTGTTTGATTCCAGGTTCCATATGAAGGAAAATAAATCACAGAACTTTCTCTTTTGTTCTCTGTCTCCCTTTCACACACATGCACACAGGCACGCACACATACACACATACACACACACACACATGCACACACACACACATGCACACACACACAAATGCACACACACATACTCCATTTGGCTCTCAGTCATTTTCTTTGAAGAAAGCAGCAGCTGGGGACTGGAGGAGACTGTGGGGAAAATAAACTTAGGGGAGAGGTTACCCACTGAGTCTGCTATAGTGGTGCGTTTGTGCGTGCATGCGTGTGTGTGTGTGTTGAGACTACAGGATTACAGCACTAAAACTTCAAGGGAGGCACATGCTACGAATTGGATCTGTGTGAGACAAACATCAGCAGCAGTTCATGGACAAACCCTGGGTTGTAGTCACTAGGAACCAAAATGGAAGCAAACTGGCCAAAACACTTGTTTTCACCTAACCTTATGTTAGAGGGAAAATGTAATGTGTTGTATTTTTTTTTGAAGGATGCATTGCAAATAAAATTTGTGTGTGAAGTGCTATGCTTGGCTTGGAGTATTTGAGAAGCAACTTACAAAAATAAAATAATGGAGCTTGTCCCCCAATTTTATTCTTATCCAAACCCATTTAGCTGCTAGCCATTTACTATTATTATCATCAACTGATTCTCCTTATATTTATCACTGTCCCCAAGTAACCAGAATATTCTAAAGAGTCCTTATCGAGACTAACTCCTGTGGTGATGTTGGTGTAATTCTGGCCACATTTAGAGACTTCTCTCAGCCGAGGTGTGTGTTTTTCGCTGTGGCTCTGATAACAGTTGACTGCTGTTATCCCTCGCTCCCTCTGTCCGCTGCACACCCGCAGAGCTCAGATTAAAGCTGAATTATCTGTGTAGAGAGAGAGCATCTGCCGCTGCCTCCTCCTCAATCTTGGGTTTCATCTGGTGCTTGTTGTTGTCGTTCTCCCCAGAAGTGAGAGAAGGAGGGAGGAGGACTGCAGTCCAGTTTATATCCCCCTCTCTACCTGCAGGGAAAATGCTTCAACTTTACATTGCCATTACGGCCACATGTTTATTATATTTGAGTAATTTACTAGACGCTCTTATACAGAGCTGCTTACAAACTAAAATAGGATAAACAACCACATATTTTCATTTATTTTTATTTCAACTTTATTTAACCAGGTAAGCCAGTTGAGAACAAGTTCTCATTTACAACTGCGACCTGGCCAAGTGTGATGAAAACCCCCCCACAGAGTTACATATCAGGTAAACAAAACAAAGTCACAAATACAACAGAAAATATATAAACAGTGTATGAGAATGTAGTAAGTTATGGAGGTAAGGCAATAAATAGGCCATAGTGCAAAATAGTAAAATGTTGTATTAAGACTGGAGTGATAGATGTGCAGAAGATGATGTGCAAATAGAGATACTGGGGTGCAAATTAGCTAAATAAATTACAATATGGGGATGAGGTAGTTGGGTGGGCTAATTTCAGAATGGCTGTGTACAGGTGCAGTGATCGGGTAAGCTGCTCTGACAACTGAAGCTTAAAGTTAGTGAGGGAGATAAGAGTCTCCAGGTTCAGAGATTTTTGCAGTTCGTTCCAGTCATTGGCAGCAGAGAACTGGAATGAATGGCGGCCAAAGGAGGTGTTGGCTTTGGGGATGACCAGTGAGATATACCTGCTGGAGCGCAGACTACGGGTGGGTGTTGCTATGGTGACCAGTGAGCTAAGATAAGACGGGGATTTGCCTAGCAGTGATTTATAGATTACCTGGAGCCAGTGGGTTTGGCGACGAATATGTAGTGAGGGCCAGCCAACAAGAGCGTACAGGTCACAATGGTGGGTAGTATATGGGGCTTTGGTGACAAAACGGATGGCACTGTGATAGACTACATCCAATTTGCTGAGTAGAGTGTTGGAGGCTATTTTGTAAATGACATCGCCGAAGTCAAGGATCGGTAGGATAGTCAGTTTTACGAGGGCATGTTTGGCAGCATGAGTGAAGGAGGCTTTGTTGCGAAATAGAAAGCCGATTCTAGATCTAACTTTTGATTGGAGATGCTTAATGTGAGTCTGGAAGGAGAGTTTACAGTCTAACCAGACACCTATGTATTTGTAGTTGTCCACATACTCTAGGTCAGACCCGCCGAGAGTAGTGATTCTAGTCGGGTGGGCGGGTGCAAGCAGCGTTCGGTGGAGGCTACGGAAGGAGTGTTGTATGGCGTTGAAGCTCCTTTGGAGGTTTGTTAACACAGTGTCCAATGAAGGGCCAGATGTATACAAAATGGTCTGAATTTGTGTGAAGGAGAAGCGGGGGGGCATGGGTAAGTTGCAGCGGAGGGTGTAGAGCTAGTGGCCAGGGTAGTGGTAGCCAAGTGGAAAGCATGGCCAGCCGTAGCAAAATGCTTGTTGAAATTCTCGATTATTGTAGATTTATTGGTGGTGACAGTGTTTCCTAGCCTCAGTGCAGTGGGCAGCTGGGAGGAGGTGCTCTTTTTTTCCATGGACTTTACAGTGTCCCAAAAGTTTTTGGAGTTAGTGCTACAGGATGCAAATTTCAGTTTGAAATAGCTAGCCTTTGCTTTCCTAACTGATTGTGAATATTGGTTCCGGACTTCCCTGAAAAGTTGCATATCACGGGGGCTGTTCGATGCTAATGCAGTATGCCACAGGATGTTTTTGTGCTGGCCAAGGGCAGTCAAGTCTGAGGAGAACCAGGGGCTATAACTGTTCTTAGTTCTGAATTTTTTGAATGGGGCATGCTCATTTAAGATTTAGAGGAAAGCACTTTTAAAGAACAACCAGGCATCCTCTACTGACGGAATGAGGTCAATATCCATCCAGGATACCCGGGCCAGTTCAATTAGAAAGGCCTGCTCGCTAAATTGTTTTAGGGAGAGTTTGACAGTGATGAGGGGTGGTCGTTTGACCGCGGACCCATTACGGACACAGGCAATAAGGCAGTGATCGCTGAGATCCTGGTTGAAGACAGCGGAGGTGTATTTAGAGGGTAAATTTGTCAGGATGATATCTATGAGGGTGCCCATGTTTACAGATTTAGGGTTGTACCTGGTAGGTTCGTTGATAATTTGTGTGAGATTGAGGGCATCTAGTTTAGATTGTAGGTTGGCCGGGGTGTTAAGCATATCCCAGTTTAGGTCACCAAGCAGTACGAACTCTGAGGATAGATGGGGGGCAATAAGTTCACATATGGTGTCCAGGGCACAGCTCTGGACTGAGGTGGGTCTGTAGCAAGCGGCAACAGTGAGAGACTTATTTCTGGAAAGGTGGATTTTTAGAAGTAGAAGCTCAAACTGTTTGGGCACAGATCTGGATAGTACGATAGAGCTCTGCAGGCTATCTCTACAGTAGATTGCAACCCCATCCCCTTTGGCAGTTCTATCGAGACAGAAAATGTTGTAGTTGGGGATGGACATTTCTACATTTTTGGTGGCCTTCCTAAGCCAGGATTCAGACACTGCTAGAACATCAGGGTTGGCTGAGTGTGCTAACGCAGTGAATAACTCAAACTTAGGAAGTAGACTTCTGATATTTATGTGCAAGAAACCAAGACTTTTGCCATTACAGAAGTCATCAAATGATAGCGCCTGGGGAGTAGGAGTGATACTGGGGGCTACAGGGCCTGGGTTAACCTCTACATCATCAGAGGAACAGAGGAGGAGTAGAATAAGGATACGGCTAAAGGCTTTAAGTATTGGTCTTCTAGTGCGTTGGGTACAGAGTAAAAAAGGGGCAGATTTCCGGGCGTTGTAGAATAGATTCAGGGCATTATGTACATTATGTACAGACAATGATATGGAAGGATATGAGTACAGTGGCGGTAAACCTAAGCGTTGGGTAACGATGAAAGAGATAGCATCACTGGAGACACTAATTGAGTCGGTCTCCACGTGTATGGGGGGTGGGACAAAGGAGCTATCTAAGGCAGGTTGAGCTGGGCTGGGGGATCTACAGTGAAATAGCACAATAATAAATAACCAAAACAGCAATAAGCAAGGCATTTTGACATGGGAGATAGGCATAAAGCAATCACAGGTGTTATTCGAGAGAGCTAAGACAACAGCTGGTAATGGCGACAAAGTTTGGGCTGAGGCTAAACATAAACAGGATGCGGTACCGTATAAAGGAACAGTCCAGCAGGCATCAGCTGTATAGCTGAGTTATCATAAGTTCCAGTGAACAGCAATAGGAGAGTTCGGAGGTAGTTCAGGGGCTGCTACAGCACTGGCGAGCAAGAGGCCACGGCTTGTGTTTGCAAGTGTGCCGGGGCTAGCAGATGGATCTTCGTGGTCGACGTCGTAACGGGAAGCCTGTTGAAAACACAGACCAGTCGTGTTGGATCGGCGGGGCTACGTGTCAACACTAGGAGGTCCCGTCCGGTTGACAGAGAGGTAGATAGCCGGGAGCTGGGCCTGGCTCGAGGCTAGCACAAGGCTGATTAGCCAACAACAACATCCATTTGGTTGCAGCTAGCTAGTTGCGATGATCCGGTGTTAAAGTCCAGTGATTCCGTGATTCCGGCAGAGAAACCGATATGTTCTGGGTCGATAACGCGCTGTGCAGACAGTGCAGACTGGCCGATAATAGCCCAGGCTAGAGCTGACTGGTAGGTAGTGCAGGCCACAGACAATGGTGAAAAACCGCTAATGGTGGCTAATAGCAAGTAGCTTGTTAGTTGGCTACTCCCGTCCGGTAGACAGAGAGTTAGATAGCCGGGATATGGGCCTGGCTCAAGGCTAGCTCAAGGCTAACTGGTGCTTGCTTCGGGGGCAGTGGTGATTAGCCAACAGCAACATCCATTAGGTTGCGGCTAGCTAGTTGCGATCCTGTGTTAATGTCCAGTGATTCAGTTATTCCAGCAGAAAATCCGATGTTCTGGGTGAAAACCGCTAACGGTGGCTAATAGCAAGTAGCTAGTTAGCTGGCTAGCTAGTTTCAACTGGAGATTCTAGATAAAAGGTAAGTCAATAATAGAATCCGTTCCACATTGAATGAGGCGGGTTGCAGGAAAGTATATTTTGTAGAAGGATGAAAAGTGTGATAGGGATATATGTATGAAAAATACAAAAAAATACAAAAAACAGCCTATTTACACGGACACACAACAAAGAACACAACCGCACTGCTACCGCACTGCTACGCCATCTTGGATGTCACGGTCATTCTAAGAAAATCTCTCTTCAATATCAGATGAATAGCCAGTGGAATAGCCTATAAACTGACCTTGTACCAGGATAGTTAGTACCTAGCCAACATTAATACCTACCAAAATCTATCAATCTACTTGGAATGAAATAAGCTTCTCACTTGTCATGTACAGTGCTTTCAGAAAGTATTCACACCTCTTGAATTTTAAATGGATTAAATTGACGTTTTTTGTCACTGGCAATATCTTGACTCAATAAGTATTCAACCCCTTGCAGGAGTAAAAATTTGCATAATAAGTTGCATGGATTCACTCTGTGTGCAATAATAGTATTTAACATGACTACCTCATCTCTGTACCCCACACACACAATTATCTGTCCCTCAGTAAGTCCCTCAGCACTAAATATCAAACACAGATTCAACCACAAAAAACAGTTTTTCCAATATCTCGCAAAGAAGGGCACCTATTGGTAGATGGGTAAAAAAAGAATCTGACAATGAATATCCCTTTGGCGCATGGTGAAGTTATAAATTACACTTTGGATGGTGTATCAATACACCCAGTCACAGCAAAGATAACTCAGTTGCCAGAGAGGAAGGAAACCACTCAGGGATTTCACCAGTTAAAACCATTACAGAGTTTAATGGTTGTGATAGGAGAAAACTGAGGATGGATCAAGAACATTGTAGTTACTCCACAATACTAAGCTAAATGACAGAGTGAGAAGAAGGAAGCTTGTACAGAATAAAAATATTCCAAAATATGCATCCTGTTTGCAATAAGGCACTAAAGTAAAACTGCAAAAAGATTAGCAAAGAAATTAACTTTATGTCCTGAATACAAAGTGTTATGTTTGGGGCAAAACCAACACAACGCATCACTGAGTACTACTCTTCATATTTTCAAGCATGGTGGTGGCAGCATCATGTTATGAGTATGCTTGTCATCGGCAAGGACTACGTAATAGAGCAAAGCACAGGCAAAATCCTAGAGGAAAACCTGGTTCAGTCTGCTTTCCAACAGACACTGGGAGACAAATTCAGCAGGCCAACAGACACTGGGAGACAAATTATTGCGTACCAAGACAACAATACGTATTCCTGAGTGGCCTAGTTTCAGTTATTACTTGAAATTGGCTTGAAAATCTATGGCAATCTAGCAATGGTCAACAACCAACTTGACTGAGCTTGAAGAATTTAAAAAAGAATAAACTACAAATATTGTACAATCCAGGTGTGCAGAGCTCTTAGAGAGATACCCAGAAAGACTGACAGCTATAAATACTGCCAAAGGTGATTCTAACATGTATTGACTCAGGGGTGTGAATACTTATGTAAATTAGATATTTCATTTTCATTTTCAAGAAATGTAAAATAAAACATTAAAAACACGTTTTCACTTTGTCATTATGGGGTATTTTATGTAGAAGCGTAAGAAAAACATATTTAATTCATTCTGAATTCAGGCTGTAACACAACAAAATGTGGAATAAGTCAAGGGTATAAATACTTTCTGAAGGCACTGTAACTAAAAAGCCTCAATGTAGACACTGTGATAAGGAAGAGATGTATATTAACTGAAGTGTTAAAATGGAGGATCCTTCACCACAGCAGATATGAAAGAGCTCATATAGAAGCTTTAGAATCATCAACTGCAGGTGCACTGACCTTGTTTGACCCTCATCTCTCCCCCTCTTCTCCTCCTCCTTCTCCTCCTCACCTCCGTCGTCATCCTCCTCTTACTCTGTCATTCATACACCTGGCCTTGACGTGAGAGAGGGAAGAGAAGACATCAATGTGAGAGAGCAAAGCTGTAATTCCAGGTTACTTTGTCAAAAGGAGGGAAGCATTTCCATACCATCAGCTTCTATTCAGAGCTATAGATGATTTCAACACAACTATAATGTTATTATGTCCCCTTGATAGACATGGTTACAGCTTTTCTGAAAAACAGACACTTCTTTGCCCTGCACTTATGGCCCTAGAAGGAAATCATCCTATACTTTCATATGCCATTACAGAAGCATTTACGATAGTGGGCTTGCATGCTACACAGAATGACATATTCTCCTCTCCTACTTCTACCTGGAGGGAAACCAGGGGGAAAGAACCAGCGTGCCTAGATTGTAATGAGTTTAGCCTTATTCACAATGCATCATGGTAGAAGTCCCCCCACTCTCGACGGGAATACAACACACACACGTCACAAACCCAAGGGAAGACGATGCCAGGAGCTAGACAGCCACTGATTGGCTGGGCTGATTTGTCCACACTCCAAGTGTGACTGGAGGTTAACTAGAATGGGGAACATTCCCACTTTAGGGAGGCTGCTGTTTATCATGAGGCTGGAGCTACCTGAGCTACCTGAGGAAGAATACGAGACGACCAACCACAGAATGAAATACAACATTATATTGCATATATCTATCTGGCCAACAGTCAGAGAAAAGCCCTAGCTGACACTGAAACGTGTTAGGTGGAGCTGAATAAATAAACTAGGGACTAATGGTGCAGACTGTGGTGTGTGTGTGTGTGTGTGTGTGTGTGTGTGTATCTCTGTGTCTGTGCACGATTTACATATTGCTTAGAACAGACGTATAGAGAGCTTGACGAAGCCTTCCCAGGCCCAGTGGCGGGTTGATGGCAGTAATGTGGGGTTGTGAGCAGAGCAGAGCTGTCAGGTGTTGAGGTGTCTGACAGACAGAGGGGTGAGGAGGAACCACAGGGGCCAGTATCAGGGGCCACGCTGTTCCCCTAACACACTGGGGACAGTTGCACCAATCACACACGCACGTACACACACAGTCTGAAAAAGACAAACGGTAACCGAGCACAACTTCAAAAATACAATTTAATTGCTTTTTAAGCTCTCTTAAATACTCAAATGTGAGTTTTGAGGTGTGAAAGTCCTAGGAAAAGGGGTATTATTTCATGAGAGTCAAGTGAAGGTATATATATGCCTGTTACATATTAATATTATGCATTTCTTTAACAATTGGGTGCCATTTTGAATAAAACATGGAGTTGTGTAAGCTAAGATCACATAATGACAATTTAGTCTACTGGGGAAAAGAGATCGCCAACCTTATACCTCCTACTGTCAGAGCAGTGCTATTTTCATAAATACATTCATCATGGCTGCAAATGAGAGGCCATCTTCATGCTTCATATACAACCAGCATTTTGATGAGAACAAATGCAAGTCATATCTCCAATGCAAAATATAGATCTATTCCACATCACTTGTACGGTGCACATTTTAGGAAATGGCTACTCCCTAGGGAGTCTTTTCACAGGGAGAAGGTACACTTGTCATAGAAAGTATGGACTTTTGTCAGACAGTAGGGATGTCCTATAATGTACACCATACAGTCTGTCCCACACTGGTTGATTGGAAACACTTCAATAATGTATTCATGGCATTCACGCAAAGACTATAGGTCTAGCACAATGCCTATTTTGATTCCAAATGTATTCATTTAGGGTTCAACGTATATAGAACATTTATTGCCTACAGGCTTAGACAAAAAGGTGCTATCTAGAACCTAAAATGGTTATTTGGCTGTCCCCATAGGAGAACCCTTTGAATAGCCTTTTTTGGTTCCAGGTAGAACACTTTTGGCTCCAGTTAGAACCCTTTTAGGTTCCATGTAGGACCCTATCCACAGAGGGTTTACATGGAATCCAAAAGGGTTCTATGTGGTACCAAAAAGGGTTCTCCTATGGGGACAGACGAATAACTCCTTTGGAACAATTTTTTCTTTTTTTCTGATGAAGATCGGTAGCCATCTCATGATTATTTATTTTTTTAGCTCCTTATTTTTTCATGATTATAACATATCATATTGGCGAGGCAATCACTGAGTGTTACTTTGACATCTCCATGGCCACCCTGTTCAGTAGCCATTTAAGAGGTGGAATGTTTTAATGGCCAGAAGTCATTCATCACGTCCCTGTCCCAAATAGCACCCTATTCCCTTTGTAGGACCCAACTTTTGATCAGGGCCAATGGGCTCTGGTCAAGAGTAGTGCACTATGTAGGGAATAGGGTGTCATTTGGGACGCAGACCAGTTCTAAAGGGCAACTTAGACAATGGGCCTTTGTATCAGGGACACCTATGACACCTATCTGCTTGTCTTTTGTTGGGTCTCCCCTCCTCTTCCAGCAATGCTGTGTGTTTGACTCCTAATTAGAAGGATGTGAGCAGATGATTACAAATGAAATGCATCTCCCTGGGTGTGTAATTGGACTGTGATCTGACTGTAACTTGTCTGGTTGTGAAATTGGAACTCCCTATACTCCTCAACACCATAAGTGGAATCACAGTCGAAGGTCGTGCTCAAGTCACGGCTATATAATGATGTTGATGTACAGTGGCTTGCGAAAGTATTCACCCCCCTTGGCATTTTTCCTATTTTGTTGCCTTACAACCTGGAATTAAAATGGATTTTTGGGGGGTTTGTATCATTTGATTTACACAACATGCCTACCACTTTGAAGATGCAAAATAATTTTTTTTGTGAAACAAACAAGAAATAAGACCAAAAAAAAGAAAACTTGAGCGTGCATAACTATTCACCCCCCCAAAGTCAATACTTTGTAGAACCACCTTTTGCAGCAATTACAGCTGCAAGTCTCTTTGGGTATGTCTCTATCAGTTTGGCACATCTAGCCACTGGGATTTTTGCCCATTCTTCAAGGCAAAACTGCTCCAGCTCCTTCAAGTTGGATGGGTTCCGCTGGTGTACAACAATCTTTCAGACATACCACAGATTCTCAATTGGATTGAGGTCTGGGCATTGACTAGGCCATTCCAAGACAATTATATGTTTCCCTTAAACCACTCGAGTGTTGCTTTAGCAGTTTGCTTAGGGTCATTGTCCTGCTGGAAGGTGAACCTCTGTCCCAGTCTCAAATGTCTGGAAGACTGAAACAGGTTTCCCTCAAGCATTTCCCTGTATTTAGCACCATCCATCATTCCTTCAATTCTGACCAGTTTCCCAGTCCCTGCCTATGAAAAACATCCCCACAGCATGATGCTTCCACCACCATGCTTCACTGTGGGGATGGTGTTCTCGAGGTGATGAGAGGTGTTGGGTTTACGCCAGACATAGCATTTTCCTTGATGGCCAAAAAGCTCAATATAAGTCTCATCTGACCAGAGTACCTTCTTCCATGTGTTTGGGGAGTCTCCCACATGCCTTTTGGCGAACAACAAACATGTTTGCTTATTTCTTTCTTTAAGCAATGGCTTTTTTCTGGTCACTTTTCCGTAAAGCCCAGCTCTGTGGAGTGTACGGCTTAAAGTGTTCCTGTGGACAGATATTCCAATCTCTGCTGTGGAGCTTTGCAGCTCCTTCAGGGTTATCTTTGGTCTCTTTGTTGCCTCTCTGATTAATGCTCTCCTTGCCTAGTCCATGAGTTTTGGTGGGCGGCCCTCTCTTGGCAGGTTTGTTGTGGTGCCATATTCTTTCAATTTTTTAATAATGGATTTAATGGTGCTCTGTGGGATGTTCAAAGTTTCTGATATTTTTTTATAACCCAGCCCTGATCTGTACTTCTCCACAACTTTGTCATTGACCTGTTTGGAGAGCTCCTTGGTCTTCATGGTGCCGCTTGCTTGGTGGACTTCTGAAGGTAATTGGTTGCACCAGATCTTATTTAGGGGCTTCATTGCAAAGGGGATGAATACATATGCACGCACCACTTTTCCGTTATTTATTTTCTATAATTTTTTTCATTTCACTTCACCAATTTGGACTATTTTGTATATGTCCATCACATGAAATCCCAAAACAATTCCATTTAAATTACAGGTTGTAATGCAACAATATAGGAAAAACACCAAGGGGGATAAATACTTTTGCAAGGCACTGTATTGTGTGTTAACCACATGCCAAATACAATTTTCCAACGTATGATAATTTGACAGACAATAAAGCTTTTTACAGTTCAATCTAATTCAAGTGAATTTGAATCAAGATGGAGATGCCTATACTAAATTTAAGCAAATTACCCAATTTCAAATTCTCACCACGGGTTTAAATGGTGCAGACACAGCAAACAGTTGTCTGACTTTGACTAGACGGACCAGCAAACTATAGTCTTCGACTGTTTTCTTGTTGACACACAGCAAATAGTCTCCGACAGAGTTTTCTCTGTTTGGGTATAGGAAAGAGCTATAGGGAATAAAAACATTCCCATTAAAAATATTGCTAAGGCCCTCACTGTATGTTAACTCAGCAGCGTGTTGAAAAATACATTTAGGATTACACATTTTCATGTCATGTTTTGCTCACCAGACACCAACAGACATGAAACAAACAGTATGGTGCCATTTGGCATAGAGACAACAAACCGCAAATGACAGATTTCCTTTGACTTTATCTCTCGGTGTCTGTTTTATAACTGCCCAGCGACAAACCCATAACCTTATGCTATGTGTAACGAGTGAGTTATGATCAAAAGCAGTTACTTAATTAATCAAATCAAATCAAATCAAATCAAATCAAATTTTATTGGTCACATGCGCCGAATACAACAGGTGCAGACATTACAGTGAAATGCTTACTTACAGCCCTTAACCAACAGTGCATTTATTTTAAACAAAAAAAGTAAGAATAAAACAACAACAAAAAAGTGTTGAGAAAAAAAGAGCAGAAGTAAAATAAAGTGACAGTAGGGAGGCTATATATACAGTAAAATAAAGTGACAGTAGGGAGGCTATATATACAGGGGGGTACCGTTGCATAGTCAATGTGCGGGGGCACCGGCTAGTTGAGGTAGTTGAGGTAATATGTACATGTGGGTAGAGTTAAAGTGACTATGCATAAATACTTAACAGAGTAGCAGCAGCGTAAAAAGGATGGGGTGGGGGGGCAGTGCAAATATTCCGGGTAGCCATGATTAGCTGTTCAGGAGTCTTATGGCTTGGGGGTAGAAGCTGTTGAGAAGTCTTTTGGACCTAGACTTGGCACTCCGGTACCGCTTGCCGTGCGGTAGCATGAGAGAACAGTCTATGACTAGGGTGGCTGGAGTCTTTGACAATTTTGAGGGCCTTCCTCTGACACCGCCTGGTATAGAGGTCCTGGATGGCAGGGAGCTTTGCCCCAGTGATGTACTGGGCCGTACGCACTACCCTCTGTAGTGCCTTGCGGTCAGAGGCCAAGCAGTTGCCATACCAGGCGGTGATGCAACCAGTCAGGATGCTCTCGATGGTGCAGCTGTAGAATTTTTTGAGGATCTGAGGACCCATGCCAAATCTTTTTAGTCTCCTGAGGGGGAATAGGCTTTGTCGTGCCCTCTTCACGACTGTCTTGTTGTGTTTGGACCATGATAGTTCGTTGGTGATGTGGACACCAAGGAACTTGAAGCTCTCAACCTGTTCCACTACAGCCCCGTCGATGAGAATGGGGGCGTGCTCAGTCCTCTTTTTTTTCCTGTAGTCCACAATCATCTCCTTTGTCTTGGTCACGTTGAGGGAGAGGTTGTTGTCCTGGCACCACACGGCCAGATCTCTGACCTCCTCCCTATAGGCTGTCTCATCGTTGTCGGTGATCAGGCCTACCACTGTTGTGTCGTCGGCAAACTTAATGATGGTGTTGGAGTCGTGCCTGGCCATGCAGTCATGGGTGAACAGAGAGTACAGGAGGGGACTGAGCACGCACCCCTGAGGGGCCCCCGTGTTGAGGATCAGTGTGGCAGATGTGTTGTTACCTACCCTTAACACCTGGGGGCGGCCCGTCAGGAAGTCCAGGATCCAGTTGCAGAGGGAGGTGTTTAGTCCCAGGATCCTTAGCTTAGTGATGAGCTTAGAGGGCACTATGGTGTTGAATGCTGAGCTGTAGTCAATGAATAGCATTCTCACGTAGGTGTTCCTCTTGTCCAGGTGGGAAAGGGCAGTGTGGAGTGCGATAGAGATTGCATCATCTGTGGATCTGTTGGGGCGGTATGCAAATTGGAGTGGGTCTAGGGTTTCTGGGATTATGCTGTTGATGTGAGCCATGACCAGTCTTTCAAAGCACTTCATGGCTACAGACGTCAGTGCTACGGGTCGGTAGTCATTTAGGCAGGTTATCTTAGAGTTCTTGGGCACGGGGACTATGGTGGTCTGCTTGAAACATGTTGGTATTACAGACTCAGTCAGGGACATGTTGAAAATGTCAGTGAAGACACTTGCCAGTTGGTCAGCACATGCTCGGAGTACACGTCCTGGTAATCCGTCTGGCCCTGCGGCCTTGTGAATGTTGACCTGCTTAAAAGTCTTACTCACATCGGCTACGGAGAGCGTGATCACATAGTCGTCCGGAGCAGCTGGTGCTCTCATGCATGCTTCAGTGTTGCTTGCCTCGAAGCGAGCATAGAAGTGGTTTAGCTCGTCTGGTAGGCTTGTGTCACTGGGCAGCTCGCGGCTGTGCTTCCCTTTGTAGTCTGTAATAGTTTTCAAGCCCTGCCACATCCGACGAGCGTCAGAGCCAGTGTAGTATGATTCAATCTTAGACCTGTATTGACTCTTTGCCTGTTTGATGGTTCGTCGGAGGTCATAGCGGGATTTCTTATAAGCGTCCGGGTTAGAGTCCCGTTCCTTGAAAGCGGCAGCTCTACCCTTTAGCTCAGTGCGGATGTTTCCTGTAATCCATGGCTTCTGGTTGGGGTATGTACGTACGGTCACTGTGGGGACGACATCATCGATGCACTTATTGATGAAGCCAGTGACTGATGTGGTGTACTCCTCAATGCTGTCTGAAGAATCCCGGAACATGTTCCAGTCTGTGCTAGCAAAACAGTCCTGTAGCTTAGCATCTGCGTCATCTGACCACTTTTTTATTAACCGAATCACTGGTGCTTCCTGCTTCAGTTTTTGCTTATAAGCAGGAATCAGGAGGATAGAGTTATGGTCAGATTTGCCAAATGGAGGGCGAGGGAGAGCTTTGTATGCGTCTCTGTGTGTGGAGTAAAGGTGGTCTAGAGTTTTTTCCCCTCTGGTTGCACATTTAACATGCTGGTAGAAATTAGGTAGAACGGATTTAAGTTTCCCTGCATTAAAGTCCCCGGCTACTAGGAGCGCTGCATCTGGATGAGCGTTTTCCTGTTGATTAATGGCCTTGTACAACTCATTCAGTGCAATCTTAATGCCAGCATTGGTTTGTGGTGGTAAATAGACAGCTATGAAAAATATAGATGAAATCTCTCTTGGTAAATAGTGTGGTCTACAGCTTATCATAAGATACTCTACCTCAGGCGAGCAAAACCTCGAGACTTCCTTAGTATTTGATTTTGTGCACCAGCTGTTGTTTACAAATATACACAGACCGCCGCCCCTTGTCTTACCAGAGTCAGACGTTCTGTCCTGCCGATGTAGCGTATAGCCTGCTAGCTGAATGTTGTCATTGTTGTCGTTCAGCCACGACTCCGTGAAACATAAGATATTACAGTTTTTAATGTCCCGTTGGTAGGATAACCGTAATCTTAAATCGTCAATTTTTTTCTCAAAAGATTGAACGTTGGCTAATAGGATTGATGGGAGAGGCAGTTTACTCGCACGCCGTCGGATCCTTACAAGGCACCCGGATCTGCGTCCACGATATCTCCGTCTCTTCCTCACGCGAATGACGGGGATCTGGGCCTTGTTGGGTGTCTGTAGAATATCCTTCGCGAACGCCTCGTTGAAGAAAAAGTCTTCGTCCAATGCGAGGTGAGTAATCGCTGTCCTGATATCCAGAAGCTCTCTTTGGTTATAAGAGACGATGGCAGAAACATTATGTACAAAATATATTACAAATAACGCGGAAAAACACACATAATAGTACAATTGGTTAGAGGGCTGTAAAACGGCAGCCATCTTCTTCCGGCGCTTTGTAATTGAACATAACATTCAAACAACAATCAGCTGTAACCTTCTCCCTTAATCATCCAAATCAATTGCCATTTTACTTACTGGAGAGAAATTATTCACGGGACGCGTTCGAGGCAGTGAATACAGAACTCTCGACGATAAAGCCAGGTTGACAAAAATAATTTAGGTTTACGGTGTCCATATTAGGACAGCCTCCGCCTCACAAGAAGTGCCAGTCTCAACCATCTCCTTATGAGGCTGTCCATTTGGTCACTGTGTGCTTCACACTTTAGGGTCAGTTCATGCTCAGAGGAGGACTACTGAGCTGAGAGATATCCCTACTCTTATCTCAAGCAAAATCGCATTTCTCAGCATCCGTCCCCTAAAGTCCCCTAAAGTCCCCTAAAGTCCCCTAAAACCCAGAACAGAGCTTAGCCTTATAGCCACCTCAGTGTGTCCCAGTCTGAGAAAACCGAGACTCCAGTGATTTATAAACTCTGGTGTCCTTTTCCCGGCCTGCTCACAGCTCTTTTTTGTAACACAAAAACGGGGACCAACAGGAATGAACTGGTAAGGGGATAGTGAAGGGACGGAGCATTGGGACGCAACAGTGCATAATTCAACTGATGGACATCTGCGGATGAGAGAACTGTCGTATCGAAATCCCTCACCCCCGTATCAAGGTTGGAGCGTTTATGTGGGAACCTCTAGGCCGGTCTCGGGACTTAAATGCCAGAATCCTTCATTGTCCCTAATTTTGTGTCAAGGGACATCTTGCATTGGTCTACAAACTCAAAATGGCCGCCACATGCAACCCACTGCAATGCTTACCTCTGCCTGGATAGGAGAGCATGGCTGCATCCAGGAACAAACACTACTCCAAGACAATTGTGTAGTTATGAAGGGATTGGATTCTACCTGTGAGCAATATGGTAAAATCTCATATCAGGGGACAACATGGCGCTATTACAGTATTCCCTATACCTATCAAATTCTTTCAGATCTAGATTAGAGAAAAGCACCTATGGGTTATGTCTGTAGGGGCCATCATTAGACAAGCTCCTAGGCACAGGTAATAATGGACCCCTGAGGCACCACTTCATATTGGCTGGTTATAATTTGCTCACATCACACTGAGAGCAAATGAACGGTTCTGGCTAAGTGGCAGACCTCCAACTGCTACTGTATGCCTATGTATGAGAAAAATCCTACAGCTCAGAACTGTCTCTCCCTCTTAGTCGGTAACGCTTTATAATAACAAATACCATATAAATGATTTATTAAGGTACATTATTATAAAGCGTTTCTTCTTAGATTTATATTACTGTACCAGCAATGTTTCTTAATTCCAGTCCTACAGACCCAAAGGGTTGCATACCTTTATTCTAGCCCAGAACTAACATAATGGGTTCAGCTAATCAATTTATCACCAAGGCTTTGATTAGTTGAATTAGATGTGTTAGTGCTAGGCTAGAATGAAACATGTGCACCCCTTTGGGTCCCAAGGACCAGGAAGAATTAAGAAGGGGAAAACACTACTGCTGTACAGTAAGCACATTGTGTAACTTCCCCCGCTCTGGGTCCTATATTTTAGGGCTTGTCACATTGCATTGCGTTGAGTTTAATGTGATTTTAGATCTCTGGCTGTGATCAAACTGACATTGCTGACCCCCGTGTCGCCCGGCATGTGGTGGATACTGTGATCTCTGCCAGCTCCAACACCAATGCATCTCCCTTTGAGCTACTGCTGCCTCCACACACTGCATGACCTCTGTCATCTTCTGCTGTGTTTGCATGGCAAGGTGTAGACGCACACTCACACGCACACGCACACACGCACACACACACACACACACACACACACACACACACACACACACACACACACACACACACACACACACACACACACACACACACACACACACACACACACACACACACACACACACACACACACACACACTGATGGAAGGACAGATACACACATGCTTTTTCAGTGTACTAAGCCCAACAGTTGTTGTTTTTATTGAAGCAGTAGTATTTCACTGCTGGAATTGGTTAAACATATATTTTATTTGTGTATCTGCATAGTTCATGTGGCATGGGTAGGTGGTGGAATATAAAACTGAAAAACGATTCTGACATTCAAGGATCTTTATTAAATTGAGATTTGATCCCAATTATGGAAGACCAAACTGAGTTAGTTTGACCTCAATTTGTTGTTAATTACGAAGCACATTCAATGATTAAATGTCAGTTGTTTGATATTCAGTGAGATCACAGCATAATTAACTTCACTCACAACACCCACGCTTATTGTGTTCCATTGTACGACTGAAGGTTAAATTAGTGCTCAAATCTAGCCTAACACTCCCACAGAAAAAGGCGTAAAAACACTTGAACTTTGCAACAATTATTTTACCTGTTATTTATATACATTTTTCATTTTATTCATAATTTTTGTGAATACAAGTGAATGACAGAGTTAAAACAGCTACATAAAGATGAATACAATGTGTCCATGTGTATCCTCCTCTTCTTGTTAATGAAGGCCTATCTATTGCTTGTTCCTGCTGTATAGGCTATGTATTTTTTGATTTATTAAATTATTGAATTCAATCATGAATAAAGATCAACGTCTGTAAATTGATTTAAGTATCTATTAACAAAACGGATACACAGTGTGATACTTGAAGTAGAACCAAACTTGGGTGGAAATTCTGTCTCCCCCAATTATAGCAGTATCCTATGGTAACTCTTACTGCAGTTCCCCAGCAACTGACTGACAATGAATGGCTTGCTTATCATCCTGTGTGTTTGAGCACCACTGCACATGACAGCTTGTGCAGTTATTAATATTCAGAGTCAAAATGACGCTCATCAGCTCATGCAGGATTTCGGCAGCTCATCAGCGACTATTGTGGTTCTGTTTCTTTTACGTTGGATCAGGGTTGTGTCTTGATGAAAAGTCTAGCCACAAACTACTTTTCAAAACGGATGTTAACAGGATTGTGCTGACACAGCCACTGCACTTATTTGTGAGACATCAGCCTTTTTTTATGGCTTTCTGTATTTTTTGCTTTCTTATATAAAAACAAATATATATAGTGGGGAGAACAAGTATTTGATACACTGCCGATTTTGCAGGTTTTCCTACTTACAAAGCATGGGATATTATATATATATATATATATATATATATAGATATATATAGATATATATAATATCCCAGCAAGTGATTGCAACCTAAGTGTAGAGCACCAAGAGGATACTGTAGGCTAAAATGGGGGATATAGGCTACATCTTATCCAGACTTAGACTATGTCTTATCCAGGCTAATCTAGTTAATATGTGACACAGTTGGCCAAGAGTCCTGACTCTTCCTGCTACTAAATCATTGCCATGCAGGGAACTCCACTACACTCTTGTTCTATAACAGGGTCATATTCATAAGGCACCAAACAGAGAAAATTTGACTGAAACAAGGAGGGACAACCTGAACTTGTCCATTGAGAAATGCTCACTTTTAGTTTCAGTTACAAAACGTTTTTCTACATTTTGCCCTAATGAATATAACCAAGCTCAGAGATCTCAGCCAAACATGAGCTAATCTATCTGCACTAACCTGTAAAGAGATTAGTTTAAAGAAGGCCTATTCACCAAATAAAGTGGATTATGAAGATCCTCTTTGCGTCTCTCAGTCTGTGGGGTCATCATATGGGCGACTGAGATAAGCCAAACTAAGGCTTATGGGGAGGTAATCATGGCTCAGCCCAGCACTGACCTACCTACTCAATCCACTTGTTTTTGTTACTGTACCTGGTGTTCTCTGGCAGTGGTTCCCAAACTGAGGGGTCGGCGGGGGGATCTTTTGAAATCCAAATGAGTTTTCCACGTTGATTCAACATCATAATATTGTAGTTTTTTTATGAAAGGATGTGGAAACACTGTCCGATACCTTAAGTGCTATAGCAAACTACTGTGCTGTTGCCAACTACTGTGCTGTTTCCAACTACTGTGCTGTAGCCACCTCCTGTATGTTCTGTAGCCAACTACTGTGCTGTAGCCAACTAATGTGCTGTAGCCAACTACTGTGCTGTAGCCAACTAATGTGCTGTAGCCACTTCCTGTATATGCTGTAGCCACTTCCTGTATATGCTGTAGCCACCTACTCTATGTGCTATAGCCAACTCATGTGCTGTAGCCACTTCCTGTATGTGCTGTAGCCAACTGCTGTGCTGTAGCCAACAACTTTGCTGTAGCCAACTACTGTGCTGTAGCCAACTAATGTGATGTGCCACTTCCTGTATGTGCTGTAGCCAACTACTGTATGTGCTGTAGCCAACTACTGTGCTGTAGCAAACTACTGTATGTGCTGTAGCCAACGACTGTGCTGTAGCCAACTATTGTGCTGTAGCCAACTATTGTGCTGTAGCCAACTACTGTGCTGTAGCCAACTACTGTGCTGTAGCCAACTACTGTGCTGCAGCCAACTCCTCTTACACATGAAAATTATTGAAGAGTTGGTAACAGCACATACAGTACAGGACCAGGCTAGGCAATAACAATCTCTGTCATGAGAATCTATATGCTGACAGTTGTTTGGATCATGACATTAGCTTTGAAGACAATCCATGGGAGACGACCACAGCTAACTGCTTGACTAGCCATGCGAACAGTGTATGGAAATGAAACCAAATGCCACCACTCTCAGGGATAATCCAGAGACAGGGTTTCATCTGATCCAAATTGAGATCAAAGGGTGAAACGGTGGCCATGTTTTATGGAGT
Organism: Coregonus lavaretus; assembly: GCF_964263955.1. NCBI lineage: Eukaryota > Metazoa > Chordata > Actinopteri > Salmoniformes > Salmonidae > Coregonus > Coregonus lavaretus. Next base: position 30,091,737 of record NC_140025.1, on the reverse strand, counting down.
TGTTCTACTTACTGCCAAGCTGCCTGTCTGTTCTGGTTATTTTAGCTAGCTAGGTGACAGCAGATGACTCATATATCACTCTGCCTGGGTTACTGAAGTCACTTCAAATAATCCTTTGGTTGTGTTTATGAATGTCTTATCTAACATTAGAAAAATATATATTTCAAAAAACCAATAGCATTTTCATTAGTTTATGTTAGTGTAGCTATTTGCTGCCACGTGCTCACCTGTGGAGCGCATGGAACAGCAGTTATTCTTGGAAAAAGGGATATTTTGAAATAGAAATCTCTTAAAATGTATTTGTACTTTTTTGGACACCTCAGAATCTGCTCTTTTGGACAGTATATAGAAATCAAAATGTCTGCATGTGACTGTAAAAAAGAAAATGAAAAAATGTGTTTTGACACACAATTTCCCTGCCTCTGTGACATGACATGTCCTCTTGAAACGGCTTATAAAACAAATTATGTTTGTGATATTGAAATTCGAACAACATACGTGTGTTAAATAGACTTATTTAGGTAAGGTCCAGGACGGAGGGGGGCAAAATGACTGCCTCTGTGCTTCTAGTGTTAGACAGCAACTTTAGAGGCAGGAGGGAACTGATCTTACTGAACCTCTGTCCTAATATGGACACCGTATTCCAGAACTTTCTATCCTAAACTTGAGCTTTGGAAGGTCATTATGTATCACAAGTACCTCAAGGCGAAGGAGTAATCCTCAGCGTTCATCAACAAGCTGTCATAAAGCTACTGCAGTACCATGAATGGTTTTACACCAATTATACTGCAATGTACCTGCTTCAACCTGCTGTATGAACAACACACTACATTGAACTCAATTAAGACATCTGCTCTCAGGAGTCCTGTTCATTTAGGCACCAAACGGAAAGAAAACCAGCTGAGCATTTTGCTACAGTGTGCCCTACTTAACATGACCAATTTCAATCAATTTTCAACACTGTGTCAGGTCATGTCTTTAACTCACTCGTTGAGAATTCATCTGCTATTCAGCCAGTCTTTATTAATCATTATCTATACTTAAGGATTTTCAAAGAAACTTCTTAAGAACTACAGTGGGGAAAAAAAGTATTTAGTCAGCCACCAATTGTGCAAGTTCTCCCACTTAAAAAGATGAGAGAGGCCTGTAATTTTCATCATAGGTACACGTCAACTATGACAGACAAAATTAGAATTTTTTTCCCAGAAAATCACATTGTAGGATTTTTTATTAATTTATTTGCAAATTATGGTGGAAAATAAGAATTTGGTCAATAAGAAAAGTTTCTCAATACTTTGTTATATACCTTTTGTTGGCAATGACACAGGTCAAACGTTTTCTGTAAGTCTTCACAAGGTTTTCACACACTGTTGCTGGTATTTTGGCCCATTCCTCCATGCAGATCTCCTCTAGAGCAGTGATGTTTTGGGGCTGTCACTGGGCAACACGGACTTTCAACTCCATCCAAAGATTTTCTATGGGGTTGAGATCTGGAGACTGGCTAGGCCACTCCAGGACCTTGAAATGCTTCTTACGAAGCCACTCCTTCGTTGCCCGGGTGGTGTGTTTGGGATAATTGTCATGCTGAAAGACCCAGCCACGTTTCATCTTCAATGCCCTTGCTGATGGAAGGAGGTTTTCACTCAAAATCTCACGATACATGGCCCCATTCATTCTTTCCTTTACACGGATCAGTCGTCCTGGTCCCTTTGCAGAAAAACAGCCCCAAAGCATGCTGTTTCTACCCCCATGCTTCACAGTAGGTATGGTGTATTTTGGATGCAACTCAGCATTCTTTGTCCTCCAAACACGACGAGTTGAGTTTTTACCAAAAAGTTATATTTTGGTTTCATCTGACCATATGACATTCTCCCAATCCTCTTCTGGATCATCCAAATGCACTCTAGCAAACTTCAGACGGGCCTGGACATGTACTGGCTTAAGCAGGGGGACACGTCTGGGACTGCAGGATTTGAGTCCCTGGCAGCATAGTGTGTTACTGATGGTAGGCTTTGTTACTTTGGTCCCAGCTCTCTGCAGGTCATTCACTAGGTCCCCCCGTGTGGTTCTGGGATTTTTGCTCACCGTTCTTGTGATCATTTTGACCCCACGGGGTGAGATCTTGCGTGGAGCCCCAGATCGAGGGAGATTATCAGTGGTCTTGTATGTCTTCCATTTCCTAATAATTGCTCCCACAGTTGATTTCTTCAAACCAAGCTGCTTACCTATTGCAGATTCAGTCTTCCCAGCCTGGTGCAGGTCTACAATTTTGTTTCTGGTGTCCTTTGACAGCTCTTTGGTCTTGGCCATAGTGGAGTTTGGAGTGTGACTGTTTGAGGTTGTGGACAGGTGTCTTTTATACTGATAACAAGTTCAAACAGGTGCCATTAATACAGGTAACGAGTGGAGGACAGAGGAGCCTCTTAAAGAAGAAGTTACAGGTCTGTGAGAGCCAGAAATCTTGCTTGTTTGTAGGTGACCAAATACTTATTTTCCACCATAATTTGCAAATAAATTCATTAAAAATCCTACAATGTGATTTTCTGGATTTTTTTTCTCTAAATTTGTCTGTCATAGTTGACGTGTACCTATGATGAAAATTACAGGCCTCTCTCATCTTTTTAAGTGGGAGAACTTGCACAATTGGTGGCTGACTAAATACATTTTTTCCCCACTGTATAAGCAAACTTTGATATGGTATTTTAGAGCTGATGAGAGGCATCTAAAGATTATGCCCTGATAACTGCAATCATATAAATTATTTCGATGATAATTGACTACATTCCAAAATGCTATGTATCCATTTTTAAAAATGTTAGTAAATGAACTTCTATTGTTTAAAGAATTTATTAAACAGATCGGTGTGTTTTTTCACTATCTAATCATGGCATGGGGTTGTTCAACGACAGAGATGTACTGTATTTGGTTTGAAATCTATTACTTGATGGTTTCATTTCAGAGAAACAGATAATCATGTAGTTTTTTTGCATAACGTTATACACTGAATGTACAAAGCATTATGAACACCTGCTCTTTCCATGACATACAGTGCCTTCTGAAAGTATTCAGAAGCCTTGACTTTTTCCACATTTTGTTATGTTACAGCCTTATTCTAAAATGGATTAAAAAAATTATAATCCTGAGCAATCTACACACAATACCCCATAATGACAAAGCGAAAACGTGTTTTTAGAAATGTTTGCAAATGTATTAAACATAAAAAACGGAAATACCTTATTTACATAAGTATTCAGACCCTTTGCTATGAGACTCGAAATTGATCTTAGGTGCATCCTGTTTCCATTGATTATCCTTGAGCTGTTTCTACAACTTGATTGCAGTCCACCTATGGTAAAGTCAATAGATTGGACATGATTTGAAAAGGCACACACCTGTCTATATAAGGTCCCACAGTTGACAGTGTGTGTCAGAGCAAAAACCAAGCCATGAGGTCAAAGGAATTTTCCTTAGAGCTCCGAGACAGGATTGTGTCGAGGCACAGATCTGGGGAAGGTTACAAAAATAATTCTGCAGCATTCCACCAATGAGGCCTTTATGGTAGACAGGCCAGACGGAAGCCTCTCCTCAGTAAAAGGCACATGACAGCCTGCTTGGAGTTTGCCAAAAGGCACCTCAAGACTCTCAGACCATGAGAAACAAGATTATCTGGTCTGATGAAACCAAGATTGAACTCTTTGGCCTGAATGCCAAGCGTCACGTCTGGAGGAAACCTGCCACCATCCAAACGGTGAAGAATGGTGGTGGCAGCATCATGCTGTGGGGATGTTTTTCAGCGGCAGGGACTGTGAGACTAGTCAGGATCGAGACAAATATGAACAGAGCAAAGTACAGAGAGATCCGTGATGAAAACCTGCTCCAGAGCACTCAGGACCTCAGACTGGGGCAAAGGTTCACCTTCCAACAGGACAACGACCCTAAGCACACAGCCAAGACAACGTAGGAGTGGCTTCATGACAAGTCTCTGAATGTCCTTGAGTGTGGCCCAGTCAGAGCCCGGACTTGAACCTGAACGAACATCTCTGGAGAGACCTGAAAATAGCTGTGCAGCGATGCTCCCCATCCAACCTGACAGAGCTTGAGAGGATCTGCAGAGAAGAATGGGAGAAACTCCGCTGATACAGGTGTGCCAAGCTTGTAGTGTCATACCCAAGAAGATTCGAGGCTGTAATCGCTGCCAAAGGTGCTTCAACAAAGTATTGAGTAAAGGGTCTGAATACTTGTGTAAATGTGATATTTTTTTGCTTCGTCATTATGGGGTATTGTGTGTAGATTTGTGACATCATAAAAAAAAAACATTCTATACAGTAATATGAGATCTGTATCTAATTAGCAGATGCTGTTATCCAGAGAGACTTTAAGTTAGTGCATTGATCCTAAGATAGCTAGGTGAGACAACAATATATCACAGTGAAAATATACAGCAGTCAAACATTCCATTCCAGCTAAATAATGGATATATAGCGTTTTGCAAAACATTATAATAATACATATCTAAAATCTATGAATGAAAAATCTGAGAACAGTAATATTTTATACTCACACGAAGGTACCCATAATCAATCATTGCTAGTGAAAAATGTGTGGATATAGCGTTTCGGGAAACAAAACGTTCAATTCCTTAATGTATTATGAGGTTTAATATTGAGTGTTATGCGATCACATGCTGAATTGCTTCAATTTAAAATTACTTCCAATATGCTCCCTGGAGTGAAAAACCTCAATATATCCATTTATTCTAAGTAATGCTACTCATGAGCCTATTGTACTTTACATTACACTTACTTCCCAGCGGGCAAAACTGGTTGCCTGACATCAGGCTAAATGAAGTCTTTTGTGACGTCACGGTCAGGTTGTGAAATGGATGTAAAGAGGACGTTTTTTCGAGGTATGAAAAAGAAAACGACATAAAAAAGTCCTTAAACCTGGTCTAAGATCTTTACCTGGTTGTAACATGGTTGTCTGGCAATAGTAGAAGGAACTTGATGCAGTAGCAATCGGTTTGGTCAGAAGCCTATATTCCACACTCCCACAAGGCATGAGATGGGTGCCTATTTCAGCACAAAGGAATGTGACATTCTGGTGAGAATGTCTGTACAGCACAATGCACATAGCCACTATGTTAGCATAAATGCAGTCAACACACTGCAGTGGGAGCCTTCATAGATGTAGTCTTTCTTTCAAGATAATCGTACGCTTGGACTGTTACCCGTAAGTTCCTCAAGCATGAGCTCACTGACCATAGACTGTGAAGTCACAGTAGGAAGTGGTGAGATAGAACACTTTAATCTTTCACATCATTCAAAGGCACAGTTGGGTGTGAAATTTGACAGGCAAGCAGAATGCAGCTCCTACAGGATAGGTAAGCAATTCATTTCCGTTTCATGGATGTACAGGAGAGGCTATTAGGAATGTTACTGTGTGTGTGTGTGTGTGTGTGTGTGTGTGTGTGTGTGTGTGTGTGTGTGTGTGTGTGTGTGTGTGTGTGTGTGTGTGTGTGTGTGTGTGTGTGTGTGTGTGTGTGTGTGTGTGTGTGTGTGTGTGTGTGTGTGTGTGTGTGTGTGTGTGTGAGAGTGAGAGAGAGAGAGAGAGAGATTTAGTAACATAGCCTCATTGTAAAGTAACTTGATGCACTACAGATCCCTCACTGCACAGTGGTATGATTACCCCCAATTAAATCAGGGTATGGACTTCTGGAGACGAGAAGGTGACTCAGCGTTCAGTGGTTTGCCAATTAAAACAACTGCATTTTTCACTACATTGCCAACACACACACACACCGACACACACACACCACAACACTACATCAATCTTGACCAAAGCAATTTGCTGACTGCATCAAAGCAGTTTAACGGTGCAGAAAAAGGGAACATCAACGCCCAGATTTGGAAGTCGCCATTGATCTTTGTTCCATTAGGAGCAGAACAAAGGTTCCATTGAAGCCCACACATCCTCACCTATGATTTATAACTGACTGGTGGCCATCTCGGGATCTGAAAGAGTGCGTTATTAATGGTTGTGGGAAGGTTGCGGCAAACCTGGGAGAGAATGGCCCAGAGAGGAAATAAGGGCAGTCGGCAGTTCACTGCTTAGTGAGGACCTGAAGGACTGAACTGTCCTTCTAATACACTGAGGGTTAGGGATCTGAACTGTCCTTCTAATCTAATACACTGAGGGGTTATGGCTCTGAACTGTCCTTCTAATACACTGAGGGGCGGCAGGTAGCTTAGCGGTTAAGAGCGTTGTGCCAGTAATCGAAAGGTCGCTGGATCTAATCCCCGAGCCGACTAGGTGAAAAATCTGTGGATGTGCCCTTGAGCAAGGCACTTAATCCTAATTGCTCCTGTAAGTTACTCTGGATAAGAGCGTCCGCAAAATGTAAAATGGGTTATGGCTCTTCTATTAACTGTCCTTCTAACACACTGGGGTTATGGCTCTGAACTGACCTTATAACACTCTGAGAGGAAGGAAGGATAAATAAGGCACTGATCCAAGGTCAGTGCCAAATGGCCTCTTAAAGCCTGATTGTGAGTGTTGCATCGATCAGCACTAACAGAGGACCTGTTATCTATCAGTTCTCTCTCACTGAGTCCGAGCTCTCCCCATCTCATCCAGTAAACCTGGAGCCAGTAAGACAGAGTTCTGCACCAGTTAATTCGGCCACATACGGTATCTCATCTTGCCACCACCACTGTCAGAAATGGCACACCTTTTAACACTACAACCAGAACTATACAGTTGATAAACTGGGTTTGGAAAGCTGGGTTTGAGATCTTAGAAGTTGAAGGTGATTTGAATTTCCCCTTTGTCACTCTCTCTGTGGTTAAGGCCTTCGGTACAGTGTAAACATTCTGAATGAGGTCCTCTGACACAGCGTAAATATTCTGAATGAAAACCCTTATCTGGAATGCTCTTATCTGCATTCCATCTGCTTATGAATGAGTTGTGGCCTAAATATATCTTTAACTATGTATGGTTCCTATTGTCATATGGTACGGATTAGGGCAACTCTACAGTAAGCCACGTCCTGATCTGTTCTGTGGCACACTATGCTATGGCCATCACCCAAATTAACAAGACTAAGGCTGTGCCCTGCCAGAGCTTGGTCTACCTTCTGCCATGCTGTAGTGCTGGTGTGACATACTGAGTTGAAAGATAGGTATCCTGCTCACCACAAGACTGTCTAAGACAGCTGAGCTAAAGTCTGGGCATTCGGGAAGCTAAGGCAAGTCACCTAACCATCTACGTTACTCTGGCACCATCACACAAATGAACAAGACAAAGGCTGTCTCTTGGCTGTCAAAGCCCTGCCCTGTGCCCACTCCTCTCCTGGTCCCCTCTCTCTGTATGCCAGCCAGGCAGCTAGGGTACTGCGACAACATGCCTATTAAACAGGACGTCCTGGAAGTGTTTCAGTCAAGAGATTAGCAGAGTTTCTCTCTCTCGGCTTTAACTCTTAAGCCTCTGGAGGAAAGGAGGCTGCTGCTGCTGTTGCTGCATAATGACGGTGATGATAGTGATGATGATGATGATGATGGAGATGATGATGGTAAGGATGATAATGGTGATGATGATGATGGGGATGATGATGGTGAGGATGATGATGGTGATGATGATGATGGGGTTGATGATGGTGAGGATGATGGGGATGATGATGGTGAGGATGATGATGATGATGATGATGATGGGGATAATGGTGATGGTGATGATAGTGATGATGGTGAGGATGATGATGGGAATGATGATGATGGTGAGGATGATGATGGGGATGATGATGATGGTGATGCTCGTACCTATTTTTACCATCTGTCAGCAGATCAAGGAGAAAACAAATGACCCAGTGATACCCGTAAGGCATTAGTCCGTCTGGCCCACCCAAGATTAGCAGCATAACACAGGCTAATAATGTCGCAATCTGCATCATTAGCATCCAATCACTTTGGGCTGTGAAAAGCACTACACCAAATCGAAATTTATGATACTCAAAAACGTTATATAGCTGTGTGAGGGAAGTTTAGATACAAGAGAAGCCGTTTAAATGCACAACATGGCATATATAGTCGTTTAAAAAAACAGTTCCATTATAAAATGAAATGTACAAAATGGAAATGTATTATATCAAACTTAAACCCAGCAAAATGCCTATCTAACAACTTGTTTGAGGCAAATAATGTTAATTCACTCAAAGCAAATTATGTAAAATATATTCTACATTTTGTGTCTACTGCATTGTATGATTGGCCCCAAGGGCACAGACAGGTTGTGCTTGTAATATTAAAATGCTGGTCCCATGCTATGTCTGAAAAGGGCAATTCAGCAGTAACGAGACTCTGATTTTTCACTTTAAATGTATGCCAAACAAAAACCATTGATTTCAAAGTTTAACAAACCATACAACTCTGCACCAGGACTACCTATAATAATTTACACTGAACATTTTACAACTGTGCAGATGCAAAGTTCAGGTAACAGAATTTCGGTAAAATATCCCTCTGTTTTTTATGTGTCCACATTTTCTGAAAACTCTGTTAAATATCTGCTCCGAATTAAGACTAAAATATGTCTGCAGAAAGAATGGGGTGTCAGCTATGACATGACACATTGACTTTGAAAAAATCTATTTTGGTTATTGAACTACAGTAAGTGAAGTGGATTCACACCCGGTAACGGAATTGCGGTAACAGAATTTCATAAAGGGTCCCTGATCTGGGGCGGCAGATAGCTTAGTGGTTAAGAGCGTTGTGCCAGTAACCGAAAGGTCGCTGGTTCTAATCCCCGAGCCGACTAGGTGAAAAACCTGTCGATGTGCCCTTGAGCAAGGCACTTAACCCTAATTGCTCCTGTAAGTCGCTCTGGATAAGAGCGTCTGCTAAATGACCAATTTATTTATTATCTGTACTACACAGAAATGCATAATTATGGATATAAATGCCATTCTCTTCATGGTGATGTATCCTAAATTGGTACACAAAGGTAGAAATATGCAATATCCTCCTTTGTATATTTGGGTATTATTCTACACACTGGCTATTATTTAATGAGCTCTGACCCCAAACAAGAACACATTTGGTTGGTCCGGACCAGACCAAATCTGAACCAATCATAAACATCTTTCACAAGTTTGGACATCAAAGTACAGCACACTAGAGCTCAGTAGAGTACAGTAGAGTACAGTATAGCACAGAACAGAACATTAGAGTAGAGTTCAGTACAGTACAGAGTTTAAATAAAATCAAATTTTTATTTGTCACATGCGCCAAATACAACAGGTGTAGACCTTACAGTGAAATGCTTACTTACAAGCCCTTAACCAACAATGCAGTTTTAAGAAAGAATACCAAAACAAATACAATATAAAATAATATGAAATAAAAGTAACAAATTATTAAAGAGCAGCAGTAAAAATAACAATAGCGAGGCTATATACAGGGGGTCCCGGTACCGAGTCAATGTGCGGGGGCACCGGTTAGTCGAGGTAATTGGGGAAATATGTACACTACCGTTCAAAAGTTTGGGGTCACTTAGAAATGTCCTTGTTTTTGAAAGAAAAGCAATTTTTTTGTCCATTAAAATAACATCAAATTGATCAGAGATACTGTGCAGACATTGTTAATGTTGTAAATGGCTATTGTAGCTGGAAACGGCTGATTTTTTATGTCATATCTACATAGGCGTACAAAGGCCCATTATCAGCAACCGTCAGTCCTGTGTTCCAATGGCACGTTGTGTTTGCTAATCCAAGTTTATCATTTTAAAAGGCTAATTGATCATTAGCAAAACCCTTTTGCAATTATGTTAGCACAGCTGAAAACTGTTATGCTGATTAAAGAAGCAATATAACTGGCCTTCTTGAGACTAGTTGAGGATCTGGAGCATCAGCAATTGTGGGTTCGATTACAGGCTCAAAATGGCCAGAAACAAATAACTTTCTTCTGAAACTCGTCAGTCTATTCTTGTTCTGAGAAATGAAGGCTATTCCATGCGAGAAATTGCCAAGAAACTGAAGATCTCATACAACGCTGTGTACTACTCCCTTCACAGAACAGCGCAAACTGGGCAAGAGGACAAATACATTTGAGTGTCTAGTTTGAGAAACAGACGCCTCACAGGTCCTCAACTGGCAGCTTCATTAAATAGTACCCGCAAAACACCAGTCTCAACGTCAACAGTGAAGAGGTGACTCCGGGATGCTGACCTAGGCAGAGCTGCAAAGAAAAGGTCCAGTGTCTGTGTTCTTTTGCCCATCTTAATCTTTTATTTTTATTGGCCAGTCTGAGATATGTCTTTTTCTTTGCAACTCTGCCTAGGTCAGCATCCCGGAGTCGCCTCTTCACTGTTTCCATCTACAATAGCCATTTACAACATTATCAATGTCTACACTGTTTTTCTGATCAATCTGATGTTATTTTAATGGACAAAAAAATTGTTTTTCTTTCGAAAACAAGGACATTTCTAAGTGACCCCAAACTTTTGAACGGTAGTGTATATTGTATATCACAAGTCAGGTCACAAGTGATTCATAAGTGTAGAGGTTATTGTAAGAACTCACTCTAACTAGAGAGTGCAACTTTATGTGTCTTGAGATATCATATTAACATAAATCATATATTTCTATGAAGCAATTGTTATAAAACATTAAATCAGCTGCATAAGAGGCCTTGAGTCAAGAGTAAATTGCTAAATTGCCACAAGAGATCCTAAGTAAATCTTAGTACAATAACGTGAATGATGGATTTCCTTGGGAACGAGCCACTGGGATAAGGAAGTCCAACTATTTTCACAGATGTATTTGGAAAGCAGTCAAGATACCGTGGATCCACAGAAACTGACAGACTGTTGGCAGTTGACTGCTCTTACTGGCAGTAAGCAGTCGAGAGCTGCGGTCACTGCACACACAAAATTGTTCTGAATAGTGCTAAATAAGGGTTATTTGGCTTGTAACCATAGTGGAACCCTTTTTAATGCTATATATAACCTATTTTGAAGGATTTACAAGGAACCATGCTCATAAGGTTCTAAATGAATGTGTATGGTGCTATAAAAGACCCCCTTCTATAAAGAACCATTAAAAAAAGGTTTTGTATAGCACCATTAAAGGGTTCCGCTATGGTTACAACCATTTTAAGGGCTATATAGAACCCTTTTTATGGTTCTTTATAGAACCTTTATGGAGAATGGTTTTTATAAATAACCTTTCTCAAACTTAAAGGTTCTTTGAATGCTGAACAAAAATATAAGTGCAAAATGCAACAAGTTCAATGATTTTACTGAGTTACAGTTCATATAAGGAAATCAGTCAAATTAAATAAATAAATTAGCCGATAATCTATGGATTTCACATGACTGGGCAGGGGCGCAGACATGGGTGTGCCTAGGGGGCATAGGCCCACCCACTTGGGACCAAGCCCACCCACTGTGGAGCCAGGCACAGCCAATCAGAATGAGTTTTTCCCCACAAAAGGGTTTTATATTTTTAGAGAAGGCACAACATTTTAGAGAAATACGCTTTTTGTACATATGGAACATTTTTGGGATCTTTTATTTCAGCTCAAGAAACATGGGACCAACACTTTATATGTTGCCTTTATATTTTTGTTCTCTAAGATATAGGACAGACACTTCAGAACAAACTTCCTTTTGATTTATTTTTTGGGACTATCTGTTGTTCCATGTAGTGAATCTGTTATTCCGTGCATTTGTGTGGGCTAATAGCAGTAAGGCCAAATGCAATTTTACAAAAAAAAAAATTGTTCATACTTCAAGGGTTCTTCAAATTAGAAATCAAATTGCAAAATAATCCTTGTTATGACCTTCTTAAAACAATTCCATATAGCTTAGTAGAAATTGCCATAGAAATAGTTAGAAAGAATAAGATGAAGCTCCGGTAATATAGATAACTATTGAAAAATAGCTGCGTTTTTCTAAATTGTAATGGACACGGTGCAACCTTTGGTAGGTAGGCTGCTGGCAGGCTTCGGCTGCGGTACAGCAAAGCCAAGTCAGCCCATGCTCATGGTTCTCACAGGGGAAGTGGAATGATAGGCTACAATGACTTTGCTCATGATCATGCATGCCGCAAATGACATAGTAAGTTCCTTGAATTTTCTTTTGCGGGTGCCTTTTCAGTATCTAGATACACCCTAATGTTACACAAATCAAAGCAGTGGAGCATGTAGTGAAGCAAAACTTTAGTGGTCAAAACCATTCATCTTGGGGCGACGGGGGGAGCGGGTTTGCAAAATGCTATCATATCAAGCAATTATACCATTTATAAAATGATCATATATAAAAAAACAATTATAATAATACAGACTAGTTTAAAGATAAGTGAAAATTTACAAATTATCCAATGGATAATTTTCTGGTAAAAAAAAGTAGAGGTGCAAAAACTTAACTTTGCACCCACTATTTTAATTTGCCTCATGGCTCAGGCAGCCAAATGGACACAAGCCTGTTTGGCTCATCTCAGTCTAAGAGGAATAACTTTGCAACTGCTTCTGATTAATAAACAATGTCATGCTGGTGGGTGGTAACATTCAAATAATACCCAGCCCTGAAACAAAATGTAGGCTGAAAATAATTTGTATGTCATATCATAGGAAAATACACTGCATTCACATGGATTTGCATGAAGTGGCCAGTTTGGATTTGTCACTTCAAGCCTAAATATATCATACTTTGACTAAAATGATGACTTATCGTGCAACATCATGGGTAAGTTCTGGCCATCATCTTTCAGCTCGAAAAAGTGGATTTCTACTGGTATGGGCGTTTATGCGTACGGTTGTCATATTAAGACAGCATCACATGTCCTTGGAAGTTGTTGCTGTCCTAATATGGACACCATCTTAGCGTGACTTCTAGGATTCCACTGTGATTGGTGCTAACTTTTATTTTCCATAATAGCATCTATATTATTGCAAAGTTTATTGAGATATTAAAATAACATTTTATTTGATTGAAATCTACAGGAGCCCCTGACGACAGTATCGCAAAATCGCAATGTCTCAAGCCTTTAGCAGCCAATGAAGATGACCACTTATACATTTTCAATTATCAGTGGATTTTTCTTTCCAAATCAAAGTGGATGAACAAAGCTGTTTAGATTGAACTAAAAATATCGCCGGTGTAGATGGCACGAGTGAAATGACAGAGATCGGAAAATGTAAAATAAACATTTTCTTTGATGTAAACGCCTAGATTCTAGTCTGTATATCTTATTCTTTCCCACAAGCACAGTCTATCTCAGATACATGAAATATTCTCCTCCCTCAATCCATTTCTTTGTCACTTCATGTCAGATAGAAGGGAGTCAACCCAATTTTTACTTGATCAAATACATTTTTACTTGATCAAATACGGAGCAATGATAGTGAGACTCACACATATTGAGAGTGTTTTGTAATGTCTATTTGCACTTGAAAACCCTTTCAGGTAGTTCACACTGTGCCATGGAGATTCCAAAGGCATCCAAGGATTCAAATAGATATTGAATAGCTCTGCTACAATCGGGTTCTTCTTGTTATACTTGGATATTCTGAATGATCTGCTGTAGCTAGGGGTCATTTCAGTTAAACCCACATTGCATAGTTTAAATCGTAGCATACAGTATCTTTGATACCCTGTCTCATAAGAAAAAGGGGATGACTAGTTACACTCCACTCACAGGTAGATGTTTCCCTGGATTCAGAACGTGTGTGCGTGGGTAGACACTGCATAAACATACGTGGCATTGGCATTGGATTTGAAATATGACAACTAGTTAAAACTGAAAAATGTAACACCCATTATTGAGCCATACGACTCATTCCAATAGAAATATACCCATAACATTCCAATAATTAGATTCATCCATCATTAGCCGTATTATATCATTAACAAATTCAGCACATATGTGTGAGGGACTTTCGGTCACATTAAAAACGGCTCATGATATTATTATATTATCTCATTACCCAAAATGCATTTGGTGCCCAAGGCAAAAGGACACATTTACAATTAATTAAGCACGGGAGGTTTTGAGGGTCGGGCACCATATGGTGTGTGCCAGTTAACTGTAATTTCACTAGGGATTATTACAGTTTGGCTAATGGCAGCAAGCGTTGGTTAATGAATGGGTGAAAATCCTCAATCCTTCCTGATACTTTCATGCGCATAGTAACGAGTGAGGTCCTAGGCATTCTAGCCCTCGGATATTATGCGTGACAAATTAAATAAATGTGGGGTTAAAGCTTAGTAATGAGCAATATACACTCAGTTATTAGGTACACACATATAGTACCGGGTCAAACCCCCCCCCCCCCCCTTTGCCTATCAGCTAAAAACAAGAAGAAGCGGCTTCAGTGGGCACGCAATCACCAACACTGGACAATTGAGGAGTGGAAAAACATTTGTTTGGCCCGAAGAATCCTGGTTCCTGTTGTGTCATACTGATTGCAGAGTCAGGATTTGGCGTAAGCAGCATGAATCCATGGCCCCATCCTGCCTTGTGTCAACGGTACAGGCTGCTGGCGGTGGTGTAATGGTGTGGGGAATGTTTTTCTGGCACACATTAGGTCCCTTGATACCAATTGAGCAACATTTGAATGCCACACCTTGTAGAATCCATGCCATAAAGAATTCAGGCTGTTCTGGAGGCAAAGGGGTGTCTGACCCAGTACTAGATGTGTGTAGCTAACAAACTGGCCACTGAGTGTACGTACATTTGTAAAGATGGGTGGATGGACGGACGAATGGATGGCGTAATTTCTGGATGGCTTGATGGATCTTCAGGCTATATCTGTATCTTATGCCATATTTTAATTCTGTCATAAACACTTGCACATAATGACATAAGAAGAGCTGTTGCAGGTACACAAATAATCACAAACATGAAATGAAACCAGCTCTAGTCGCATGGAGCTACACTTTAAACTGTTACAGGAGGGGGTCGCAGTTCCGGAGCGACCCACTAGGTGTCATCCTCCGACAACCTTAGGCACCCCCTCACTCACAGTCTGGACTAATCAGTATCCTACTGTTGTCACCTGTGTCTACCTGTTCACCTGTGTATTTATGCCCTCACTTCCCTGTGTTCCACTTCGGTGTCTGATCGGAGACCTATGTACAGGTACTTGAGAAGTGTTCTCCCTGTTTCTTTATTTGTTTCAGTCGTAGGTAGTATTTTGGCTGTCAGACGGTTTTTGGCGATTTATTTGCTTCGACTTTCTTTTATTGGGATAAGTCAGTTATTTTGTATTTTGGCTTTGGGACCACCAGTAAATATCCTTGTTTCACCATCTCTGCCTACTGCCTACTGTATATTCTGCACCGCACCTGGGTCACACCTCACACCAACCTTACCATTAAACTAACTGAATAATTCCAGTTTAAAAGTGACATATGGACCTCAAATCACCTTAATTGTTTACTCTGCATTAGCTAGGACAATACAATATCTATCAGATTAATCTACCATATGTTTTCTGCTGTGGTTCTATTTATATGTTATATCTAATAAAATTGTGTTTACTGAAACAAATCTGTGCCTTATCAATCATCATTCTACTGTACATATTACTGCACTAATGTCATGGGCCTCTCACTCCACCGGGTTACCACCTTAATTTTCTTCCACTCTGCTCACCACTCTCTCTACTCAGCCTAACTAGCTCCACCTGTCCCTGCTCTGCTCTGCTCTAATTACTCTGCCAGCTGCGCTGCATTACCCACTACCTCTCCCAGTATTTAAGGCCCTGTCTTTCAGCTCTCCGGTGTCAGATCGTCTGCAAAGCTCACACCCGGAACCTGTTTGCTCGCGCTTCTGGCTCACCCTGGTTTTGTGACCCCGGACCTGCCTGTTTTTTGGATACTCTTCTGCCTCAGGAGATCCAGACCTGCTTCTGCCATTACGACTCCTGACTACTCTTCAATCCCGGTAACTCTGACCAGCCTTCTGCCTTGCTACTACGTATTTTGGATTTCCCTTGAACTGTACTGCTGCCTGGTTTCATTCCGCCCTGTTGTGTCTGTGTCTCCCCCCCCCAGGACTTCTGGACCACCCACCACCGGCTTCATAGGACGCATCGCTGCCACTGGGGGGGGCACAGACCCAGCGCATTGGACGGGATCCCTGTTACCCCTGGAGCCTTCATTCACTCCCTACTTCCCTTTTCCCTTAAGTTTAATAAACTTTCTGGTGTGACGCAATTGTGGTCCTCTGGTCGTCTGTCTGAACCGTGACAGTACGATCTGACCATTATGGACTCAGCGCACACTTTCCCCGACATGGAAACCGATGAGCATGAGCAGCAGTTCCAGCAGCAGCAACAACAACTCGCCATGATCATTCAACTCCTCACCAACCTTACCCCAGCCAGTCTGCCCACCAGCCCAGCCCCCGAGTTACCTGCCCCGGTCATTGCAGCCGCTGCTCCGGAACCCAAGATTGGAAACCCCGAGCGGTTCAACGGCGATTCAACCCAGGTCCGGCCATTCCTGACTAGCTGCCGACTTCAGTTCTCCTTGCAGCCAAGGACCTTCGCCACGGAGGGGGCTAAAGTTGGGTATGCCATCACTCACCTGACGGGCCGAGCTCGACTCTGGGGAACAGCAGAGTTCGAACGTCAAACCCCCGCATGTGCAACCTTCGACCTGTTTGCTGAGGAGATGCTGAAGGTGTTTGACCTGGATTCACCCACCGCAGAGGCGTCTCGTGAACTGTTCAGTATTCGACAAGGCAGACGTACAGTCGCAGACCATTCCATCGACTTCCGAACCCTGGCTAGACGAAGTTCTTGGAACACACCATCGTTGGTGGACGCGTTCTTCCATAGTTTGGCTGACTATATCAAGGACGAGTTGGTCTCCCATGAACTGCCTTCCACTCTTGATGAAGCCATCGCACTGACTGTCAGGATCGACAGAAGGATACAGACCCGTCGTCGTGAGAGGGGGCGCCAAGGTCCACCTACTACCGGCATTCGGAGAGATCCGACTGGGCTCCTGTCATCTACTGCCACTCACCCAGGTCAGCTTGATCAGTCTGAGCCTATGGAGATTGGGCGAGCCTCCCTCACTCCTGCAGAGCGCCAGCGCCGCTTCACCTCAAACCTCTGCCTCTATTGTGGAGGTGATGGACATCGTGTGGTAACCTGCCCTTTAAAGGGCCGAAGCTCACCGGGCATAGGGGGAGTCCGGTTGAGTTCAATGACCATCCAGTCCTCCGACCGCAAACCCCTGCTGCAAGTTCACCTCCGCCTCTCTGACTCAACTCACACCCTGGCTGCTCTGGTGGATTCTGGCGCCGAAGCCAACATAATGGACATCAAGCTGGCACGCCAACTGGGACTGGAGAACCTCCGTTTGACACCTCCTATTCCTGCCCGGGCACTGGACGGACACTTACTCGGATCGGTCACTCATGTCACGGCCCCGGTCTCGATGGGTCTGTCCGGAAACCATCAAGAAACTATCCAGTTTCACCTGCTCCCCTCTCCAGGCCAACCCCTCATCCTGGGTTACCCATGGCTCCGCCGGCACAACCCTCAGCTCGACTGGGTGACCGGGGTGATCAGGGAGTGGGGAGAGGACTGCCACCGAACCTGCCTGCTTGCTGCCGCACTACCCCCTCGGCCAGTACCTACTAACTCCGCTCCTGACCTCTCCAATGTCCCAGAATGCTACCATGGTCTCAGAGAGGTGTTTAACAAAGCAAGAGCCACATCTCTGCCCCCTCACCGACCGTACGACTGTGCCATCGACCTCCTCCCTGGAACAGCTCCTCCAAAGGGTCGTCTTTATTCGTTGTCTGCTCCTGAAAGAAAGTCCATGGAGGACTACATCAATGGCTCTCTGTCCGCAGGATTAATCCGTTCATCTTCATCTCCTGCTGGTGCTGGCTTCTTCTTTGTGGGGAAGAAGGACGGATCTCTTCGCCCCTGCATCGACTACAGGGGACTCAACGACATCACAGTGAAGAACCGTTACCCTCTGCCTCTGCTCACCTCTGCTTTTGAGTTGCTCCAGGGAGCCACTATTTTTACCAAGTTGGATCTCAGAAACGCTTACCACCTAGTGCGGATCCGGGAGGGAGATGAATGGAAAACCGCATTCAATACACCAACAGGCCACTACGAGTATCTGGTTATGCCTTTTGGCCTCACCAATGCTCCTGCTGTGTTCCAGGCTCTAGTGAATGATGTACTGCGGGACATGTTAAACAAGTTTGTCTTCGTTTACCTGGATGACATCTTAATCTACTCCAGAAACCTGTCTGAACACACCCGCCATGTCCAGCAAGTCCTTCATCGTCTTCTGGAGAATTCCCTCTACGCCAAGGCAGAGAAATGTGAGTTTCACGTCAAGACAGTGGCCTTCCTGGGGTACATAGTGGCAGAGGGAAGTATCCAAATGGATCCTGCCAAAGTATCAGCAGTCACTTCATGGCCAGTTCCGGAGAACAGAAAGAAGCTGCAACAGTTTCTGGGGTTTGCTAACTTCTATAGGAAGTTTATCCGGAACTACAGTACCGTTGCTGCCCCTCTCACTGCTCTAACCAGCACCAAGCAACCCTTCACCTGGACCCCAGCAGCCGACAAGGCCTTCAGTACCCTCAAGGTGAGGTTCACCTCCGCTCCCATCCTCCAGATGCCTGATGTGGACCGGCAATTCATTGTGGAGGTGGACGCCTCGGATGTGGGAGTTGGTGCTGTGATTTCTCAGTGGGCTGCGGAGGATAGGAAGCTCCATCCCTGTGCCTTTTTCTCACGTCGGTTGTCCCCCTCTGAGTGCAATTACGACATAGGGAACCGTGAGCTGCTGGCTGTGAAGCTTGCCTTGGAGGAGTGGCGTCACTGGCTGGAGGGGTCCACCATTCCATTTCTCGTTTGGACCGATCATAAGAACTTGGAGTACATCCGCACGGCCAAACGGTTGAACTCCAGGCAGTCCCGCTGGGCCCTGTTCTTCACCAGGTTTAATTTCACTCTGTCATACCGGCCTGGATCACGCAACACCAAGCCAGACGCCCTCTCCCGTCAATTCCAGAAGGATGACACCCCCTCCAAGGACCCTGTGTCGATTCTGCCAAGTCCCTGCATCGTTGCAGCTCTGACCTGGGCTGTTGAGGAACAGGTGCTGGAGGCTCTCCGTAACCAGCCAGGTCCCAGCACTTGCCCAGCTGACCGCCTTTTTGTCCCCGAAGACCTGAGGTCCCAGGTCGTTCAGTGGGGACATGACTCCCGCCTAGCTTGTCACCCTGGCTCCACCCGCACTTACAACCTGCTCGCCCAGAGGTTCTGGTGGCCCTCTCTGAGGAAGGATGTACGGGAATTCGTCCAAGCCTGCCCCATCTGCAACCAACACAAGTCGTCCTGCCAGCCCCCAGCCGGATTGCTGCAGCCCCTGCCTGTGCCCAGACGTCCCTGGTCTCACATCGCCCTTGACTTTGTCACGGGGCTGCCCCCTTCAAGTGGCATGACCGTCATTCTCACCATCGTTGACCGTTTCAGCAAGATGGCACACTTCATTCCCCTCCCCAAGCTCCCAACCGCCAAGGAGACCGCCCAGGTGGTCCTGGAACACGTCTTCCGGATCCACGGACTGCCAAAGGATGTAGTTTCTGACCGTGGTCCACAATTCTCCTCCGCTTTTTGGAAGGAGTTCTGTCACCTGCTGGGAGCCACAGTCAGTCTGACTTCCGGATTCCATCCCCAATCCAATGGGCAGTCAGAGCGGGCTAATCAGGAGCTCGAGAAGGCACTGCGATGCATGACTTCACGCAACCCCCACTCCTGGTCGCAGCAATTGACATGGGTGGAGTACGCACACAATTCTCTGACCTGCTCTGCCATCGGTATGTCCCCTTTCCAATGTGTTTATGGATACCAGCCTCCTCTATTTGCCAGCCAGGAAGAGGAGGTTACTTGCCCATCTGCACTTGCTTTTGCCCGTCGATGTCGCCGCACCTGGTCACAAGCCCGAGCCACACTCCTCAGATCCGTTGCCAGCTACACTACCGGGGCCAACCGTCGGAGAATTCCTGCTCCCACCTACCATGTTGGTCAAAGGGTGTGGTTGTCATCGAAGAACCTGCCACTCAGGGTGGAGTCGCAGAAGCTGGCACCTCGGTTCATTGGCCCATTCCCTATCATAAGAGTGATTAGCCCAACTGCTGTCCGGCTCCAACTGCCTAATTCCCTGAGGGTGCACCCCACTTTCCATGTGTCTAAGATTAAGCCCATCCATGAGAGTCCGCTGGTCCCTGCTGCGCCTGGTCCTCCTCCTCCACGGCTCGTCGATGGTGGTCTGGTTTACACCGTCCGCCGCCTGCTTCGGTCCAGACGGAGGGGTAGGGGTCTCCAGTACCTCATTGACTGGGAGGGCTATGGACCTGAGGAAAGGACCTGGGTGCCAGCTAGTCGGATTGTGGATAGGACTCTCATCACCGCTTTCCACCAACGGCATCCTGATCAACCTGCAATCCGTAGGGGCCGCCCCAGAGGGGTCCCTAACCGTCCGGCCCGCTCGGCTTCCTGTCCTGTGCCTGATCCTGTCTCGGGACCTGTCCCATCTCCCGACCACGGCCCTCCGGCTTCCTCCGAGGATGAGGACGTTCACTCGGACCGTTCGGAGGAGTTCTAGCCCTCCTCCGGCTCCCCTCCTCCCGCCCGGCGTGGTGTTGCTCTTGGGACTTCTGGGGCCGTCCCTTGGGGGGGGGGTTCTGTCATGGGCCTCTCACTCCACCGGGTTACCACCTTAATTTTCTTCCACTCTGCTCACCACTCTCTCTACTCAGCCTAACTAGCTCCACCTGTCCCTGCTCTGCTCTGCTCTAATTACTCTGCCAGCTGCGCTGCATTACCCACTACCTCTCCCAGTATTTAAGGCCCTGTCTTTCAGCTCTCCGGTGTCAGATCGTCTGCAAAGCTCACACCCGGAACCTGTTTGCTCGCGCTTCTGGCTCACCCTGGTTTTGTGACCCCGGACCTGCCTGTTTTTTGGATACTCTTCTGCCTCAGGAGATCCAGACCTGCTTCTGCCATTACGACTCCTGACTACTCTTCAATCCCGGTAACTCTGACCAGCCTTCTGCCTTGCTACTACGTATTTTGGATTTCCCTTGAACTGTACTGCTGCCTGGTTTCATTCCGCCCTGTTGTGTCTGTGTCTCCCCCCCCCAGGACTTCTGGACCACCCACCACCGGCTTCATAGGACGCATCGCTGCCACTGGGGGGGGCACAGACCCAGCGCATTGGACGGGATCCCTGTTACCCCTGGAGCCTTCATTCACTCCCTACTTCCCTTTTCCCTTAAGTTTAATAAACTTTCTGGTGTGACGCAATTGTGGTCCTCTGGTCGTCTGTCTGAACCGTGACAACTAAATATGTATGCTTGTACACACGTGCGAACACACACACACACAAACACGTACACAGGCACAGGGCCGGATTAAGAAATCATAGGCCCCTGGGCTTTCTAGTTTTTATTTATAGCCCCCTCCCCCCCTATATATACAATGTATTCGGAAAGTACTCAGACCCCTTGACTTTTTCCACATTTTGTTACATTACAACCTTATTCTAAACTGGATTCAATTCATTTTTTTCCCTCATCAACACACAATACCCCATAATGACAAAGCAAAAACAGGTTTTTAGAATGATTTTATTTACATAAGTATTCAGACCCTTTACTCAGTACTTTGTTGAAGCACCTTTGACAGCGATTACAGCCTGGAGTCTTCTTGGGTATGACGCTACAAGCTTGGCATACATGTATTTGGGGAATTTCTCCCATTCTTCTCTGCAAATCCTCTCAAGCTCTGTTAGGTTGGATGGGGAGTGACGCTGCACAGCTATTTTCAGGTCTCTCCAGAGATGTTCGATCGGGTTCAAGTCCGGGCTCTGGCTGGGCCACTTAATGACATTCAGAGACTTGTCCCGAAGCCACTCCTGCATTGTCTTGGCTGTGTGCTTAGGGTCGTTGTCCTGTTGGAAGGTTTTCATCAAGGATCTCTCTGTACTTTGCGCCGTTCTTCTTCCCATCGATCCTGACTAGTCTCTGCTGCTGAAAAACATCCCCACAGCATGATGCTGCCACCACCATGCTTCACCGTAGGGATGGTGCCAGGTTTCCTCCAGACGTGAAGCTTGGCATTCAGGCCAAAGTGTTCAATCTTGGTTTCATCAGACCAGAGAATCTTGTTTCTCATGGTCTGAGAGTCCTTTAGGTGCCTTTTGGCAAACTCCAAGCGGACAGTCGTGCCTTTTACAGTGAAGTGGCTTCCGTCTGGCCACTCTACCATAAATGCCTGATTGGTGGAGTGCTGCAGAGATGGTTGTCCTTTTGGAAGGTTCTCCTATCTCCACATAGGAACTCTGGAGCTTTGTCAGAGTGACCATCGGGTTCTTGCTCACCTCCCTGACCAAGGCCCTTCTCCCCCAATTGCTCAATTTGGCCGGGCAGCCAGCTCTAGGAAGAGTCTTGGCGGTTCCAAACTTCTTCCATTTAAGAATGATGGAGGCCACTGTGTTCTTGAAAAAAAATTGCTACCCTTCCCCAGATCTGTGCCTCGACACAATCCTATCTCGGAGCTCTAAGGACAATTTCTTCGACCTCATGGCTTGGTTTTTGCTCTGACATGCACTGTAAACTGTGGGACCTTATATAGACAAGTGTGTAACTTTCCAAATCATGTCCAATCAAGTTGTAGAAACATCTCAAGGATGATCAATGGAAACAGGATGCACCTGTGCTCAATTTCGAGTCTCATAGAAAAGGGTCTGAATACTTATGTAAATAAGGTATTTCTGTATTAGATTTTTTAAATAAATGTGCAAAAAAAATGTACAAGATGTTTTCACTTTGTCACTATGGGGTATTGTGTCTGGATTGATGAGGAAAAAAGTTATAAGCTACAGTAAGCTACTAATCAAAATTTCCAGTGGCACACCACTGACTCACCTAATGATGAAAATGAATCCATAGGCTACTCACGGTTATGACCGATACGCTCGTCGTCATGGCAATAGCCTATTTCAAGATGAGCTACTTTGAAAAACAGTGCTTCTGCTTCCTAAAACTTGGGAGCTGTTGAGATTTTTTTTCCTATTGGTTCTACAGACAGATTAGTCTTCTCTTTTCAGTAGTAGGCATTTGCTTTCCGAACTGTACATTTTTCCCGCGATTGTATTTTGAAATCTGCAAAAGGCAAACCTACAGCCACAACCAACCATAGAAATATAATCCATAGATGGCAGTTCCCATTCAAATCAGGACTGGCAGCCATTGCTAGAGTACCCATGAGTTTAACAGTCAAATTGCCAGGGTAAGAGGTTCCAAAACCCTTCTATGGATTATAAATCTATGGCCACGATGCAACAAGCTGTATATTTGGCGCACTTGCTGCCCAAACTGCGGCCTTCCTGACTGTAGGCATGCCGGTATTTGCCAAAATAAAGGAAACACTTGAGTAAATGAGGGATACAAAGTATATGTTATGGTGTAGGGTGCATTTTCCTGGCATGGTTTAGGTTCACTTGAAGAATCTATGCCAAAGCGCATTGACGCTGTTCTGGTAGCTCGTGGTGGCGTAGCACCCTTTT